>NC_060138.1:310401432-310709378 GCF_021461385.2 Schistocerca piceifrons
GCACCCTCATCGCAAAGAAAGATCAAATAGCCTAGAGGATAAAATATAAGGTGCGGATCTCTCTAAAGTAAAATAAAAACTTTGTTTCCATGGTTCAAATGGTTCAAATGGCTCTGAGCACTATGGGACTTAACATCTGAGGTCATCACGCCCCTAGAACTTGGAACTACTTAAACCTAACTAACCTAAGGACATCACACACATCCATGTCCGAGGCAGGATTCGAACCTGCGACCGTAGCGGTCGCGCGGTTCCAGACTGAAGCGCCTAGAACCGCTCGGTCTCCAAGGTCGGATCCGCACAAGCCATCTAAGCTCACAGAGTGGATTGCTAGGACATCAAACCCACATTCTCCATGGAGCTATGGTTCTAATCCTTAGCAGGTTCCTTTTTTCTAATTTTTATGCGTCCGTGCCTAGTTCTCTTCACTTATAAGTCGGACATCATTTTGTCACATGACAATATCCTATCACATGACAGTGAGATCCGTTAAACTGCACGCATGTGTCTACTAAATGTGCATATCAAAATCACAACCATAACTGGTCCTGTCAAGTTCATGTAGGAAGGCTTCCCGATACAGTACACAAACTGTAAATACGTCGATATGCTGTTGGTGTTGGGTTCATCCGATAAGCAAGCAACTGCTGTTGCTTGTGAGTATGCTGCACGGTGCCCTCAAAGGCGCCATACCGATAGGAATGTTTTTCATCCCCTTGAGCAGTGGAAAGAGGCCATCCAAGGACTAGACATACTTCACAAATAGAGGACATGATTCTTGAAACCGTTCACCAATCACCTCGGCGAAGTACCATTGCTATTGCAAGACGATTCAAAATATCTCAAAGAGTGGGTTGTTGAAGTGTTGCACGATGAAGAACGACATTCATATCTTTACACGTTAACTTGACACCAGTGGACAGAAGACCCATTCGACGAGTACAGTTTTGTGAATGGCTTTTGCACCAAGTGGAAGATAAAGTACATTTTATAAATAACGTAATATGGGCTGACGAATCTAGCTTCATTCGTGAAGGTATTTTCGATCGCCACAATAGCCGTTATCGGTCAGAACGCAACCCACATGGCTTTGAGGCACGCTTTGGCATAAACCTGTGGGCTGGAATCATGGGAGGAGTGCTTTTTGGGCCTTACCTGTTGCCGGAATGACTACTGTATCGAAGGTTTTTTGCAATACAATTTTGGTAAACATTTTTGGAAACAGTGATCAATAGAGTATCAACTGATCAGTTGACTTCGTAGCAGCTGAGGAGAGCTCCGCCTACCATCCTCCAAGAAAGCTATGGGTCTGAAGATTGTTATATAAATATAACTGAAACCGGTCACCTATGTTATTGAGACATAAGTGTTGTGATCAAGACTGAACTTTAGTTAAAATATAAGTTTTTGCAATACTTTGCCTGACGCATTATAAAACGTTCCACTTGGTGTTCGGCAATAGCTACGGTTTAAACATTATGGTACACCACCACACTTTGGAATGAATGTGTTGAAAGGGTACAGTACCGCCAAACATTGAAAATAGGTACAACATACTTCATTATTTTTATCAGAACAACACATTTTTTTGTAAAATAACTCAATTTCAATTAATACAGCGAAGCCGGATACCAGTGTAGGAAAGAATGACATTTTATTTATTTAATTGATCACATGTGCACTCCCACAAAATAAATCCCTACATCCAGTTTGGTGAGGTCTGTGAAATGAATGAATGTATGGTCATCTGCTAACCGCAGATAGAGAATGTGAATATATGATCATCTTTGAGACGATCCTTTGGCCACCTTTGGTGGGACCAAAGAGATAAAATTTACCTGAGCTTTGAGCGCCTGAAATGTGGCTGACCAATACGGTAGCAAGGTGCTCCCCCACTTCAGCAGAGGTGCGAGAGAACCTGAAGAATGGCCATGTTTCAGCACTCTGCCGCTGGATCTTGTGCTGTTAAGACCTGTCTTGGATGTGCTCCGTAAAGACAAAAGAGTGGAGACATGGTATGCATGTGGAATATTTAAGAGTAGTTTGAAATAATACACTCCTGGAAATGGAAAAAAGAACACATTGACACCGGTGTGTCAGACCCACCATACTTGCTCCGGACACTGCGAGAGGGCTGTACAAGCAATGATCACACGCACGGCACAGCGGACACACCAGGAACCGCGGTGTTGGCCGTCGAATGGCGCTAGCTGCGCAACATTTGTGCACCGCCGCCGTCAGTGTCAGCCAGTTTTCCGTGGCATACGGAGCTCCATCGCAGTCTTTAACACTGGTAGCATGCCGCGACAGCGTGGACGTGAACCGTATGTGCAGTTGACGGACTTTGAGCGAGGGCGTATAGTGGGCATGCGGGAGGCCGGGTGGACGTACCGCCGAATTGCTCAACACGTGGTGCGTGAGGTCTCCACAGTACATCGATGTTGTCGCCAGTGGTCGGCGGAAGGTGCACGTGCCCGTCGACCTGGGACCGGACCGCAGCGACGCACGGATGCACGCCAAGACCGTAGGATCCTACGCAGTGCCGTAGGGGACCGCACCGCCACTTCCCAGCAAATTAGGGACACTGTTGCTCCTGGGGTATCGGCGAGGACCATTCGC
This sequence comes from Schistocerca piceifrons, assembly GCF_021461385.2. Taxonomy (NCBI): domain Eukaryota; kingdom Metazoa; phylum Arthropoda; class Insecta; order Orthoptera; family Acrididae; genus Schistocerca; species Schistocerca piceifrons. Next base: position 310,404,052 of record NC_060138.1, read on the forward strand.
AACCGTCTCCATGAAGCTGGGCTACGGTCCCGCACACCGTTAGGCCGTCTTCCGCTCACGCCCCAACATCGTGCAGCCCGCCTCCAGTGGTGTCGCGACAGGCGTGAATGAAGGGACGAATGGAGACGTGTCGTCTTCAGCGATGAGAGTTGCTTCTGCCTTGGTGCCAATGATGGTCGTATGCGTGTTTGGCGCCGTGCAGGTGAGCACCACAATCAGGACTGCATACGACCGAGGCACACAGGGCCAACTCCCAGCATCATGGTGTGGGGAGCGATCTCCTACACTGGCCGTACACCACTGGTGATCGTCGAGGGGACACTGAATAGTGCACGGTACATCCAAACCGTCATCGAACCCATCGTTCTACCATTCCTAGACCGGCAAGGGAACTTGCTGTTCCAACAGGACAATGCACGTCCGCATGTATCCCGTGCCACCCAACGTGCTCTAGAAGGTGTAAGTCAACTACCCTGGCCAGCAAGATCTCCGGATCTGTCCCCCATTGAGCATGTTTGGGACTGGATGAAGCGTCGTCTCACGCGGTCTGCACGTCCAGCACGAACGCTGGTCCAACTGAGGCGCCAGGTGGAAAGGGCATGGCAAGCCGTTCCACAGGACTACATCCAGCATCTCTACGATCGTCTCCATGGGAGAATAGCAGCCTGCATTGCTGCGAAAGGTGGATATACACTGTACTAGTGCCGACATTGTGCATGCTCTGTTGCCTGTGTCTATGTGCCTGTGGTTCTGTCAGTGTGATCATGTGATGTATCTGACCCCAGGAATGTGTCAATAAAGTTTCCCCTTCCTGGGACAATGAATTCACGGTGTTCTTATTTCAATTTCCAGGAGTGTAATTTCTCTATTTCAGGAACTTTTGTGGGTAGAATTAAATGTCAGGCAGGTAATATTAATGGGATCGTAGTAATCTTCGGAAGTGACCAACGGTCACAATGAAACCACGTGTAGCAATAAGTTGAAATACATCCGTGTGCTTAAGTTAAGCTGAATTACTAGCGTGTGTACTATAAATTGAAATATTTAAGAAATGGCGTGTGCAGGACTTGAAATTAGAGACGAGTACTTCCACGTGGTGAGTACTGTGTGAGTCTCAATCTGTGTGTGAGACAAAGGATAAAGAGAAGTACTCGTCCATGGTATCAGTTGAGGACTCGCGTGTGTGATGAATATGCTCTTAATATTACTTTGCATGTTATGTTTCCGTGTGACGCTTGATTCAAACTATAATACTCTGAGAGAGCAGCAAGGTGAGTCAGCCGTCTATCCAGCAACGCCACTTGGCTTGCATTGCACAGGAAGAAGTGCATATATCTCCAGAGTTCATAGTAGGAAAGAAGAACTACGAAGTAGGACAGTGTCGTGTGAAACTGGGATAAATACTAATTGAAGTGGGAAAGCTGAAAGTGATAGTGTTGTGACTATTTATTGTGTTGTATTCCATGTTGTAGTGTGGTGTATGTCATGTAATTTGGGTATGTGTGGTTTGCATGGGAGAGTAGCAAGGTGGTTTCAGAGGTAGTGGGTTATGCGTGTTCCTTTTGTACCGCTTGGTCTGGAGGAAAGTTTCGAGATGATGATTGTGAGAGTCGAAGTGTGAGATATAATAAAAGATCCACCATTCTATCCAGAAAGTGCACTGTAGCGTTAAATAATTACGAGAACATAAGATAGAGAATCACCAATGTAAAGCCATGCCCACTGCGCGGAATTTCTCATGTGTTATTGTTGTAGGTTACAGAATTTGTGTGTTTAGGTTATAGAATTTATCGGAATAAATAAGATAGTGAAAAGAAAAAGATTGGTGGCCTTTTCCTTCTAATTGTATGTTGTCATGATATCCAGAATTTATAATGTGTGCGCCATTCATATTCAGTGCGATGGCCACGTGTTGATAAAAGCCGTTAAATAAAAAAAAGAAAATGTGGTATTGCCAGTGCGTAGTGAACAGTCAGAGTTCTGTAAATTACTGATAGTCAGATGTGCGTTTCAGTTGCGTATTATTCATATAGGAGGATAATTTGTAACTTAATTGTGAGTACGAGAGTTCATGTTACTCGATAAATAAGAATGAATCCACTCGCTTGGCAGACCACTCATCTTGCAGGCCTGACTGCTTGATGCCACAGTATGAGCAAGGCATGTGGGTGCCTCTCAGTGTAACTGTTTAAATTAAGCATTTCCAAGGAAATGGATTGTTCGTGGAGGTACAATGTTCTAGCCTCCGGGTTTCCCAGACATCAATCCGCTAGATCTTTATTTGTGGGGGCACTGAAAGGAACAAGTTTATAGCAATCCATCCCTGGATGTACACGGTCTAATAGCTCGCGTGCGCGCCGTTTCGGCAGTGGTGGATGCAGGTTCTTTTGTGCAGGGTCTAGCAAAGTATCATCCAGTGTTTGCAAATGCGAGGTGACCGCTTTGAACGTCTCATCTAAAGTGAACGTTGCTCGTACGTGTACCTCACGGCTCTGTGAAGATAAGTCTGGATGGCAAGCGTACAGAATGTAGTTATTGTGCGCAACATAATGTGCAATCTAGTGTAGCCAACCTCTTATGGGTTTTGTACCTCGTTGGTTACAGACGATGTTAATGTACTCACTGTTATTTCCTGTTGGCTTTATTTGTGTCATGGTAGAAAGAAAGTGGTCGTTTACTTCTCTAAAAAGTTCATATTGTATCTTAACGTTTAAATGAAGGTAACAGTAATCGAAAGAAATACACAAGATACTGCGTTGTGGAGGTGTAAAATAGATACAATTCGATGCTTCAACTGAAAAAAAGTTTGGCGCGAACGAGACTTTTTTTTCTTTTCAATTTGTTCGTTATTGCTTATTGGCATATGGTCTGGGTGGACGTCGTCCCTGTTCAAGTTCGCCGTTGATTCCTTTACATAGTTTTTTTGTTATTATTATTGTTACAGCGGGCAACCAGCCCTCTGACCCAACGTGATCACGATGAGCAATGGTGCCGGCAGCCTCGAACATCCGCGGATCTGCATATCCGTTTTCCACGGCATTGGCTCGTCTCAGTGAGCTAATGTGACATCTCTGACAGAGTGCAGGATTCGTGCTACCTGTTCTTGGCTACCCTGCACGCAGTTACAGTGTTTTTTAAATCGCATTTCTATTAAACCTACTGGCAAGAATAATGTTAGATACCCTTCTCTCTTGAATTGGGATTAAGGATCGCAAGCTGACCGTCAAATGCGGCATATTTTCTTCACCCCATGTATATAATTGACTACTTCAGACGATGGGTTCTATGGACGGAATATCAGCAACCACGACACTTTATTAGATTGACAAAATGAATGGAGAATTAATCAGAACAGTATGTTACCAGATAACGAGGACGCGGTCGTTAACGCACGCTTGTGCGATGGCACTCGACACAGTGATAATTCGGTTCGAGTGCTGGTGGTGGAAGAATTTTCACTGTCATTATTAGACCGGCAAGGGGAGGCGAGATGGTCGCGTAAAGTTCCTGATTCCCAGACTTCCCGTCAACGTCCTGGCTAAGCACCAAACTTGCTCGCAGTGTCTCGTGTAGTGAGGGCACGTGACTTCCATGGTGATCCGTCCGTACGATGGGGACGTTAAGCTTGGCGGGTCCCCTCGTGCTATTCGCGAGTAGTAGGCCATGTGTCGGCATCAGGTGTCACCGTCTCCCTTCTCTCAGCGTAATCATCTCCATACAACACAAACATTACACTACACACACACGCACACGCAGTGAGCCGTGATTTATTTTCAAAGAATATTCTTTAGAATTTATTTTATTTACTACCGATTCATCAAGAAAATTAACACATTTAATCACACTATGTAAGCATGGAAGTAGTTGCCAGGGAGTAACTGATTAAATCATAGCCAAATTCCTTTTAAACAAATGGGAATTTTATTCACTTTAATAGCGCCTAAAAGCTTTTTTTAAAAGAAACAGATTTAAAATCATAGTCAGAAAGCACCCTCTAAATATCAAAGTAACAATTTATTGAGAGACAGAAAGAAGCAGGTTTTGACTGTATAAGCTTTCGAGCAGAGAACCTTGCCGCTCCCTTTTGGCACGGCCGCAGTTACGACCGCTCACAACAGCCTCTGAAAGGCTACACTGGTGCAAATCTGCAACACACCAGGTAACTTTAAACTAAGAGTTTTAACAATTTACAGAAGCACACAAACTATGCCCCCCCCCCCTGTAGGAGGGATGGAAATGGTACAAAACACTAACAATTAAAATATTAACCTTGCCACCGAAGGTGCCACTTCTAAGAGAAGTCTTACGGTGAAAGGGTGGCAATTTTATATACTCAAATGACCATTTATATAAAAGCCCATGAAATGCAATCTTATACAAAATTCTACAAGGTTGGCCAAACAATAGTTAAGATGCTCTACAGTACACAGATACCGCCTCTCAAGATCATAGGCAATAATATCAAAGTTTCCAAAGTTCAATACATATTTCAGGTATTAGGCCGTTACACTCCAAGCAATAAATTCGTTAACACACCAAATCCGACAAACATTACAGAGGCAGCTACTAACGTACGGTAGATTGATAGGGAGATTACCGAACAACCCGAACCGCAGGTTGCTCTAACCCGCCCCTACTCCACAAGGGAAAAACGGACCACCCAATTTATAAACAACCACCTTCCCGCTGGTGGGTAAACGGAGAAGAGTGGTGGGACTGCCCCAAAGTAAAACGGCTGGTGAACTCACCAAGAAAACAATTAGAATTTAACAAGAGTAAATCAAACGACAAATCACCAATCACTTAACTTCTAATACAACGCGATTTCTCGAGAAGACCTGGCGCAGCACCCCCAGATCGCTCTCCCGAACCGTCCGCTGCCAGCCGCTTCAACGGACGCAGTCTACCGTCTCACGGCGCCGCAGCTCGCACCGGCCAGCCTGATATCGGGGTTGACTCCTGTTGCTCTCGTGTCGACCGCGAAGCCATTACCCCTCGCTATACGCCGCGGCCCACTGGACTCACGTGGCGACCTCACATGCGCCGACGCTCAAGGCGGACAAGTCATCTTGTGTATCAGTGCGCGACCGACCAACCGATCGATCCAGCCGCCAGTGACCATTGCCTGAGCAAACTCGAGCAGACTGGCGGCCTAACGTGCAGACTCAGATGCAGGAACTAAGCCCGACCGGGCGACCACTCGCTGAGTTCTCGTACTGGCGGAGTGGAAAGACTCTCATTTTGCTGGCTTTAAAGGTTGATCCGAACGACAAATATACTAGCACTCTGAAGGACAGACAGACACTAACTGCCTAACAAATGCGGGCGAGAGACAGACTAGCAAGCTAGGGACGAGAGACTGACCCAGACTGACCCAGTGGCGAGCTCATAGCGCCTCTTAAATGCACGTGAACAGGCAACCTTTCCCCTTTCCCACCAGAGGGAGACACCAAAGCTGCGATTGCCACAGCGGCGCCACCGCCAGAAACGGAGGGCGACTGGTTCACACTACGCGCTGCGGGGCGCTCTTCAAAACAGCAATTGTTACCACGGCTCACACACATTCACAAATTACATAAATGTGGTATTGTAAATAGTATGCAGTGGAGTATGTTGTGAACAAACAAACAACAAGCGTGCTGATTAATATTAATTGCTCCGTTCTACAGTTTTATTCATGAACTACAAATGATCCGTCTTGCAATACTCCACATTTGTTACTTTACTTTATTAGATTCCTTCTACTGAATTCTTTAAGTTAATTAGTCCCAAGCTGAAGAGCAAAATTAAAGAATCCGTCGTAAAACGTTTTTGTAATCTACTTTCTCCATAATTTTTGAAGCGTGATAAGCACGCACTGGATGGATGTTGTACAATGGCATCGTTAATAAGCTTAATACATAATGAGGTTTCGTTGGTGAGCCACTAACTGCCCGTTATTTCACTTAAGTCAGTCTAGATGAAAAAAGTACGTAACTGTCCGCAAATAACAAGGATCAGAGCTCGATTCCACGTATAACTCACGACTCTGAACCTGTTTGAAACTGACGAACACTCAGGTAAGAAGTTGAGAAGTGTCATTCATGTATCACAATCTTCGCTTGATTACCTAAGCGTTTCCGGGTCTCTTTATGTGCGATACATGTGTAACTATTGCCCAGTTCCGTGACAGGAGGAATATGGGCAATACTTTTAAGCAATGTTTTCTCCATTCAGGTGATCCATAAATTTTTCTTATAGAGAGCCAGATTTAAAATAGCTGGTTGCTTTTTTCTTAGAGTTTCGTTAAAGGCGAATCTTGTCACGGAACTTCTGTAGTTACTAAAATAACTCAGTGGCAAAGTCATGCAAGAAAGTTTCGCCCCTGGCCGGAACGTTCTTCTTTGGTTTTTTTTTTTTTTTTTTTTTTTCTTTTTTTTTTTTTTTTTTTTTTTTTTTTTTTTAAGAATGGGCACAAAGGAATTGTATCTGTTTCTGTTGATGCTTGTGACTAATGATTTGATATGATTTTATTTAAGCAATTCATTTCGTGCGGTTAGTGCACCTTAGGAAAGGGAGAACTGCTCCAATTCACATAGCCGTCAGTTCAAAATTATGGCAGTCTCTGCAGCTAAAACCGTTTATTGTCACACAGTCTAACTACGCTGGAAGTCAGTCCGTGTACTATTGCCTGTGAGTATTTTTGCCGATGAAAAAAAAACGTTGATAAGTAAGTATTTGCCCCTTTTAGGTGTAGCACATTGCTCAAAAATAATCAACTAATAAAAAAACTGCTATTTATCGAGATTTTTTCTACAAAAATTGCAATTGCATTGCAATAAAAAGACGATTATGAATTACAGAGGGAGCACTTTTTCCACAACTGGAATTTTCTTACTGGAACACAAATGCTCACCACTGTTTTTTGGTCGCTTTCAGTTTCCTTTCGCAAGAATTCCACTATTTATTAACTAATCAAAAATGATTACTATCCAGTAGCGGTGCAGAGTCACAAGTTCATGTCACTACGTCTACTAGGGGTTACACTGATGAACCATAACATTATGACCACTGCATATTGCGCGACTAAAGCTATGGGCACGAGAAACAATAAGGAAAGTATATAGACGAAGCAGAGGCGAATGAGGAATCACCTTAGTGACGATACTGGTCGCAAATGGGAGTATTGCGAACTGCTATGACGTTGTACATGGAGACGTGCAGCTCGAAAATGGAGAAGCTGGTTGGCTACTCAAGTTCTACTGTCGTGAGTATCTGTAGAAAGTGATTGAAGGACAGTGAAACCATGTGTGGGCAAGAAGGTGTTCGACGTCCACACATCATCACTGAACGTGGAGATCGCAGGCTTGCCACTTCAGCAAAGCGGGATAGGCGGTGTTATGTGGCACATCTGACGACACAGTATTGTGCTAACAGAGGTAAAAGTGTGTCGGTGCACGCTGTTCCACACACATTCTTGACCATGCGCCTCCGCAGCAGACGACCACTACACGACCTCACGTGTTCCTTTGTTGACCCAACCACATCGTCCGTTACGATTGCAATGGGCACGGGGTCATCAAGATTGGACTGTAAATCAGTCGAAATGTTTCGCCTGGTCGGACGAACCACGTTTCTTTTTAACACCAGATCTATGGCCGCGTGCAGACATACACCTACCCAGACGAACAGCGGCTCGAGACATGGTCCACACCAAGGGGGCTAGGTCGGTGGGGACAGTATTACGCTATGGGAGACACTCATCTTTGCTTCCATGGGAACTACTGCGGGCCACCTGCGTTCCTTCTTACTTGATATCTTCCCGGACGACGATGGCATCTCCCAGCACGATTACTATCCCGCACAAGGCTGGAATCATACTATAGTGGTTTGAGGAGCGTGGCGACGAATTTATCTTGATCTCTTGGTCACCAAGTCGTCCTAACCTGTACGCGATGGAACACTTCTGGGGCGCTATAGAGCCCCAATTTAGCGTGCATAAATCACCGAGTCGTAGTTTAGCAGCACTGCGTGACACTGCGTAAATATCTGGTGCCAAATACGTCGGAAATCTACCAACAACTTGTCGAATCCATGCCACGTAAAGTATTGCATTCCAGAGCTGGACCTACACGCTTTTAAGCATGCGGTCATCAAGTTTCGTTGGTCAGTGTACACTCTTCACAGCCCTGCTGATCTAGTCTTCAAAATGACATAGGGGTTCACCAAATATCACTGGATCGAGTGTATCCATAAAGTTGACAAATAACATTTGACACCATCCGTCATGCCCAGGCAAATTACTTCTTCCATAAAATAGATTTTGTACTGCACAGTTAGTAACCTGTTGTTACAAAATGAGAAACCGTACTAGCTTCCGCAAAATGTCAATCAGCTGCCTTTAAAAGTTATCTTACACATGCAGTGCGCAACCGTAAAATATTTATATAAATCTCACAGTGGATGTTCTTTCCATCACATAAACAAGTAAGTTAAGTGACACTGCTTGTACACAAATTGGTACAGTTCTATATACAGGGTGAACCGTGTAAGGCGTAACACCCCCATTATTCCGGGGCCGATTGCATGTATCGACAAGCGGTGTTCGGCAAATCATAGCCGACTATGGGGCACATACTTTGGTACATACACAATAATCACATCGTTTATATTGACCGAGATAATGAGGCAAGTACATGTTTTTTAAATGGGACGCTATACTTTTTTTACCATCATTCGAAAGCTCTGGAAAAGACGCGTATAGTGATGTAACGCATGTTGCTATTGTGATTCAAACTTCGCTTAAAAGACGCTGGGAAATACTGTACGATTGAAGGTCGAGGCGGTCGGAAGCGGCTGCAGGCTGTAAACACGCCTCGCGCGACCCGCGGGCGGAGTGGCCGTGCTCTATGCAGCATGCACGGTCTACGCTACGTAGGTAAATCCTCATCCACCCTCTTTTAAGCAAAGTTTGAATCACAATAGCAACACGCGTTACATCACTATACGCATCTTTTCCAGAGCGTTCGAATGATGGTAAAAAAAGTATAGCATCCCATTTAAAAAACATCATATACTTGCCTCATTATCTCGGACAATATAAACGTTGTGATTATTGTGCATCTACCAACGTATGTGCCCCATAGTCCGCTATGATTCGCCGAAAACCGCATGTCGATGCGTGCACTAGCCCCCGGAATAAAGGGGGTGTTACGTCTTACGCGACTCACCCTGTATATCACAGTGTACCTCACAGGTGATCCAGTGTACCACAAATTTTTGTGAACCCTCAGACAGTCAATGTTGAAGACTGAAAATACACATCAGTTACATCAAGAGACTCTGCTTGATTTGAAGACAAGAGTATCGGTGTGCCATCTCTGCAGATCTAATTCTAGAAACCAACTTTTTCAAAAATGGTTCAAATGGCTCTGAGCACTATGGGACTTAACTTCTAAGGTCATCAGTCCCCTAGAACTTAGAACTAGTTAAACCTAACTACCCTAAGGACATCACACACATCCAACCTGCGACCGTAGCGGTCTCGCGGTTCCAGACTGCAGCGCCTAGAACCGCTCGGCCACCCCGGCCGGCTCCAACTTTTTCGACCAAACCATAAGTTCTCACAAGTGTGACAATATTCGGGTATTTTTGATTGAAGAATTGTTTACACCTTGCAGAGGCTCTTGATGTAAATGATGAGGATTTCTACGAGTTCTCGTAACCCCGATCAATGTTGTCATGCTTCATCATAAAATATTCAATATCAGTCTTTTTAATATACACAGACTGCAGTAGTCACATTTAGAACCAATGTGAAGGAGCAATAATTTGGTGGGTCGGTGCACTACGTTTGCTTTGAAAGGTTTCAGTTTGAGTCTGTTCACAGCTCTGTGCTGTAGATGCACGAGTCTGAGCTGCTAAATGGCGCAACGATTTGTGTTCGAGGCTGCTCCTATATGGCTTAGTTTAATCTCGGCTAAATCTGGTACGCCATCTGCTATACCGTTTAAGCAGTATGTCGGACCGTCTTGCGGTGATCGGAGCCCGTTTACGCGGTACTGGTTGCCGCGTAACGACACTGACAACGCTTGCGTCGTACTTCTGCATCCTACACACTGCAAGCTACCTTACGCACAGGGTAGTTCGTGTACCATCACTTCCTCCCTTTTCCTGTTCCAGTCTCGAATGGTTCGCGGGAAGAACGGTTGTCAGTAAGCTTCCGTGTGGCCTCGAATATCTCTACTTGTACCTTCGTGATCTTTTTGCGAGATGTACGTAGGAGGGGGCAATATATTGGCTGACTCTTTTTGGATCGCAGCCTCTCGAAATTTTAACAAGAAATCACAACGTCATGCACAACGCACCTGTTGAAGCATCTGCCGGTGGAGTTAGCTGAGCATCTGCGAGACACTGTTAACGAAACGCGCTGCTCTTTTTTGGATGTTCTCCTATTCCTACATCAATCCTGTCTGGTGCGGATGCGACACTGACTATCAATATCCAAGTATTTGTAGAAAGCGGGCTTTGTAAGCTCTGCCCTCCGTGGGTGAACCACACTTCCTGACGATTTCTCACTGTATCACCTGCCTGCGAGTAGTTTCTCATGATTTTTCCACTTCAAGTAGTTCCGCACGCATACTTCTATATACCGGGTAATTCGAAAAGAAGGAACAGATTTCAGCAGTTTATTACAGGCAAACTATAAAAGATAGAAACACATTGTGCACGTCACTGGACAGAGGAAGGTCCAAAGTTCTGACAAAGCTGCGCTGTTGTGTGTTTATAGCAACACAGCGACTACCTCACAACAGAAATTATCTTGAATGTTGGTTTCGCGCAAAGTCAATCCATTGTTCAAGTGCAAAGTGCATTCCGCCGTCGATTCAGCAGGAAGCCGCCTCTGCACAAGTAAATTTATGACTGGCGTACGAAATTCTTGGAAGTTGGTTGCTCGTTTAAAGGGAATATCATTGGTCAGCCACGCACGTCTGATGAAAACGAAAATACCGAGCGTCTCCGAGATGCGTTCACGCGGAAAACTCGGAAGTCCACAAGACGGGCAGTGCAAGAACTTCAACTTCCTCAGACAATGATGTGGCGTGCTCTGGAGTGATTGTTGCTTGTGAAGCCTTACAAGTTGCAGTTACTGCAGCAACTGCGTCCCGGCGGCCATAACAGAAGGTACAAATTTTGCATTTCAGTTCTCCAGGGTTTGGCAAAGGACACTTTCGTTGAACGACTCATCTTCTCGGACGAATCGATGTTTCATCTATTGGGTAAAGCAAACCGCCATAATGTAAGAATTTGGGGGTCACAAAATCGTGGCGTCGTCAGCGAACATGAAAGAGACTCACCGAAACTGAGTGTGCTTTTCGCCGTTTCTGTTCACAAAGTTTACTGACCTTTATTTTGTCCGATCGAAATCGTGACAGGAATGTCACACCTGGACATACTGCAAAATTGATTTTTTCCTCAACTTCACGAGGTCTCCAATTACGCGCCCCACCTCCCTTTCATCATGACATGCGACGGTATCTTAACAACACCACCCCACAACGTTGGATTGGAAAAGGTGGACAAAGAGATCTTGTTCATTGTTTTTGACCTACCAGGTCACCAGACCTCACACACTTTGATTTTGTCTGTGGCGGTACATAGAAGAAAGAGACTTTGTCCCACATATGGCAGCAACTCTTCGAGAGCTGAGAAATCGATTTGTTGAAACCGTCACTTCAATAAACATAGACCTGTAGATTCGAGTACGGAATGAAATGGACTACTGTTTCGATGTTTCTCGAGCAATGGGCTCTGAGCACTATGGGACTCAACTGCTGTGGTCATCAGTCCCCTCGAACTTAGAACTACTTAAACCTAACTAACCTAAGGACATCACACACAGCCATGCCCGAGGCAGGATTCGAACCTGCGACCGTAGCAGTCGCACGGTTCCGGACTGCGCGCCTAGAACCGCGAGACCACCGCGGCCGGCTCTCGAGCAATGCATGATGCTCATGTTTGGCATACGGTATAGTGTCTGCATGAACATTAAACTTCGAATCTTCCTCGACCCAATGAGATGCGCAATGTACTCGTATTTCTATTTTTCATAATTTGTCTGTAACAAAAAACTGTTGCTGTTTCCAATGATTGCTTGCAGCGTATAATCAAATGATAATGCGGGTCTTTGTCTATTTACACGAAACAGATTACATTTGTTTATATTTAGGGTCAACTGGCTATGTCTACATGAAACATCGACTTTCTGCAGGTCTTCCTGCATTTCGTTGAAATTTTCTAGCGTTGCGACTTCCCTATATACATCAGCATCATCCGCGAAAATCCTCATGGAGCTTCCGACGTTATTCATTTGGCCATTTATTTAAATTGTGAAAAGTGATGGTCCCATAACACTCTCTCGGGGTATGCGCGATGTTACTTTTACGTCTGAAGTTTTCTCTTCGTTAAGAATGACATGCTGTGTTGTGTTTGCTAGAAACTCTTCTGTCCAACCAGACAGCTGGAATTACATTCCGTACGCTCGTAGTTTGTTCATTAGGCGGCAATGAGGAACTTAATCGAGGGCTGTCTGCAAGTCAACCAACTTGCCATCAGTCTGACCACCGGTATTTACTGCTTTCTGGGTCTCGTGGACCTACGTAAATGAGAGAATTGTTAGTAAGCAAATTGGAAATGCCGTTTAATTTGCTTTATCGATACTGTGCAATGTTACACTTGCTGGTAACATATTTGGAACCAAGGTATCGGTGCGGAATTCTCGTACTTATACAGTTTTAAATAATTATATTATTTGGGATAAGTGTAGCCGTTGGGATAAGGGTAGTTGTGGGAATGAAGAGAAAACGCGTTTAAAAATGACCCGAACGACGTGAAATAATGATCACGAATTTATGATACATCCTTTTGTATACATTTCCATGCATTATTGCTTGTAATTTCTAACTTCCGACCCTAATATTTACTTTTACCTGTTGTTGAAGAGAGGTTCAATGAGAAATACGAATAAAAAACACAGAGAAGTAAATAAATGCGAAATGTATACAAGTTTTTATTGTGATACATGATGAGGCCTCGCTGAGCCACTTTATAGTACATGCGGAACTGTTCTGGGGGCATTCACAGCGCGATGCGTTTTCCTTAGATACCACTGTAGTTGTTTACGGGAACGTCCCCGCGTGTTTCCACTAACGGCCACGAGAGGCCAAGTGCAATAAAGTAATATCGAGACTGCGCAGTAGGTTAGGCCGTAGTGTTCGCTCCTTACCTCGTTTATCACTAAGGTCGCAATAACCTCGAACTGGATTTTGAGGTTTTAATTGCACTTTCTATTTTATGTGAGTAAGTAAGGCCGGAGTAGCAAATAGGTACATCACAATTCAAGGCGACAATGACAAATATGTTGTCGTTTCGGAAAGTATATCTATTTAGAAAATTCAGCCTGCACGACAGGCAGAGATAATGGCTTACCACAATGGTCACGGTTATTATCTATGACAAAGCTGTAAACAAATACAATGGTGCGTAGTAAGAGAATATGAAAATGGAGTCTCTTATTCGTGTTTAATGAGTAAGCTTCGTAAAATATAGGAATGAAGCTCGGCATCCGTGATGCCCTTTTGCCTATTATAGTTAAAAGTCTCTTTTGCGTTAAAATTTTCCACAAATAGTAAGTTTTATGGCAAAATCGGTGATAGTGCTATTTGCGTCCAATAATAACACAGGAAGCAGCAGGGCCATAATTACCAAAAATACATAGCTTCTGTTAAACAATGTTTATTACCTTGCACAATTTTTATACAGTAAAAGAGATAAACTACCAACCTCACAGGAGCTCAATAAAATTTTTCTTAAACCCCTGTTAAAATCTGCATAACAAATGCATAAAGCATTAAGAAAATTTCTGTCGGTGTAAATACTTAATAAAATCAAAACTTGCCCAACTCTGAACCCGCAAGACTATCCTGTACAATGACTTCTCTTTTGCAATATAAATTCATACCAAGGTATAGCATTAAGGCTTACCATAAGGTACACAAGTAATAATAAAAGCAACTTCTAAAATTTCAACGCTCTGCAATGAAGACATCGGGCACACGAACTTCTGACTAAGGAATAATCCAGTTGATGCCACTACAGGTAGGCACTAATTAAAATAACAAACAATTAATAAAAAAAACAGCGTTTCAACATCTAAACATTCCCTGAGAACATACGGATATTAAAACTTCCTTTATAAAAATTAAATTTCACAACCAACACATAAGTTACAAATATAAGAAACAAATTGCTGATGAGGGAATACAGAATTAATAAGGCGGAGTTTCCAGAAATCTGACCGGGCACTAATTACAGAGTGAAACCCAGTTTTACAGGTTTAAATTCATTCGATCTAAAAATTGCATTCGCCAAAGCTGCGGAGGAATGAGCTACAAAGCTTAACGAACTGACACAGTCAGGAACAAAGGGAACCTCAATACTCAAGGACGAGAGCGAGACTGAAGGCCAGCAACATGGATCCCAATCTAACGAGTCACAGTTCCACTGGCAACGGTCAAATCGTCGAACCCCGGTGCCGCGCCCACCGTACCGGACGAAATACACTGCGCTCCGCCCAACTGAAACATAAATCATCTACAACAACACACTTGCAATTGCATATCCATATTATATAAAAGAATAAAGTTTAACGTTAAAACAGGAAGCTCGCTAAAAAAATTTTACACTCAACACCTGAGAATTCATTTAAAAACTACAATACACGCGTAGGTCCCATGCGGCTTTTCGCGGATGATGCTGTAGTATACAGAGAAGTTGCAGCATTAGAAAATTGTAGCGAAATGCAGGAAGATCTGCAGCGGATAGGCACTTGGTGCAGGGAGTGGCAACTGACCCTTAACATAGACAAATATAATGTATTGCGAATACATAGAAAGAAGGATCCTTTATTGTATGATTATATGATAGCGGAACAAACACTGGTAGCAGTTACTTCTGTAAAATATCTGGGAGTATGTGTGCGGAACGATTTGAAGTGGAATGATCATATAAAATTAATTGTTGGTAAGGCGGGTACCAGGTTGAGATTCATTGGGAGAGTCCTTAGAAAATGTAGTCCATCAACAAAGGAGGTGGCTTACAAAACACTCGTTCCACCTATACTTGAGTATTGCTCATCAGTGTGGGATCCGTACCAGATCGGGTTGACGCAGGAGATAGGGAAGATCCAAAGAAGAGCGGCGCGTTTCGTCACAGGGTTATTCGGTAACCGTGATAGCGTTACGGAGATGTTTAGCAAACTCAAGTGGCAGACTCTGCAAGAGAGGCGCTCTGCATCGCGGTGTAGCTTCCTCGCCAGGTTTCGAGAGGGTGCGTTTCTGGATGAGGTATCGAATATATTGCTTCCCCCTACTTATACCTCCCGAGGAGATCACGAATGTAAAATTAGAGAGATTAGAGCGCGCACGGAGGCTTTCAGACAGTCGTTCTTCCCGCGAACCATACGCGACTGGAACAGAAAAGGGAGGTAACGAGAGTGGCACGTAAAGTGCCCTCCGCCACACACCGTTGGGTGGCTTGCGGAGTATAAATGTAGATGTAGATGTAGGTAAGATTGTTCCTTGAAACGTGATGGTAACAACTGCGTATAATTCTAAGCGGGCAAGAGCCCACCAGAACTACACGTTATGGAATCTGATGTGCCGGCCGTCGTGGCCGAGCGGTTCTAGGCGCTTCAGTCCGGAACCGCGCTGCTGCTACGGTCGCAGGTTCGAATCCTGCCTCGGACATGGATGTGTGTGATGTCCTTAGGTTAGTTAGGTTTAGGTAGTTCTAAGTTAGGGGACTGATGACCTCAGAGGTTAAGTCCCATAGTGATTAGAGCCATTTGAACCATTTAAATCCGATGTAGTTTTACGAGGCAGTATAGTATTTCGTTACTCGGAAACTAAGGTGCAAATTTTGGTACTTAATCACCAAAGTTACAACGACCTTAGACATACACTCCTGGAAATTGAAATAAGAACACCGTGAATTCATTGTCCCAGGAAGGGGAAACTTTATTGACACATTCCTGGGGTCAGATACATCACATGATCACACTGACAGAACCACAGGCACATAGACACAGGCAACAGAGCATGCACAATGTCGGCACTAGTACAGTGTATATCCACCTTTCGCAGCAATGCAGGCTGCTATTCTCCCATAGAGACGATCGTAGAGATGCTGGATGTAGTCCTGTGGAACGGCTTGCCATGCCCTTTCCACCTGGCGCCTCAGTTGGACCAGCGTTCGTGCTGGACGTGCAGACCGCGTGAGACGATGCTTCATCCAGTCCCAAACATGCTCAATGGGGGACAGATCCGGAGATCTTGCTGGCCAGGGTAGTTGACTTACACCTTCTAGAGCACGTTGGGTGGCCGGTCTAGGAATGGTAGAACGATGGGTTCGATGACGGTTTGGATGTACCGTGCACTATTCAGTGTCCCCTCGACGATCACCAGTGGTGTACGGCCAGTGTAGGAGATCGCTCCCCACACCATGATGCCGGGAGTTGGCCCTGTGTGCCTCGGTCGTATGCAGTCCTGATTGTGGCGCTCACCTGCACGGCGCCAAACACGCATACGACCATCATTGGCACCAAGGCAGAAGCGACTCTCATCGCTGAAGACGACACGTCTCCATTCGTCCCTCCATTCACGCCTGTCGCGACACCACTGGAGGCGGGCTGCACGATGTTGGGGCGTGAGCGGAAGACGGCCTAACGGTGTGCGGGACCGTAGCCCAGCTTCATGGAGACGGTTGCGAATGGTCCTCGCCGATACCCCAGGAGCAACAGTGTCCGTAATTTGCTGGGAAGTGGCGGTGCGGTCCCCTACGGCACTGCGTAGGATCCTACGGTCTTGGCGTGCATCCGTGCGTCGCTGCGGTCCGGTCCCTGGTCGACGGGCACGTGCACCTTCCGCCGACCACTGGCGACAACATCGATGTACTGTGGAGACCTCACGCCCCACGTATTGAGCAATTCGGCGGTACGTCCACCCGGCCTCCCGCATGCCCACTATACACCCTCGCTCAAAGTCCGTCAACTGCACATACGGTTCACGTCCACGCTGTCGCGGCATGCTACCAGTGTTAAAGACTGCGATGGAGCTCCGTATGCCACGGCAAACTGGCTGACACTGACGGCGGCGGTGCACAAATGCTGCGCAGCTAGCGCCATTCGACGGCCAACACCGCGGTTCCTGGTGTGTCCGCTGTGCCGTGCGTGTGATCATTGCTTGCACAGCCCTCTCGCAGTGTCCGGAGCAAGTATGGTGGGTCTGACACACCGGTGTCAATGTGTTCTTTTTTCCATTTCCAGGAGTGTATAATCACTCAATAATAAACAGGTTACCGGGCTACCTTACATATAGCTGCAGATCGTTCACCAAGTGGTAGGAAAATAAGGTGGAATGCCTGAGTCCCGTTTTCATGTCACATGTGACATAACTTTGACATATCAGACTGGTCACCAAATTCAGACTGAAGACAACATTAGTTATATAGGTCAGTACACAACTGCACCTGTTTAAATGAACCACACACCATATGTCCAGGCGTACGGTTAATGCTAGGCGACGCTCCGGGAAGCTCTTCTTCTCAACATGCACTGCGTGACAAGAAAAACCAAAAACCATGGCTCGTGCCGGAATCCAAACTCGGTTCTAGGCGCTACAGTCTGGAACCGCGTGACCGCTACGGTCGCAGGTTCGAATCCTGCCTCGGGCATAGATGTGTGTGATGTCCTTAGGTTAGTTAGGTTTAAGTAGTTCTAAGTTCTAGGGGACTGATGACCTCAGACGTTAAGTCCCATAGTGCTCAGAGCCATCTGAACCAGCCAATCCAAACCTTTTCACCGTCTGCGGCAGCAACACTCCATTAATACCACGCGCAATGAGCATGCGCACCAAGTAAGGGCCAACCTGCCGACCTCGTTGTAACTTACCGCAACAGACAGACCACTCGGTGAGCACTGCTGCCTCGATGCTGCAGGCTTAATAGCCGAATCCGTGATGAACTGACTCGCGACTGACAAAAGCGAAATCGGTGGCAAGGATGACACTACAAGTAAGACGTATTGGTGCCAGCCACGCGACGTGTCAGTCGGGATTCAGTGTCAGAAGTCCGTTAAGAAACGATGCTGTCGATACCTCATTCATGCCTGTACTGTTAGTATGTGTTGAGAAAAAAGGATGCCGACTTGAGAAATAATATACATTACAGCTGCTAGTTTATGGCACTTATCCAGTGTGTTGCCATCTTCTTAACAGACAGTGATAGAAACTGGATGCGTGTGCCAAGATTGCTGACAAATGTTTCGCAGGCGATGTGACAGGCAGAAAGGAAAATATGTCTCGAAAAACACCATGCATCTAATTTGAACTGCGATTTGAGAACGAGAGATCAGATGTATTATACTTGGCGCTAGCATACGTAAGCTGACAGGCAGGGAACGGCGGAAAAAATAGAAGAACACACGAGGCACTGGATATTCAGGAATTTTGAACAAAACTGTAGCCACGGCGATCAGATTACGAAAATAAATGGGGGCGAGAGTCGTGTGGCTAGGCGTGGCACGGCTGCGACGTGTGAGGTGCGGGCAACGGCGGGCGCGGGCGGCGGCGTGTGTTTTGTAAACAGGCGGCGCTAAGTGTGCGGACAGCGGCTGCCGCCTCTCAGCGCAACGGGGGCCGCCGGAAGCCGCCAGTCTGCGCCCTCCGCTGCGCTCACACCAGCCACCCCGCTGCTTACGTGTGAGGCCCGAGTAACGTTTTACCTGCTTCACTTTCGTAATCTAGTGCCGACCGCTCTGGTCCTGGAGCCTCAGTCGTACAGCTACTTACACAGGGTGGTCCGTTGATAGTGAATGGGCCAAATATCTCACGAAATAAGCATCAAACGAAAAAACTACAAAGAACGAAACTCGTCTAGCTTGAAGGGGAAACCAGATGGCGCCATGGTTGGCACACTAGATGGCGCTGCAATAGGTCAAACGGATATCAACTGCGTTTTTTTTAATAGGAACCCCCATTTTTTTATTGCATATTCGCGTAGTACGTACAGAAATATGAATGTCTTAGTTGGACCACTTTTTTCGCTTTGTAATAGTCACAAACGTATAAGTACGTGGTATAACGTAACATTCCACCAGTGCGGACGGTATTTGCTTCGTGATACACTACTGGCTATTAAAATTTCTACACCACGAAGATGACGTGCTACAGACGCGAAATTTAACCGACTGGACGAAGATGCTGTGATATGCAAGTGATTAGCTTTTCGGAGCATTCACTCAAGGTTGGCGCCGGTGGCGACACCTACAACGTTCTGACATGGGGAAAGTTTCCAACCGATTTCTCATACACAAACAGCAGTTGACCGGCGTTGCCTGGTGAAACGTTGTTGTGATGCCTCGTGTAAGGAGGAGAAATGCGTACCATTACGTTTCCCACTTTGATAAAGGTCGGACTGTAGCCTATCGCGATTGCGGTTTATCGTATGGCGACATTGCTGCTCGCGTTGGTCGAGATCCAATGACTGTTAGCAGAATATGGAATCGGTGCGTTCAGGAGGGTAATACGGAACGCCGTGCTGGATCTCAACGGCCTCGTATCACTAGCACTCGAGATGACAGGCAACTTATCCGCATGGCTGTAACGGATCGTGCAGCCACGTCTCGATTCCTTTGTCAACAGATGGGGACGTCTGCAAGACAACAACCATCTGCACGAACAGTTCGACGACGTTTGCAGCAGCATGGACTATGAGCTCGGAGACCGTGGCTGTAGTTACCCTTGACGCTGCATCACAGACAGGGGCGCATGCGATGCTGTACTCAACGACGAACCTGGGTCCACAAATGGCAAAACGTTATTTTTTCGGACGAATTCAGGTTCTGTTTACAGCATCATGATAGTCGCATTCGTGTTTGGCGACATCGCGGTGTACGCACATTGGAATCGTGTATTCGTCATCGCCATACTGGAGTATCACACGGCATGATGGTATGGGGTGCCATTGGTTAAAAGTCTCGGTCACCTCTTGTTCGCATTGACGGCACTTCGAACAGTGAACGTTACATTTCAGATGTGTTACGACCCATGGCTCTACCCTTCATTCGATCGCTGCGAAACCCTGCATTTCAGCAGGATTATTCACGACCGCATGTTGCAGGTCCTGTACGGGCCTTTCTGGTACAGAAAATGTTCGACTGCTGCCTTGGCCAGCACATTATCCAGATCTCCCCCCAACTGAAAATGTCTGGTCAATGGTGGCCGAGCAGCTGGCTTGTCACAGTAGGCCAGTCACTACTCTTGATGAACTGTGGTATCGTGTTGAAGCTGCATAGGCAGCTGTACCTGTACACGCCATCCAAGCTCTGTTTGACCCAATGCCCAGGGGTATCAAGGCCTTTATTACGGCCAGACGTGGTTTTTCTGGGTACTGATTTCTCAGGATCTATGCACCCAAATTGCGTGAAAATGAAATCACATGCCAGTTCTAGCATAATATATTTGT
The DNA here is from genome assembly GCF_021461385.2 of Schistocerca piceifrons. Lineage (NCBI taxonomy): Eukaryota > Metazoa > Arthropoda > Insecta > Orthoptera > Acrididae > Schistocerca > Schistocerca piceifrons. The sequence goes on from NC_060138.1 coordinate 310,424,611, forward strand.
CCAATGAATAACCGTTTATTATCTGCGTTTCTTCTTGGTGTAGCAATGGCCGGTAGTTTATATTACCCGTGTTAAAATAGACCGTTTACCATTTGCGGAAAAGGTCGATATCGTATTGATGTATGGCTGTTGTGGTCAAAATGCCCAACGGGCGTGTGCTATGTATGCTGCTCGGTATCCTGGACGACATCATCCAGTGTCCGGACCGTTCGCCGGATAGTTACGTTATTTAAGGAAACAGGAAGTGTTCAGCCACATGTGAAACGTCAACCACGACCTGCAACAAATGATGATGTCCAAGTAGGTGTTTTAGCTGCTGTCGCGGATAATCCGCACATCAGTAACAGACAAACTGCGCGAGAAACGGGAATTTCAAAAACGTCACAGAATGCTACATCAATATCGATTGCACCCGTACCGTATTTCTATGGACCAGGAATTGTATGGCGGCGACTTTGAACGTCGTGTACTGTTCTGCCACTGGGCACAAGAGAAATTACGGGACGATGACAGATTTTTTGCGGGCGTTCTATTTAGCGACGAACCGTCATTCGCCAACAGCGGTAACCTAAACCGGCATAACATGCACTATTGAGCAACGGAAAATCCACGATGGCTGCGACAGGTGGAACATTAGCGACCTTGGCGGGTTAATGCGTGGTGCGGCATTATGGGAGGAGGGATAATTGGCCCCCGTTTTATCGATGGCAATCTAAATGGTGCAAATTATGTTGATTTCCTACGTGATGTTCTACCGATGTTACTACAGGATGTTTCACTGCATGACAGAATGGCGGTATACTTCCAACATGATGGATGTCGGGCACATAGCTCGCGCGCGGTTGAAAAGGTATTGAATAGCATATTTCATGACAGGTGGATTGGTCGTCGAAGCACCATACCATGGCCCGCGCGTTCACCGGATCTGACGTCCCCGGATTTCTTTCTGTGGGGAAAGTTGAAGGATATTTGCTATCGTGATCCACCAACAACGCCTGACAACATGCGTCAGCGCATTGTCAATGCATGTGCGAACATTACGGAAGCCGAACTACTCGCTGTTGAGAGGAATGTCGTTACACGTATTGTCAAATGCATTGGTGTTGACGGACATCATTTTGAGCATTTATTGCATTAATGTGGTATTTACAGGTAATGACGCTGTAACAGCATGCGTTCGCAGAAATGATAAGTTCACAAAGGTACATGTATCACATTGGAACAACCGAAATAAAATGTTCAAACGTACCTACGTTCTCTATTTCCATTTGAAACACCTACCTGTTACCAACTGTTCGTCTAAAATTGAGAGCTATATGTTTGTGACTATTACAGCGCCATCTATCACAAAGCGAAAAAACAGGTTGTCTAACTAAAACATTCATAGTTCTTTACGTACTACACGAATATGTAATAAAAAATGGGTGTTCTTACTTTAAAAAACGCATATGATACCCGCTTGACTTATGGCAGCGCCATCTACTATGCCAACCATAGCGCCATCTGGTTTCCCCCTTCAAGCTAGACAAATTTCGTTCTTTGTAGTTTTTTCGTTTGACGCTTATTTCGTGAGATATTTGGCCCGGTCACGATCAATGGACCACCCTGTATACAGGGAGTTCCATGAATATGTTACGCACTTCCAGCGATGATGCAGAAGGGTAAGTGTTTCAGTTTGACGTAAGGGACACTGGTCCGGAAACGACTGGATAGAATGACATAAGCGAAATTCTACTCAACTTCCGCCTAGCCTCGTACAACGCTCTAAGGGCCCCCACTTTCGAACCATGATCTTGACACACAGAATACCCGCTGCATTTGTAGCGTTTATGCCACATCCCTGCTCACGTTTATTACAATTTTTGTTGCTATAGGTCGAAAATCTACCAATAACTTGTCGAATCCATGCCACATTATTACATTCCAGAGCTCGACCTACACGCTTTTAAGCATGGAGCCATCATGTTTAGTTGGCCAGTGCACACTCTTCACAGCTCTGCTGAGCTAATCTTCAAATTGACATAGGGGTTCACCAAAAATCACTCGACCGAATGTATCCGTATAGTTGTCAAATAACAATTGACATTGACCATCATATCCAGATAAAAGAGTTCTTCCATATACGTGTTATTGGGAGATCACAAGGCATACTCATCAAACGACGAGCCAGATGGCGATATAGCGTGAGAACGGCCCGGCGAGCAACACTCGTATCATACTGGAGCAGAGGAATTCACCAACCAAACTGGGCCCAAGAAGCGAATCTTTCGTTATTTCAATTTACTGTTAAATATTAATAAACAGCTGCAACCGTGCAGATGACGTTGCTTGCACTGAGAACTTGTTAATAATAATTTCAGTATCACTCAATTCATCTGGAAATGCTAACTACAAATTTTAGTTATTGTCAACGCTTATTGATGAAAAGATGGAGCAGTCACAAGTGCGCCCTGTAAGGGGAGGCTCCAAATTGCTAAGATAGCAATGCCTGTATAAAATCTGATCTCATATAAAGATGGAACAGTTTGTGGAAAAACTGGCTCAGATGACGTACTCGTGCAATGTTGTCTTCATCCAAGGCAGCTACCCACTTTCCACATTATTATGCACTGGTTACAGCACAAGAGCTCACGACCTACGGAGAAGAATACAAATGGGGCATGTACAAGATGCGAGGTAAGCTAGTTGGCTGCAAATCATTTACGAGAAGTTGGGGAGGGGACTAACGCACTAGACTTTCGAATGTGAATCACACGTAGCATTACTGTGCGTCTCCGTGTATATATTGTGGCAGACAATATTTCGAACATTCATTCCATTATCTGGTGTGATAGTGCTGCGAATACTTCCCAATACCTTCAGATAATTTCCCTGTTGATGAACTATTAATGTCGTACGCAACTGTCACAGAGACCGAAAATCATAAGACTACGGTACAGTAAGAATGACTTCCATTTACCTGCACAAGGTACTACATGCCCAAGACATCAATGCAGGAATGGCAACGTCGTACGAAGTTTTGCCGTACCTGTTCTAACACCCCCGATGTCTCTTGAGCACTGTAGCAGGCGGCGAGAATTCCTGCCAGAAGATCCTCTTTAGTCTCGACAGATGTCTCGTACACAAGACTTTTCACATGGTCACACAAGAAGAAATCACGTGTAGTGAAACTAGGAAAACATGCTGACTACTTTTCAGGAATGTCCGGTCCAGGTGTTCACGAACCCTCATTGTAAAGTGAGGTGTGACTCCATCATGTTAGAACCACATCCGTTGACGAACAACAAGTGGGATCAAGAAACTAGTTAGTACGTGTCTGGTACACACTGTGTACCCTGGCGCATATAAGCGGGGAATAACAAGAAGAAATGGGCCTAGTACTAATCATTGACTATGCCTGCCCGCACGTTGACTGATAATCTGTGTTGATGGCCCTTCCCATCGGCCCACACTTGAGTATTGCGACTATTTAGCATTCTGTCTCGGGTGAAACTGAGTACATCCGTGAAACGCACATCCGCAGGAAAGTGAGGATCGGCTGTAAGGCGCTGCAGGGACGATTGGCTGAACACGCCGCGAGGTCTGAGGTCAGCAGGAATCAAAGCTTGCACTTTCTGCAGATGGTAGAGATGGTTAATCGTTCGTGAAACGTTCCTGGAAACATGGTGTAAGCAGCATGTGCAACCTTTCTGTTTCTCTGCTGCTTCCATTTGCTTACACATATACGAAATTCATGACTGCACGTTTCGTCACTGCTTACAATCCCAGTTCCATAGGGCTGATCGACGATAGTACTTGATAGTACTTCAACCTCTAAACACAGACTGCAGTTTGTTTAAAGAATTCGTGATTTCTCAAGTGTTAGGGCAGTAAAAGAAATAAATACTGTCTCAGGGCAAATACTTCATTATGATTTTTTGTCTGGTAGTAATTGAAACTCCGTGTAAAAGTTAATCATAGAGGGAAATGTCAACTGTAATAACTGAAATGTGCAGCCAGCTCAGCTAAAGGTAAAACGTGTAGGGTACTGAGCGAACAGCTGTACTTAACACATGGAAGTTAGAGTCAGGAGGGTCCCTGGCGTTAACAACTGATGAACTACAGCACTGTTTTTGCTAAGTGCCATAATAACAAGGCCACTGAACACAGAACACATTGTTATTACTTGCTGTTCTAATCGCAAAGCTATTCTCAGTTCTTATTGTGACAGTCACAGAAAGAAATTAGAAGTGGTTTAAAGGGAACGGTTAATGAATTATACGTTCTGTTCAGTAAATGAATTATTGAACTTTTCCCACTATATATTATTACATACCTACGATGTCCAAGGACCTATAAATTAGGAAGACAGAAACTAATACCCCTTCCGTAACTTTGCTGTTGAATAGTGGTAAATGTTGCATATTACCGATTTTATTACCAACAAAAGTAGATAATTGCGTTTTTGCATTGGACACCGACTTGTGAAAGGAACTGTTTAGGACACGAACTGTTTAGGACACTTATTAATGTTGAATGCTAAAGTTTGGGTAATATGTTCTTTTGTATCGCACCTGGAAGGCGGCTCGTGGGTCTGCTCCTGTAAACTGAATGGCTAGGCCGCATGTAGGAAGGAGCAGGAGCAGGTGAGGTAAGATTCTCGGTACAGCTTTTTACGTGAAAGTACATTTAATTATTAGTCAATGACATACGTAACTTTACAACTGAAGAGCCCGTAGGTGCAAAACCGTATTCCCGTCGTAAGTAGTACATAGTCTCAATAGCGAGCTGAGGTTGAAGCGATGTTTCCAGGCCGTCTGCTCTTGATGAAATGGGCAGAATCTGGAGCGGAGCTCGTAGATCTCTCCCGCTCCGGCTAGAGGGCGCTGTCGTCGGTGTCTGTCGTAGCGCCAACCTAGCAGAGCCCACCTACGTTGTGGCATCGTAGCTATCGATACCACATTTTCTGTTGTTCTTGAAGTTAAATGGTTGAATGTAATACTCATACCAATCACAATTCAGCTGCCTTATAACATGTCACCATTATTTGTGGTCTTAATACCATTTGTAATCCATAAATGCCTGTGGTATGAAATTGCTCACACTTGCTTTGAATAAGATAGAAATAGGACTATATCAATCTCAATCTTTTTTGGATTTGTTTTACTATTAAGACTGGATGGGGCACTACAAGCTGTTTCCGCAGCAATGGAGAGCACGTAACAGTACCTTTGCATCTGTTCGTAGACACCTACGAAAAACCGGGTAAGTCTGTGTTAAAAACTGGCCGTACCAGGAGTACCAGAATATTATGTCTGGAAGAGAATGTGTTATATGCGATTGGTCAGTCAGTGTGTGGCAAGAGGTCTGAACATTAGTCAAACAATTGTTTTGAAAATCTTATGTGAACGACAGCTGCACTGCATCACAGCAAACGTTACAGCCATGCAGCCAGCGAACTTCCTGCGTCAAGTGGATTTTGCACACCACTTCCTATAGTACTGAGCAGAAAATCACCGTTTTACTGTTTTTGTATTATTTACAAAGGAGGGCAGTTTTACAAGCGAGGGCACCTGAAGCAGTTGGAATATCTATGTGTGAAATGAAGAAAAGGCACATTCTATGATGTGTCTACCCAACAAGACAAGTTCACTGTGAATACATGGGGTCGTATTGTCGTCAGTCACACTGGTCAACAATTTTTTTTCGAACTCTCACGCCAAATTCATGAGATTTTTTTTAACTGACTTTTAATGTTTTTGATCTGCTGATTTGTAATCTAATTTATCACAGAGATAAAAATCAAGGAAAGGGCTGCATGGGTGTCATTCGTGGCATTAATGGAAAATTTTCTTGGTAATAAAAACTCTGCAGACTATGAAAGTGTCATAGCAGATATGTTGTCAGTGTTTCATATCCTTAGGTGTAATACGATGTCAGACTCCGTTTCCTACACAGTCGTCTTCACAAATTCCCTGACAACTTAGGATATGTCAGTGACCATCAAGGCGAACGGTTGCATCATTCCCTGAAGACATGGAAGAGCTCCGTCAGGGAGATGGGAGAAACATACGATAGCAGACTACTGCTAGAGTATTTAACGACGTGTCCCTGAAGTAGTCCACAACGGAAGAGCTTGAAACGAAAATTTCTGTCTCAGGAGAAAGTACTAGTTGGTTACAAGTCACTTGTATCGAACTGTTACCTTCTTGATGTTGGTAAGTGTTTCAGTTCGTACCATTTACTAGATTTAGACGGTTTTTCTATTTAATTTGAATTTAATTTATTTTTTATTACCAGCTACGTTTAAGAAATTTGAATCAAATATTCATCCACCTATATTATGATTTCATGATGAAACTATGAAGAAGTATTGAATTTTGCGATTGCAAAAAAACTAGAGCTTTCATAAGAAACCGATCTCAGATCTGAAATCAGCACCCTTAAATTAGATAAGAACAGCTGCTCATAACAATGCAACAAAAATGTTGTTGACCAGTGTCATGTGATGAGTTGAAACGGAATAAAGTGCTACCTACTGCCTTAACTGGTATCACAACTCAATCTTGTGCTAAGTCGTGCAAAAGAATTGCTAATCTTTGCTATTGTCACTAAAACGTTTTACTACCTTCACTCTGAATAAACTGTTCGGTTCGAAACATTGCTCCTTCAGTCAGCTCCCCTTAAACTGTGCAGACTATACACACTCATACGCTCATTAATATCATTAATATATGTAAATACTGTACAAGAATACCGGACGAACTCACTGTAACCTTAACTCATATAAGGATATCGCCAGTAAGAACATGCATAAACGAAGAAACAAATAAAGCTATTGACTTTGGTTTATTTTACATAAAGAATTCTGATAGTAAACGAATTTATTTTATATTTCTGGTCCGCTGGAATGTACCACACATACAAAATAAAGCAACTGAACCTTTAATGTTAATAGTTAAGCAGTACAACTTATAATGGTACAGCCTCTCCCAGGACTCATTTGAAATGTTCGATACCACCTTTTTTTATATGCAACCGGATAGTTAACGGACAATTCAGTGCTTCCTAAGGCCTTGTATGTGCGTCTTTATATGTATCATTCTGTCCTATTTGATTAAAAAAAACTTGATATTCATTGCAAAGGCATGTGGAATATTCTGGAAGGACGTGCGTTGTCGTAATTATCGGTGGATTATTTGTCATTGATAAAATTATATACATTTAATAAATTAAGTAACTAATGAAGAAATTAAAGTAATAAGTCCTTAGCAATAAATAACTAGAGACTGCAGAGATGTTAGCATGAAAAATCAATACTTCTAATTAACAAAATGGTAATCTAAAAATCCAGTAACAGTAGACCTCACTATCTTGAGAATCAGCTTAAAAGTTAATACCAAGCGATGTATTTTCAGTTGTTATTTATTTTGTGTCTTCCTCTGTAATTAATTCTTTGTAATTACATTTCTAATTAACTCTCCAATTGTTTACATCTCACAGTTTTCCAATTTCCAGAATTTCAGGCCTTATTTGTGCATTTTATGTACGTAATCGGATAAAGCGCGAGCTCTGTACTGCCATTGAACCATACCCAACTTGTAATTAATTGCGTAACTAAAATAATACGAGAGACATTATTGTCATTAAAATTCAGAATGATTTTCTTATGGAAAACTAAAGATGTTACTATAAAAGATTCTCATTCAATATTGTATTTTATACCTTATTCGGCTGTAACATCAGTTACCTTACGTTTTGTAAATTTTAATTGTAACATCAAAATTGTACAAAATTAATAATGCTTTATTTTGGAAGCTATTGTTAAAATTCTATGTAAAGCGCTGCAGCGATGCTGCGACAGGGCAGTTTTGAAGTTACTTTTGGAAGTCAAAGAGATCAGTGAAGTCCGTCTGTGTTTTGTTTACATGACGAGTGTGCAGTTCTGATGTCAATTAATGTGAATAAATTTTGTGCAGCACGAAAATTTCGCATTCATTCATCAATGGACCAGGCAGAAGAAACTTAAGTAACATTCAACATGAATCGTTACAAACTCCAACGCACACTTTAAAAATTCTGATGAGTAATGTTCATGAAATGTCTACAAATCTGACTTCAGATTCTCCTCTCATATAGATATGAATTTAACTAAACTTATATTTTGGTTTGATGCTGAGTTCTGAAAAATTAACAGAAATTTTTGCTACGTATGTTAACGGGAATGTAATAAAAATAGGTACGGCAACGGGCGGATCTTCACGCGTGGTGAAACTGTTATTGTTTTTCGTTCTTCGCCAGCGACTAATTTTTCTTACTTTGTTAATGTCACCAGAAACTATGGCGGAAAGTAGAGTGATCTCTGCTGCTCTCGTGCTGTAGTAGTTGCGTATCGTTGTCAGTGTAAACGGCGGTTTTTGGCTGACGTTTTGGAATGAATTAACTGAAAATATTACGATGAAAAATCAGGCTCTAGATCTGCATCTGATGCAAAATAAAAAGTGTGGTGTCACCGCCAGACACCACACTTGCTAGGTGGTAGCTTAAATCGGACCCGCGTGTCGCCACTGTGTGATCGCAGACCTAGCGCCACCACAAGGCAGGTCTCGAGATACGATATAGCACTCGCCCAGTTGTACGACGACATTGCTAGCGACAATACGGACGAAGCCTTCCTCTCATTTGCCGAGAGACAGTTAGAATAGCCTTCTGCTAAGTCCATGGCTACGACCTAGCAAGGCGCCATTAGCCTTACCTACTTTGAGAGTTATCGTATAAACGTCTCAAGAAGAACGTGTAAACCAACAAAGAATAAAGTTAAGTATATTCCAAAGCTACGTACTTTTCTTGCTACCATTCAATAGTTATCCTGTTCCAGACTTGACGCCAGTCGGCGTGTGTGTACGCGTGCCTTTCTTTCGGCTCCCCTCCCAGTGTGGCGTAGCAAGCTTGTTACGCCACAACAAAAAGTTTATTAAATCCACAAAAATCCACTGGACGAGATTAGATGATATGTTTCACGAGAAACACCAAATTGTTACAACAATATGTACACGCCTGCTTGAATATATTTTTTTGCCTATGTACACGTTTACTGAAAAGTTACTTCAATGATAATTCATGCTATACCATCACAAATTGCCTGATAGCCTGATTTATGTTAAATTTTCCAATGTCTAAATAACATTTTATCCCTTTTAACACAGAGTTCATTCGCAGTCCACAGTCTACGGGGTGTATCATAGTTAATGGCGTAAATGCATACAGCTGAAAGTACATGATGCTAGAAACAAAAAAGTCTCAGTAAACATAAGGGCGAAAATGCATATCTTAAGAGATACGAGCAATTTTTCATCTTCGATTCTGTGAAGCAAATCTCTTCTACTGCAAGCTCTTTGCTTTCCATATTTTGAGAAGTGGTAGTATGGGCCAAAACAAGAAAAAAACGTCCAGTAAACATGTGCTCTGAAATGCATACCTTAAGAGCTATGTGCACTTGTTCATCTGCGGTACTTTGGAACACAACCCTTCTAATGAACAAGTGCTCAAAACTTTTAAGCTATGCATTTTACAGCACATCTTTACTGGACTTTTTTTCTAGTTTTGGTCCATACTACCACTTCCTAAAATATGGAAAGCACAGAGCTTGCAGTAGAAGAGATTTGCTTCACAGAATCGAAGATGAAAAATTGCTCGTATCTCTTAAGATATGCATTTTCGACCCTATGTTAACTGAGACTTTTTTGCTTCTAGTATCGTGTACTTTCAACTGTATGTGTTTACAGACGGCTTGTGATGTCCTTAGGTTAGTTAGGTTTAAGTAGTTCTAAGTTCTAGGGGACTGATGACCTCAGAAGTTAATTCCCATAGTGCTCAGAGCCATTTGAACCTTTTGTGTGTTTACGCCATTAATTATGATACACCCTGCATATACAAGAAGTTCTTTCACTGGCAGTATTGTTATTTCTCTGACTACTAATCGCTTTCTTCACACTCCTCTCACTCGTCCGCCTTGCTGCAGTGTCCATCAATTACAAAATTTCACGAAATTAAAGTCCTTCTGAATGTCATCTATTCTTCTTTACCGGGAGAACACCTCATTCCACTCTTCAGTTCTCGTTCCTCTAGTCGTTCTTCTTTCAACACATCCAACGTTCTTGCATACAACAAATTAGAAAAGGCTCTATGAAGAGTTCGCCAAACAGCTCTACTGCACAACAGTAGTGGGCTGACACGACGACAATTCAAAGTCCGCGACAGTTTCTCCAAAGTCAATTTTACACAGCGCGAAATCGACATATTCCCCGTTTAGTGTTCCTCTCACAGAAGTTGTCCGAATTACGGCTTTCGACCTTTTCGTTTTAGTTACACTAAACACTCGCGCATTCCCATCATAACTTACTATGCAAACCTCTCTTCACTGTCAACCACCTGCCTTCGTTTTTCAATATAGATTGCATCTATACTAACTGGTTCTACCACTTGATATATTATTTTCAATAAATTGTTGCATCGTGCAATTTTCATATTAAAGCATTTGTGTAGTCAAGACGTTACATAATGAAATACATTCATACATAGATTATATTGGTATTAACAAAAATAAGTCAATAAAATATGAAAAACATGTACCTTCGGAATAAAACACAATAAGCTGATTAGTCAACATCAGCGAATTAGAAGATTTAATAGGAACTAGGCAATAACCTAGTCGTACGATTTTATGTACTTCCCGATAAACTGAACGTGTCTTCAACATGTCCTCCTACAGTTTCTAAGAGATGCACCCCTGAAAATTATGCGGCGGCTCCAGTATCCTTTGCACTCGATGTTAACAACAGTTTGGACAACAATGGGTTGGTCTCGGTGCTCCTCTTCTATGGCCAGGTGTGTAGTCGGATGGACTTCCTCTGGTAGCATGTGAAGAGCTTTTCGTCATTACTCACACGGACTCAGTTGCTGGGTTTATTGCAGCCATTGTAGTAGTACGTCACACTTTCAGGTATTTTGAGCATTTAAGACAGTCTATGCTGAACGACATTTTGAACAATACTGTAAGGAAAACGTTCTGCATTTATTGCGCACTGTATATTGACAGAACAGATTTAAAACACTGATAAAAGTGTACGTGTTTCGTCTGAGGATTTTAGCATTACTCTGACGGTGGAGCCACCTTAAACCAAAGGTCCTTTACACCACAGTACTCAGAAAATATCCCTAAGCAACCACTGAACTTTTGTCAGTGGAGTTGGGGTTCACCCTGTATATGCCTCTGCAAACGCACTAATCTCCCTCATCTTACTTTCAGGATCCGTGCGCGGAATAATTGTGGCAGCAAAATTGTCGCACAGCCCTCTCGTATCGCTTCTCTAGTTTAACCCATCAGGATTTAGAGAGAAAACGTCGCGTTTATTCTAAAGACTCTCAATGAAGATCCTGAGCCGTGCGCTGCTCGCGGTCATGCCGTTTATTGCTCGTCATCTTGTTTCTACGGTTCTGTCGCCTCTTTCTTACTCAATTTTTTGGCGCCACTAAATTGGTGGTTTGCTTCGCGTGAGTGGCAGCAGCAGCGCTTATCGATAAGCGCACTCTCGTACTATCTCTGGAGCGACCGTTAGTATTTCCAGGTCGTCGTCTGTCGGGAGTTCAGTTGGGACAGAGCGCCAGTGAGGTGCGGACAACCAGTACTAGCCGAGCGCTGGCGACACATATACTGTCCGAGCGGGAACGACCGTTGGTTGGTTGTTCGATCGGTCGTCTCATCAGGCGACGTGTATTTGATCTTTTGACCGTTTCTAGGCCTGGTCAGTTGGTCATCTTGCCAGACGTGATGAGCCGTGGTAAAAAAAAAAAAAAAAAAAAAAAAAAAAAAAAAAAAAAAAAAAAAAAAAAAAAAAAAAAAAAATGCTGTTTGAAGAGCGCGCCGCAGCGCGTTGTGCGAAGCAGTCGCCCTCCGTTTCTGGCTGTGGCGCCGCTGTGGCAATCGCAGCTTTGGTGTCTCCCTCTGGTGGGAAAGCGGAAAGGTTGCCTGTTCACGTGCATTTAAGGGGCGCTATCAGCTCAGCAGTTGGTCAGTCGGAGTGAGGCTAGATCAGTCTAGCGTCACCAGTTGCTGGTCTGTCTCTCGTTCGCATTTGTGTGGCAGTTAGTGTCTGTCTGTCGTTTGGATCAAACTTTAAGCCAGAAAATAAGAGTCTTGTCACTCCTCCAGTTAAAGAACTCAGCTAGTTGTAGTCCGGTCGGGGCTGGGTCCTGCATCTGAGTCTGCGCGATAGACCGCCAGTCTGCTCGAGTTGCTCGGGCAACGTTCATTGGCGGTTGGATCGGTCGGTTAGTCGGTCGCGCACTGAGACACGAGATGACTTGTCCGCCTTGAGTGTCGGCGCATGTGAGGTCCCTACGTGAGTCCAGTGGGCCGCGCCGTATAGCGAGAGCTAGTGACTTCGCGGTCGACACGAGAGCAACAGGAGTCAACCCACGACATCAGTCTGGCCGGTGCGGGCTGCGACGCCGTGGGACGGGAGATCGGCGCGCCTTCCTGCGTCCGTTGAAGCGGATGGCAGCGGACGGTTCGGGAGAGCGTTGGGGGTGCTGCGCCAGGTCTTCGCCAGAAATCGCAGTTTATTAGAAGTTAAGTGATTGCAGATATGTTGTTTCATTTACTTGTTAAATTCTACTTGTTTTCCTGGTGAGGTCACCAGCGGCTTTGTTTTGGGGTCTTCCCACCATTCTTCTCCGTTTGCCCACCCGAGGGAAGGTGGTTGTTTGTGAATTGGGTGGTCCGTTTTTCCCTTGTGGAGTTGGGGAGGGTTAGAGCAATCTGCAGTTCGGGTTGTTCAGTAATCCCCCTGTCAATCTACCACACGTTAATAGCTGCCTCTTTCATATTTGTCGGATTCGGTGTTAACGAATTTATAGAATTAAGGTGTAAAGGCCGAATTCCTGAAATATGTTTTTATCTTTCCTATCATCTTGCAAGGCGGTATATGTGTAATGTAGAGCACGTTGTACATTTTATGTAAGTCTGAATTTCATGGGTTTTATTTAAATAGTCCTTTTAAAAAACAAATTGCACTTTCGGTGGCAAATAATTTCTTAGTGTGAGTGTTTGTACCATTCCCATCCCTCTTATGGGGTGCATAGTTAATGTGTTCGTGTGAGTTGTTAAAATTTTTAGTTTAAAGGAATCTGGTGTGTTGCAGATTTGCATCAGTGTCGTCTTTCAGAGGTTGTTGTGAGTGGTCGTGACTAGGGCCGTGTTGAAAGTAAGCGGCAAGCTTCTCAGCCCGAAGGCCCATACTTTCAATATTGTTCTTTCTGCCTCTAAATAAAATTGTAACTTGATATTTTCTGCTTATAAATTTTAAATCTGTTTTTGAAAAGGCTTCTATGAATAAAATTCCCATTTGTTAAAAGTAATTTCATTTTCATCAGTTACTCCCTGGCAACTATTTCCACGCTCACCTGGTGTGATCAAAAGTGTCAATGTTCTTGATGAAAAGCTAGTAAATAAAGTAAATTCTTTAAGAAAAGATTTTGAAGGTAAATTCAAGGTTGACGTGGGTCGGTTCCTTCCTCTTGCAGAGATGTCGTCGCCGATGGGCAAGAGTTACCTCTGCTTGGATGGGTTCCAGCCAGTGTGCCCGGATCGCCGTGTCTTAGAGTTCCGAACGGACATCTAATTGAGTCGGGTTGGAGCTGCAGTGAACTCCGGACAGTCAAGACTCGCCCGACCGTTGCCGACACTTACAACTTGAGTGAGGACGACCTTGATTGTTCTTTCGGTTGGTCGTCTCATCGGACGACGTGTATTTGGTCGCCGACCTCTTATGGAAACTCTGTGTGTGTGTGTGTGTGTGTGTGTGTGTGACCTGTCATTTCTCCTTGTTGTTCCACGGTGATTGGTTTTAGGATTGTCGGAGTTCTTTGTGCAAGTGTTTACGTGGAACTGTGTGTAGCTTCTGTGATTTCAACTGAGCTGATGAATGCTGTCTGCGTACTGGAGTAGCCAGTTGGTCGGTTGCGAGAGAGCAGCAGAGCAGCGAGGAAGTCCCTGCCGTGTGTGGTCAGGCCGAGGCCGCTGGCGGCGTGCACGCGCGGTCGGAGTTGTGTGGCACTAGCTGCGAGAGCTGCAAAAAATCGTCGCCCACCGGACCTGCATACTGGAGTTGAGTAACCAGTGAACCTGTTATGAAATCTCAACTGCTGTGACATCTCTTCGTTGATTGCCGGTTGTTGCTTTCTGGGCTGTTCCCGCAAGCAAGCAACGTGATGGTGTGCTGGAGACGGCAAAATTTTGCAGCTGCCTTTCTGTATGATATTTAACTTTTGAAATGATTGTAATTTGTTAGTGAAGTGCACCAGCGGTATCTTGTGCCTTGTGGTCGGTAACATTCCAGTTAGCTGCCCTGGTCGTTGGCGCAGTTTCCTGGCAGTGTGTTTTCCTCGCCGTATTAATGCTGTCCGGCGGGGCGTGTTGTTTGACAGCTTGATGTTGTTCTCCCTTTTTCTATGAGTGGTTATTGTGCCTTGACTGTGTTTAGAAGCCAATTATTAAGACATAGTCCTGCTGCGATCCTCGTCCTCACTGATATTTTGGTTGTCGTGTCGTTGGTCGGGTGGAAGGAAATTGATTCGGCTGTTGGTTTGTTCTTCAGCCGTCCCTAGGTCGTGCTGCCACCCGATTATTTAGTGTTACGCTTGGCTGCCTGTCTCACCTAAATTTTTGTTAGAGCTTCCTCCCCAGGTCGACACTTGGAACACTTCTGAGCACCACTGTTCTGTTGTTTGAGATTCTGATTTTCTATTGTCGCAAGTACTGTGGCAGACCTTCACCTGTGTATTAATATTGTATGTTGTATTTTCAGTATATGGCCTTCAGCCGAATCTTATGTGAAGTATTTTAAGATTAGGCCTTCAGCTGTGTTTTATTTAAGATTCTTGTTTGCTCTGTATTTAGGCCTTCAGCCGTGTTTGTTTTAAAATTTGTGGCTTTCAGCCGTAATGTGTAAATTCCTGTCTGTAAGGTTTCTCTTTAATTATCTTGAATTCTTAAAATGGCCTTCAGCCATACTGTGTAAATCCTAATATTATTTGGAATAATTGTGTGGGCTTTCAGCCGTTAGGATATTTCAAGTTTTCTTACGATGGATTTCTGTTGTATTGTGTAAATGCTTGTCTTTAAAGGTTGCCTTTTATCATGTTGAAATATTACTGGGCTTTCAGCTGAGGAATTAATTCAAATTTTCCTTAATATGGCTTTTAGCCGTAATTGGTAAATGCTTGCCTTTTAAAGAATTTCCTTAGTTAATCTGAAATATTATTCGGGCCTTTAGCCGAGAAGATATTTTAAATTTATTTAAGTAAGGCCTTCAGCCGTTTCTCTAAATACTTGTCTTTTAAAAGCAATTATTTGAACCTTATTATTGAGAAGTTACTTAGGCCCTCAGCTGTGAATTGATCCTTGTTGTTTTAAAGAGAAAACTGTGCATTTGTTTTCGAGGAATGAAGTTGTATGTTCTTGTGTGACTAACAGTAATTGACCTTGGCCCCTTTCCACAACTTGATCCTCTCAGTCCTGCGAAACCAGATTTCAGATCCCCAAGCACCTCTGTTGCACTTTAGTGTTGTCTATATCGACCTGCTACGATTCTAGCATCTCGTCTGTGAATTCGTTCAGTGTCTGCTGTCATGATCTTTCTTATTCCTGCCCTTTATCCCACGTCTTCCCAGGGGCGGCATGTTATTCTGGATTTGACGGTCTCACTGGTAGAGAGTGGCCGGATACTCTTCTTGTCGCCGCTCCCCTTCCTGGAATAGAATGTGTGTGTCGCATCTGTCTGTTTCTAGCGTTATGCCATGTGAAAGTGTGAGAACGTCTGCGAATCGTGCAACTAAGGTGAGACGTGGGTACCAGTCCAGTATCCATGAGTCAGATAGGGAAAACCGCCTAAAAATCACATCCAGGCTGGCCGACACACTGGCCCTTGTCGCTAATTTGCTAGCTGGAATCGATCAGGTGCCGACGCGCTTCGCCTAATACCGAAAGCGGCGTGGTAACGAGACCGGCTGTCCGTGTAGGCTCGTCTACTGTCATGGCCACGGAGCAGACGTATTTTTGCAGTGAGCACACCCTACCGCACATGTTCTCAGCACCAACCTGCGACTGTCACGTGATTTCGGTATAGCTATGTCTGTTTATGCTTTACACAGAGGCCTTAACTTCACATTTGGCCCGTTTGCGGGGATGAAGTATGAAAAGATAGCAAACAGTGTTCAGACACAGTTTTTAATCTTATCTCAAACGACCAAACCAGTACTCGCCAAGATTTATAGGTCAAAGGCTTCTAATCCCAAATCATTAACTGTAGCAAAGAACTCAACAAGTATTAAAATACCGTATTTACAATCAGCACCATAGTGGAGAAGAGTTAATCCTCTAGCGGTCGTGCCGATTTTCAAAAAAAGAGCTGGAGTGCGACACAAATGCTGATTATACAACACATTACTGATGTAATGGCCCTGCTCTTCAGCCTCATTACTCGCAGTATCTCGCCAATTCCTGCAAGAGTTCTGGTTTGGTCTGCGCTTGCGCTGAGTGGATCATTGGCCGTTGTCGCCTTAATTACACTAGTGGCCATTAAAATTGCTACGCCCCGAAGATGACGTGCTACAGACGCGAAATTTAACCGACAGGAAGAGGATGCTGTGATATGCAAACGATTAGCTTTTCAGAGCATTCACCCAAGGTTGGCGCCGGTGGCGATCCCTACAACGTGCTGACATGATGAAAGTTTCCGACCGATTTCTCATACACAAACAGCAGTTGACCGGCGTTGCCTGGTGAAACGTTGTTGAGACCCCTAGTGTAAGGAGGAGAAATGCGTACCATCACGTTTCCGTCTTTGATAAAGGTCGGATTGTAGCCTATCGCGATTGCGGTTTATCGCATCGTATGCTGCTCACGTTGGTCGAGATCCAATGACTGTTAGCAGAATATGCAATCGGTGAGTTCAGGAGGGTAATACGGAACGCCGTGCTGGATCCCAACGGCCTCGTATCACTAGCACTCGAGATGACAGGCATCTTATGCCTTTGGCTGTAACGGATCGTGCAGACAAGTCTCGACCCCTGAGTCAACAGATGGGGACGTTTGCAAGACAACAACCATCTGCACGAAAAGTTCGACATTTGCAGCGGCATGAACTATCAGTTCGGAGACCATGGCTGCGGTTACCCTTGACGCTGCATCACAGCAGGAGCGCCTGCGATGGTGTACTCAACGACGAACCTGGGTGCGCGAATGGCAAAACGTCATTTTTTCGGATGAATCCAGGTTCTGTTTACAGCATCATGGTGGTCGCAGCCGTGTTTGGCGACATTGCGGTGAACGCACATTGGAAGCGTGTATTCGTCATCGCCATACTGGCGTATCACCCGGTGTGGTGATATGGGGTGCCATTGGTTACAAGTCTCGGTCACCTCTTGTTCGCATTGACGGCACTTTGAACAGTGGACGTTACATTTCAGATGTGTTACGACCCGTGGCTCTACCCTTCATTCGATCCCTGCAAAACCCTACATTTCAGAAGGATAATGCACGACCGCATGTTGCAGGTCCTGTACGGGCTTTTCTGGATACAGAAAATGTTCTACTGCTGCCCTGGCCAGCACGTTCTCCAGATCTCTCACCAACTGAAAAGTCTGGTCAATGGTGGCTGAGCAATTGGCTCGTCACAATACGCAAGTCACTACTCTGGATGAACTGAGGTATCGTGTTGAAGCTCCATGGGCAGCTGTACCTGTACACGCCATCCAAGCTCTGTTTGACTCAATGCCCAGGCGTATCAAGGCCGTTATTACGGCCAGCGGTGGTTGTTCTGTGTACTGATTTCTCAGGATCTATGCACCCAAATTGCGTGAAAATGTAATCACATGTCAGTTCTAGTATAATAATTTTGTCCAATGAAAACCCGTTTATCATCTGCATTTCTTCTTGGTGTAGCAATTTTAATGGCCAGTAGTTTATAAATGCAGTGGCTGCTATAGTATCACTTCATAACGGGTAATGCAGACTGTGACATAAATCTAAATACTGTGCTTTGTACACATATAAAGAATAGCTTGTCTTTATGTTACCAAGGTAAACACGTAAGAGAAGACTCACGCTTTACACGTCCCGCCCCCCCCCCCCCCCCCCCACTGCCAGTGCTGCCATCTCTTGTCTGTGACCGGTTACTGCACGTTGATGTCGAACATAGCCATACATTAATGTGACTAGACCGTGTATATGTTTCAATAATAGATTTCATCTAATAATTGTATAACTATACATGTCGCCAAGTGCAAAACTATAAATACAGGAGGCCAATTAACGGGTTATGTTTCGAATTTTGAATTTCACACATCTTTCTGCTTCATCTAATTTAACATTGGAACGAAGCAAATTATTTTAAACGTAAATACAGTTGTCAAATATCGTCTTACTTTATTTCATGTGCTGCAGCATTAGATTGAAACAAGTAATCTTAAAACATGTTAGTTGACAGTCATGGTTCAAATGCCTCTGAGCACTATGGGACTTAACAGCTGAGGTCATCAGTCCCTTAGAACTACTTCAACCTAACTAACCTAAGGACATCACTCACATCCATGCCCGAGGTAGGATTCGAACCTGCGACCGTAGTGGGCGCGCGGTTCCAGACTGAAGGACCTAGAACCGCTCGTCCACTCTGGCCAGCTGACAGTCATGTAATTAAAAAAGACTGGAGTGGACATCCATCGTTAGTCGAAATATAAACTTGGTCCCTTACTTACAAGGACGCAGTGGTGGGTCGTATTCTGCCACCCGAATCCCACATGTTTGAATGCTCTCGACTTGCAGGAGCCAGCCCTTGATTTGGCAGAAGCAAGTGGGATTGCACACAGATTTAAAAATGTAACAGCAGGTAAACAAAGGGTTTATAGCTTCCTAGCTTCATGTCTCTGCATCCTGAATTATCTCTGAGCCAATAACCTACTTCGGCAGCTAGTGCATTTGGCTTCAACAAAGAAGCTGCTATGAAATGTTTTCAAGTTCTTTCTGATGTGGTGGACAAACCTGATTTTCAGACTATGCAGATGTTCAATATGGACGAGAATATCCTATCCATAGTACACAAACAACAAAAGATCATTTTACAGAGAGGGAAGCACCATATGGAGGCTATAGTTAATGCAGAAAAGGAGGCAAATACCAAACGTATTTGTTGCTTCAGTATGTCTGGCGTGTACGTGCATCGAAAGCTAGTACTGAAGAGAAAACGGTTTTCTGATTATTTAAAACCGGGGGCTCTACCTGTCGCCAAATAATGAATTATTTGTTCAGTGGATGGAGCACTTATTAACACTATAGGACTTGATTCTACCAAAAAGCTGTTTCTAGTATTAAACGGATATGCAACACATCGAAAAATCTTCAAGCTATAATTGTAGCTGCGATAATGGTCAAATGGTTCAAATGGCTCTGAGCACTATGGGACTCAACTGCTGTGGTCATAAGTCCCCTAGAACTTAGAACTACTTAAACCTAACTAACCTAAGGACATCACAAACATCCATGCCGGGGGCAGGATTCGAACCTGCGACCGTAGCGGTCGCGCGGTTCCAGACTGTAGCGCCTTTAACCGCTCGGCCACTCCGGCCGGCAGCTGCGATAATGGTTTAATCGTACTCTGCCTACTTCCACACACAAGTAACAAGCTAGTCACTAGACTCTGCATTTTTAAGCCTCTTTCAGCTTGTTACAGCCACAGCCAATCAGCTGACTAATGGCTTCGCAAAATCCCTGACTGCAATATCATCGGATAGGAATTGTTCAGCTGTTTGGAGAGTCACATAGGAAGGTTGCGACCGCACAAAATGCTGCCAGTGGCTTCTCCAAAACTGGAATCTGGACTCAGGATCCACATACTTTTTCAGAATTCGGGTTTAGTGGTGACTAAATCCAAATCAGAGTTTGGAGCTAGAAATGTGGTAGAAGAAATTGGTGGACAAGCAAGTCAAGAACTCCCAGGAACATCTAGAGGCCGCGCGGGTTTAGCCGAGCGGTCTTAGGCGCTGCAGTCATGGACTGTGCAGCTGGTCCCGGCGGAGGTTCGAGTCCTCCCTTAGGACAATTTAGGTTAAGTAGTGTGTAAGTTTAGGGACTGATGACCTTAGCGGTTAAGTAGTGTGTAAGCTTAGGGACTGATGACCTTAGCAGTTAAGTCCCATAAGATTTCACACACGTTTGACCTTTTTCTGCTGTTGAGGCGGCCGGTAGTCCTTACAAGAAGCTTCTCTTTGACAAAGGAAAGAAAAGCAGGGGTAAAAAAATTAAACTGTCAAAACACTAAGTTCAAATACTTCTTCAAGCTGGTTTGGGAACTGCAAACTTGAACGATTAGTGTAGTATCTTATTACTTTTTATTTACTATAATTTATACATACTTTCATGTGCTTAAATATTTTCCTGTATGCCTGGAATCGGCTTGGATCTCTTACCATGAATGCAGGTTAAAATAGTAGCTCTTCTTTATCGTAGAAACATATAATATAAATAATACAAAATTGTTTAGTGAAGGACGTTCAATAACAATTACAATAAAAAGACTTTGACGTCGAACTTTACCTTTGCATTTTTAATGGAAAATTTATTCTCCCTTGATGGGCATACCAATTTTCATATACAGAAGCTGCTAACCATGGCCGATTTTACAGTTCAATACAACAAAAAGATTATTTAATATATATAACCAAGGATACCATGTACGCACTTGTATACTACATCATGGCTGAAAGAGAAGAGAAAGATTACATGAACTCGCCGTGCACTGCAATAGGAAAAATTAGATGAGTGTTGAAAATAGTTGAAATCAAGCAGCGATGAAAGACAAGAGTTTGCATTATTTACTTGTGAAATATTAATTATCGTCTTTGGCCGCTATTAGACACAGTTTATTTACATGAACGTTCGGGGTGAAGAGGATAATACTACAATAGCTAGTGTTGAAAGCGTTCTGTGTAAGTGCTGAAGTACCCAAAAATTTTCCTGAGTATGTAGTAAGACTTCAAAATTGTTTGCTAATGTCTTGAAAATTAAAATAAAGATTGTACATGCTCAAAAAAATTCTGTATTTCTTGCTCCAGTTGAGCAAATTTTTAGTGGTGCAGTTTATAATACCAGTGGTACAATTTAGAAGACGTCTTATAAATTGTACCTCTCCGTGCCACTCCGCCTATTGTGTTATATCTTTTAGATTGTATTAAGTTTATTTTAGAAACATGCAGGGAGACAGTTCTACACATTATTGGTATTGCATTTAATGTATTTTAGAGTTCAGTAAAATCAGAAAAATGCTGAAAGTAGTACAATTTATGAGAGTTTGCCTCTTATTACTTTCAAGGGTAATTTGAGTTCTGTGCAGCATCACAACCGAATCCTCCAACCTATCGCACTACCCTTAAGTCAACATTTCGGTGACTGTTTCGTCTTTCAAGGCGGTAATGTGCGAGCATACCGCCCCGATCTGTTGAAAACAGAATGCAGTGGCTTGCGGTATCTGCTGACACGAACAGGACTGACCATGCGTGGGGCCAGTTGAAGCTTGAGGGGCGTCGCCGCAGAAATCCTCTTCGCACTGGATAAACATAGCAGGACCGCCGTTGGAGACTGGGATACGCTTGAACAGAAACGTTTCCTCTACCTTGTGGGCAACATTCCAAGGGGCAGCCAAACATGTTACGATTCTTGGATGGAACAGTTTGGTACTAAACGTAATCTGGCAGCAGGTTTTCACCTCAGGTATGGGCAAAGATGTGCACTTTGAAACAGATTGCCTTTATATTGGGTATTGTTTTCCATTTCCAAGACATACTGCATTTAAGCGTAGCACATTCATAGTTATTATAATTAAACTGGTCAGGTCACTCACTTTTATTTTTAGTATACAACTCCATAAATTCAATAAAATTACCAGATCTTCCAATATTTTTTTCATTCAACACAAAATTTTGATTTTCATTATGATTAGACAGATGATAAGTATTATTTCTACATATTCAAACGTAAAAGTATGTAATGAAAACTTCTTTCACACAGATGACTGTGGTACTAAAAACGTGTCAAACATATTTTCTAGTTTTGAAAAACATCCAGAATGATTATTATTATTATTCCTACAATTGATTTCATATGATTACTTATAACATTTGCAATGTCAGTTACCAAAAGTATTAATTACACGAAAAACTGTCTTTGCTTGTGTGGATCGAGTTTTAACAACATCATTTTTATAGAAAAATACATCGTTGATCTCTTTGTCTTTTTGGATCACATTAAGCAGTTTTTGTTGAGAAAGGTGTGTTGATAGCCAATGTGGTGTTAAGACAGACGTTTTTATACATAATTTGTTTGTAAGTCTAGATTTTTTGTGATATGCAAACAAAGAACTGAGTGATGGTAATAACCAAGAGAAAAAGCTCCGCAACAATTCATTGTAATGTAGACGCGTAACTAAGTTTACGACCCTTGATCTCGCCTCTTCAAGCAGTAGACATACTTTTAGATATACTATATCATTGAAAAAGTCCAGAAAACTACAAAGAAGAGACATAGGTAAATAATAAACAATTTAATAAGTTCTGTGAATTATTAAGCCACACAATGGTAATCCCGCCCAGTTTTTTATATTCTATAGGTACTGAGAATTATTTACACAAACAACACAGATGCTCATCACTGAGGTTTGCAGAACATTTTTGAATATTGCTTTTATCCCACTGAAAAGCGTAGGTTAGAACATGCATGTGATGCAAAACCTCTTTGAGCCGTTTATGCTCAGAGACTACAGTACGCCACACTGCGTTGCAGGTCCGTAATAGTCATGGTGCACCGTGCTGGATGAGGGCACTGGTCTAGAGTCGTTCGCGCCGGTCCAGAAACAAACAGCTCGGAGGCTGGGGACGTTTTCCGAGGACACCGTGTGATGTCGCGTTTTACGGGTTTTCCTGGGAGAGGGCTAAACAGAAAACGATACAAGGGTAGAAGCCACAAACACACTGCCGCCACAAGCTGCTGCTAGCCACAATCACATATTCCGTGTAGGAATTCCGCCAGTATATTCAGATCCATAACATTTTCGGCAGTAGCTTTTTTCTTATACCTATTCTAGGGCTAGTCTTCAGAAAAAGTTAGTAGCCAGTAACATCATTTCTCTTTACCATCACACAGGCTGGTTTCAAAAAATGTCAACACCCTGCCAATATCACGTATGGTAAACCGTCGTGTAAGATTAGTTACATTGCCAGGTGAAGGGAGGAACATGCACGGAAAAAATAAAGGACACCGGGAAACCGGAATTGAAGAATGATCGAAGTCAAGTAGACTGATTAGAAATGAGACCCTTCGCAGAATAGGCTAGGAACGGAATGATACGTGGATAATTTAGAACTAGAAGAAAGGACGGAACGACAGAACGTTTGTTAAGATATCACTGAACAACTACCGTGTTATTAGAGTGAGCCGTAGATGCAGAAACTGTAGGAGAAGACTCAGTAGTCTCGGTTTCGATGGGTCGTTGAAGCGTAACTATTCTCTGCTTGTCCACAGCAAACTGTGTAACAAACAAGCCTCGTGTCTGAACATGGTAGCAGTCTGTTTGGAATATCAAGCTACATTCCCTTTCCTGTTTCTTCACTGACCTACCTCTATAGCAAATAGAGCTCTCACTTGTTAATTTGAATCTACACGGAATGATACGTGAATTTTTAAACGCTGTAAAGCTGTTAAATCACGTCTTGTTTAAAACCACTGCAATTACTTAATCTTAAGACAGATATAACGGAAAAATTCCTTCTTATTCCGTTTTTTAAGATGTACTTTACCTTTCAGAGTTCTTCTGTTCTCGTACGAAAACCTACACTCCTACACACTTTACACTTCGTTGTCAGGTTACCCCTACTCCGTTACACAGGCAGTGGACAGAAATATGGAATCATCATAAACACAGAGCATCGCCATGTCCAGTACGATACATAAAAACCATTGACATTCAAAACAGCTTCCAGTGTTGCATGGTTCTCAAGGGAATCTTATACAGTTTTTTCCTCGTAACACTGGCAAGTGAAGGTGGATAGCATTCTCGAGCCCTTCTCTGAGAAGTAGACCACAACCGCTCAATAATATTGAGATCTGGTTACTGTGGTGGCGAGAGGAGATGTGACCGTTCATCCTAGTGCTCACAAAACCATTCGTCAACGACGCAAGCCATGTGAACAAGGACCATGTCGTCACCATTGAAGAACAAACATTGTCCCATGGGATGGACCTGATCAGCCAAAATGGTCACGCAACGTTTAGCAGCAATACGACCTTGCAGACTAATCTTGAAACCCAAGGAATACCACGAGATGGCTGCCCATACAATCCCCACCATGTTACACTCTCGGAACGTAAACTCGATCAGAAGCTGGAAAAAGTGTGAAACGAGACACATTCGACCAAAAGGCTTTCTTCCACTGCTCCAGGTTTTATGCCTTTGGAACCAGACTTTTCTGTTATCGGCATCTGCGTCACTGCTGTGTGGTTTTGTCTATCCAGATCGTCCTGCAGTTCCTTGCTTCTGGAGTTCCGTTCTTGCTGTTCTGGCACTGACAGGGTTCGCTAGTGCGGCATTCAGTTCTGTAGTGACTTTTGCAGCTGTCCTCCTCTGATTTGTCACAATCCTTTTCAATGGTCGTCCGTCACAATCATTCAGCACAGAGTTTCGTCCACGTTATGACATAGTGGTGATTTTCTTCTGCTTTCACTGTGTTCGGTATTAATCTGCGACGCGATGGCCCTTGAAACCTCAAACACTTCTGCTCCTTGGCTGCGGAAGCTCCCACCATACAGGCACCAGCAATTTGCCCACATTCGAATTCACTTAGCTCCAGCGTAACGCATTCACAAAATGAAATGAGCGGAGGGCATCGTTCGCCGGGAGGCCCCATCCGGGGAGGATGAAATGACAATGAGGGCAACATAGCACCCAGTCCACGAGCGGAGAAAATCTCCGACCCGGCCGGGAGTCGAACCCGGACCCGCTGCACGGGGAGGTAGGAGCGTTGGCACCCAGCTAAGCGGGCGCACACTGTTCTGGCGACGACTGATACTTTTCGCGTGTTGAGGACAATGCACAGGTGCAAATGAAGGATTATGTAGCATCTGTCATCGCGGTGTTTCCATATTTTTGTCAAGCCTCTGTGCCCCTTCTCGCTAACTAAAGGGCAGACTTCACTAGGCCATCCGTGCTTCTTATTCGCTAGCTAAAGGGCAGGCTTCCCTGGGCCACCCGAGCTTCTTTCATTCACGATCTCGTTCATGATTCTTATAAGATATAATATCCTGAAGGCTGTATTGTCGTTCAGAGTCGTGATACTTTCAACGTCCGTCCTATTGCTGATTGTTCAAAGTTAATATATATATTGCGGAGTAGTGCGTTTCACCTGCGCGGGGAAAATATTTATTCCTTGACTTGTTCCATGGAAGACGAAGAAATGTAAGAAAGTCGGTAGACTATGTGACGGACTTTGTTGCAATACAGGATAACGAGAGGACGTGTATGAAGTCTGTGCAACGAAACAGCCTTTGTTAGCCGCCATATTGTATAGTTTGTGTTTTCTGAGATTCACAAGCGATATGTAACGTTAATGTGGAGTTTAGTAACAGCCATAATACAGTC
Source organism: Schistocerca piceifrons (assembly GCF_021461385.2). Taxonomy (NCBI): domain Eukaryota; kingdom Metazoa; phylum Arthropoda; class Insecta; order Orthoptera; family Acrididae; genus Schistocerca; species Schistocerca piceifrons. The sequence goes on from NC_060138.1 coordinate 310,450,332, forward strand.
TGGTGCATTTCAGAGGTAATGTCGCTTATTTATTTTTGATCAAAAAGGTTCTGTAATGAACTGTAATGTACGAGAAGCTTGAATAGGACTTCCAACATTTGATGGTCGGTGCTTGGTGTAGAACTTGCTTCAATAGCACGGTCAAAAACATAGAGAAAGTTTTCCCTGCTAAAACGAACTCATTTCAATCGCAGACAATCATCGAATGACGAAATGCGAATGGTATTATCCGAATTTGAGACGATCCTATAGAAGTTTTCTCTCTCTTACATTTCAAGAATTTTACAGGCGACCGTCGGAGTCGGCAGCTGCTTCTACACCACGAGAGTAACTAGTCTACGTGCACGAAATTGGATACGCTGTGGGAGTAGCCGACTCCGCTCTGGAAATTGATATTGTTCTTCACAGACATAGAAGTAGAGACACTACACACATTAGTTCAATAACAACGAGTTTAATATTACCACCTTAAAAATATTAATTTCTTCTTTTGAGCCTAATAATATTACAAGGGGTAAACCCAGCCTTACGTCTCACACAGCCACCTTATTTAAGTTTATCGTTTCACACCATTTCCTCTACTAAATTCTAACCCAGTTTGTCGTGGAGCATGTACGTCTCGTCAGGGGCGCATTGGTTCCTGACTTGATTTTTGTGAATGACAATGGGTGACCGTCTCGAAGAGGTCAAGTGGACAAGCTCTTGGAACGAGAGGACATTCGGCGAATGGACTGGCCTGTCCATTCGCCCGACTTAAATCGCAACGACCACGTGTAGGATACGTTGGGGATACGTACTGCAGCACGTCCCACGCGCCAGCGACTACCCACCAGTTGTCAACCGCGCTGCTGGAGGAATGGAACGACCTACCACAACAACACCTTACCAGTTTCGTAGCCATCTTGAGAGCACGTCCGTGGTGATCACACTCTGTAGCAAGAAACATGCGCCAGCTTCAGTAATATCCAGGGGACCACGACGAATACCGCTTATTTCAGTGTGATTATTGTCTTTGAATAAAAGTATCATTACTGTTGCTTATTTCTTTCAGTTATCTTCTGTGCTGTACTGTAGCAGTTCTTTCTATTCATGGTCCAATTTTCGTGGAGCTATGTTAGTTGGCAGTGACGTTTTTTTTCTTTTCTTTATTGTTATTTAAACACCTTTACAGGAAAGGTAGGCCGGCAGCGACCCATCTATGCCGCTCTTCTGCCGATGGCAGTGACACATCGTGGGAAACTTACATTCGTCCTAAATCTTTGCGCACCAGTGTAGTTTCTGTTGCCAGCGCCCTCTGTGGCGGCTGATATAACTACAGGCAGTTGGAGCGGATTTTTTGTGGCAGAAGCTTAATTAGTTTCCTGTTGTCTGCACCATCAATGTGACGGCTGATCGGAACTACACATGGCGCCACTCTTCACAATGCCGGCTGTTGGCGCCCTCTGTGGTTATAGCTGTGTGTTGGTGTACACGGTACTACACTACTGGCCATTGGAATTGCTACACCAAGAAGAAATGCAGATGATAAACGGGTATTCATTGGACAAATATATTATACTAGAACTGAAATGTGATTACATTTTCACGCAGTTTGGGTGTATAGATCCTGAGAAATCAGTACCCAGAACAACCACCACTGGCCGTAATAACGGCCTTGATGCGCCTGAGCATTGAGTCAAACAGAGCTTGGATGGCGTGTACAGGTACAGCTGCCCATGCAGCTTCAACACTATACCTCAGTTCAGCCAGAGTAGTGACTCGCGTATTATGACGAGCCAATTGCTCAGCCACCATTGACCAGACGTTTTCAATTGGTGAGAGATCTGGAGAACGTGCTGGCCAGGGCAGCAGTAGAACATTTTCTGTATCCAGAAAAGCCCGCACAGGACCTGCAACATGCGGTCGTGCACTATCCTGCTGAAATGTAGGGTTTCGCAGGGATCGAATGGAGGGTAGAGCCACGGGTCGTAACACACCTGAAATGTAATGTCCACAGTTCAAAGTGCCGTCAATGCGAACAAGAGGTGACCGAGACGTGTAACCAATGGGTGATACGCCAGCATGGCGATGACGAATACACGCTTCCAATGTGCGTTCACCGCGATGTCGCCAAACACGGGTGCGATCACCATGATGCTGTAAATAGAACCTGGATTCATCCGAAAAAATGACGTTTTGCCATTCGTGCACCCAGGTTCGTCGTTGAGTACACCATCGCAGGCGCTGCTGTCTGTGATGCAGCGTCAAGGGTAACCGCAGCCATTGTCTCCGAGCTGATAGTCCACGCTGCTGCAAATGTCATCGAACTGTCCGTGCAGATGGTTGTTGTCTTGCAAACGTCCCCATCTGTTGATCGAGACGTAGCCGAGCGGTTCTAGGCGCTACAGTCTGGAACCGCGTGACCACTTCGGTCGCAGATTCGAATTCTGCCTCGGGCATGGATGTGTGTGATGTCCTTAGGTTAGTTAGGTTTAACAAGTTCTAAGTTCTAGGGGACTGATGACCTCAGAAGTTATGTCCCATAGAGCTCAGAGCCATTTCAACCATTTGATCGAGACGTGGCTGCACGATCCGTTACAGCCATGCGGATAAGATGCCTGTCATCTCGACTGCTAGTGATACGAGGCCGTTGGGATCCAGCACGGCGTTCCGTATTACCCTCCTGAACCCACCGATTCCATATTCTGCTAACAGTCATTGGATCTCGAGCAACGCGAGCAGCAATGTCGCGGTACGATAAAGCGCAATCGCAATAGGCTACAATCCGACCTTTATCAAAGTCGGAAACGTGATGGTACCCATTTCTCCTCCTTACACGAGGCATCACAACAACGTTTCACCAGACAACGCCGGTCAACTGCTCTTTTTGTATGAGAAATCTTTAGGATACGTTCCTCACGTCAACACGTTGTAGGTGTCGCCACCGGCGCCAGCCTTGTGTTAATGCTCTGAAAAGCTAATCATTTGCATATCACAGCATCTTCTTCCTGTCGGTTAAATTTCACGTCTGTAGCACGTCATCTTCACGGTGTAGCAATTTTAATGGCCAGTAGTGTACTCATATTGTGCGTCGAATCACCGACAAGAGCATTAATTTGTGCGTAGATTGAAGGTTGGTGGCGGGGGGTGGGCGGAAGGGTAAAAGGAAAGGGAAGGGATAACTGACGTCAGCTGTCTCGGGACATTGCGCCGAATCAACGGCGCCGAGCGATAATGTTTGCTGGACCGGGATTTGAACCTGGGATCGCCTAGTTAAGAGGCAGGTGCGTTAGCACTGCGTCATCGGGAACACAGCGTTAAAAGTGCAACTGCACGAACTATCTCGCGACGCTTCACGGCCGACCCACGTTCCCACCGAGCTCCACCTATCGGCAGTCCCTGTCCATTTCTCCGTGCTCGCTACTCTGAGATTCCCTCAGGATTTCGGACGTACTTATGCATCCGCATTGAAGGTGGTGGATCCACTGCCCATCTAGGCGAATCAATTATATGAATGCGTGGCGTCTGTTCTTTCGGATATGTCCGATGTTCTTTCGGATATGTCCGAATGAAGAGACACCACGCATTCATACAATTAATTTGTACATCTTTTTATGCGAACTATGTGATGTGCCCTGTCAAGATACGAAGCCGACGCTCTCAAATTGCGAGACAAGTTATGTGGACGACGTCTGTTTGCTGTATTGGCACCTCGGTGTCTTGAAGAGTCTCCCCCCCTCCTTTGCCCTGCCGTAATGCTTGCCTGTCAGCGAACAGGAGTCGCGTGGGCGAGCACGTGTTGCGGCTCGTTTAAACAGCGGCGCGCGCGGCGCATGCGCACTGGCCGCCCGGCGCGCCTCGGCCGGCGACCACGCGGACCCGCGCGGCGCAGAGGCCGGCACGGGCAGAGATGTTGCGGCTGCCGCTGCCGGCGTGCTGCCCCGCCGCCATGGACTGCGCGCGCGACCACGAGCTGCTGCTGCTGCGCGAGCACCACCGCCGCCTGCACCTGCTGGCCGCGCTCTCCGCCTCGCAGCGCCTCGTCGCCCTCTCGCAGGTACTGTTGCTATGGCAACGTCGGCCTCGTGTCTTCCACGTTTCGTTATGCTACGGGGACTTTCATCTGCGCCTTAATCCGGGCGGCTCATCATTTAACGTAATAACGCAGCGCCTTTCGATCGCCACAGGTGATATGCATTTTAGGCAAGCCGTGATGGCCGAATTCCCGACGACTCGTCAAAGTATGGAATCTACATATGCGTACGTCTTCAGCAAACCACTACGAATTGCAACGCAAAAGTTACTTATCTTAGTATCCTAGCGTTTCTTTTCATTCCAGTCGAATCTGAGAAGAATGACTATTAAATAAATTCCTCTGTGCCTGCTGTAATTTGACGAATAATTTCCCCACGGTCCCTACCGGAGCAGTACATAGCCGCCTGAAAATGCTGTCATATCCTAAAATGAAACTTTCAAGGCTCTTCAGTTCTGCTGTTGTCGTCTTGAGTCGTCGACTAGTTTGATGGAACTCTCCACCCCAGTCTATCATATACAAAACTTTGCATAACTTTCACAAACAGTAACAACATCCTTCCTAATCAGCCTATCAGATTGTGATATGAATCACGGTGGTCGCTAATGCCTAGGGAAATTTTACAATGAGTGAGGCTACCGTTACCGGAGGAAAATAGTACCGTTTACTAGGAGGAAAGTCTACAGCAGACCCTTCTGAAGGAAAAATCTATTCCAAACATAATCTACATACCGACAATAATTTTGAAGTGGATAGAATTTAGTCAAATGACTCACGTAATATATAATACAAAAAATACTGATTAGCAAAAAAGAGATAATTAAAAGGTCACCAGTCCACTAGGGCAATGAATATCCAGAATCCTAAGAAACGTAATGGCAAAGGACATTAAGCAAATAACCACTGGCGTTGGAACAGAAGGCTGTCACGCTTTTCCACAACACAACAGTTCAGAAGAAAATAAATGAATGGGAAAGCTCTGAGTTTGCAGTTACTTACTCTGAAATACTAAATTGTGAAAGCAAAGTTAAATGAAGTTGCTGGTTAAATCAGTGGCTAACTATGACTGAAATTTTGTTACGAAAAAATGACTTTCATTAAACTCAGCTTAACGTAACGCAATATTTCGATAAGGGCAAGCAATTTACTTTTCATTATTCAGAGACTGAATTGATTCACTTTAAGCAAATGAGCAACTGATTTAACATAAGAACAATGAAATACATACCAAGCCATCGAAAGTCCCTCGCTAAGCTAAATACGGAATAAATGAAATTGCGCACTTTCAATTTATGCTGTATCTTTACCTATGTGTCTTGCCAGTGAAATTTTACGTTACTTTGAGTGAAGTTAATACTCAAAATCGCAAGTTCGTTAAGCCTCTGTTATGCAATATAATAATGAAAGTTATTGAGGCAGCAAAATTTAAACAGAAACTAGCCATTGGTAAACAAACAAAAGTGGCAGTAGACAGTTAATCAATTTTCATGTTTTTACAACACTCGGTGATTGCCTGGAGAGGAAAGGGACACTGCTTGGTAATGTCGGAGGACAATGACAACACAGGTGCACTGCAGGTTATTAGTCAAAAAAGATAATTACAGTTTGTGAAAGAAATGCTACTGGGTAATTCCTGTGCAATACTAGTTACACGTTGTCAGTTACCAGTTTTACGATGTTGTAGCTGTGCGGGCGACAGAAAATGTAGCCGATGACAACATTGAGCTGCTGCTGTTGCTGATGGTTGCGAACCACGAGTCGTTTCTGTAGCCACGGATAACTCTGGGACAGCCAATAGCTGGAGGTGCAGCTTCCTCCGCCTGTCCACTCTTTTTTTTTTTAACGCTATATCCATCTTTTTTTGTTTTTTTGGTTTTTTTGGTTTTTTTCTTTTTTTGTTTGTATCCAATGTCAGGCTTACCACCTTTGCTGACATACATGTTGTTGTACTATCGCATAAATAGTGTCTACAAAGTCCATATGTTGACAAATAGTGGCTAATTAGAAACTTAATTAATTAAGGAAATGAATAAAACTGAAAATGCTCAAATGAAAGACATGAAGACAATTGCGGATAGTACAAATACAAAAGAACATGCTCCTGTAGCAATGAAATGAAATTCGTGTCGGGGGCGACACCTGCTCACGACCCGACGTTCGATAAAGCAAGAGAGCCATCTATCGACCCGTTCTCCAGACGTTGGTGTAAGACTGGGTCGTCTTCTCGAAATTAACTAAGGGTCCGTAAGTGTGATCGATGTCTATCTCGGCTTCTTCGTCTATCTCATCTCTCACCCGTCACACCCCATCTGGCCGGCGGGTCGGTAAATGTAAGTCGCAAGTAATTAGCGAAGTCTTGCCTATATTTCTTATGCTGTTGCAGCTTCGTGTGTCCATCCAGGAGAAAATGCCAAAAATCAAGTTTGTCCTTTTCCGATTCGTTATACACGTATCCCACCACCATTCCCCGTACCCATGTCACTGCATTGGTTTTTTGGACCGGGAAATAAGATTCTTGGGGGAAAAAAAGTGTGTCTGATGAAATGGTGTGAGGGGCCGAGCGTAACAGGAACGCCAATATCTGTTGTGCCAAGTGCCACACTGGAGCCGTCCCACTACATGCTAAACGATGTTCATCAGTGTCCACTGTTGCGCAGCCTAAACATAGTGGAGTGTCTGCCAAATGAATCGCGTGCCGCCGTTGATTCGTTGGGAACTTCCTATTTATCACCACATACCATGTTGAGCGTACCGACGTTGGGAGGTAAACGTTCCGTATAACGCGCCATATCTGTCTCCAGTTCTTGTCTGGGTACTTCTTTTCCAGGGTATTCCTGGGCCACCGGCGCAGTAAGAGTTGGTATACGTCTCGCGTCGTCGGTAGTCGTGTTGTTGGGAAGGAATCTCTGACATAGCTAAGCTCCAAAAAAAAGACTTGAAATGTGACAGCTTCGATGAAATATGGCCCACATCGACTGGGGGCAGCATTGAAGTGGGCGCTAGTACATCGGCCAACGCACCCGAGATATTGAGAAATTGACCGCGCCACTGTCGGAAAATCGTACTGACGAATAACGCCCGTGCCTTTTCATATACGTTCACTAGACCAAGTCCACCCTCTCCAGGTGGTAGCGTAAGCGTTGTGTATCGGATCTTAAACAGGTGTCCCACACTCACGTAGGTTCCGATAGTTGCTTGTATCCGTGCCACTCCGACTGTGCACTCAGTACCCGCGAGTTAACGAAGTGGGTGCGCCTACACTGGCGCGATCATAGCTGCACACCGCGTCTGCCGGAGCGACCAGCGAACACTCTGCACTCTTTCATGACTCTCGCTGCTCTGCTTCCTCCCTGCTCGGAACGCGACAGACTCTCCAAATGCAAAGATAAGCGACGGCACGGCTACTGCATTGTCGCCGTTGCTGTCGATACATTCAAATAAAGTTCACTAGGCTATTACCCAGCAATTTACAATATTTGCATCACAATTACAACCAGTTATATACATTGACAAGTAAATACACAATTGTATCCATTACGTTTTATAGTTTCTGTCATAATGCTTACAGATTAAGAATTACCAGTATATTGTCCGCCTGCTTAGCTGGGTGGTAACGTGCTCGCCTCCCACGCAAGCGTGCCCGGGTTCGCTTCGCGGCTGGAATGGAGATTTTCTCTGCTCAGGGACTGTGTGTTGTATTGTCCTCATCCTCATAGACCTATGTCTCTAACGTCGATCAATTGTAGAATTTTGGGACACGTATTGTGTTCGAGTATAATGACTTTTCTGGAGACTAGAAATCTACTCTGTAGGAATCAGCATGGGTTTCGAAAAAGACCGTTGTGTGAAACCCAGCTCGCTCTATTCGTCCACGAGACTCAGAGGGCCATAGACACGGGTTCACAGGTAGATGCCGTGTTTCTTGACTTCCGCAAGGAGTTCGATACAGTTCCCCACAGTCGTTTAATGAACAAAGTAAGAGCATATGGACTATCAGACCAATTGTGTGATTGGATTGAGGAGTTCCTAGATAACAGGACGCAGCATGTCATTCTCAATGGAGAGAAGTCTTCCGAAGTAAGAGTGATTTCAGGTGTGCCGCAGGGGAGTGTCATAGGACCGTTGCTATTCACAATATACATAAATGACCTTGTGGATGACATCGGAAGTTCACTGAGGCTTTTTGCAGATGATGCTGTGGTATATCGAGAGGTTGTAACAATGGAAAATTGTACTGAAATGCAGGAGGATCTGCAGCGAATTGACGCATGGTGCAGGGAATGGCAATTGAATCTCAATGTAGACAAGTGTAATGTGCTGCGAATACACAGAAAGATAGATCCTTTATCATTTAGCTACAAAATAGCAGGTCAGCAACTGGAAGCAGTTAATACCATAAATTATCTGGGAGTTCGCATTAGGAGTGATTTAAAATGGAATGATCATATAATGTTGATCGTCGGTAAAGCAGACGCCAGACTGAGATTCATTGGAAGAATCCTAAGGAAATGCAATCCAAAAACAAAGGAAGTAGGTTACAGTACGCTTGTTCGCCCACTGCTTGAATACTGCTCAGCAGTGTGGGATCCGTACCAGATAGGGTTGATAGAAGATATAGAGAAGGTCCAACGGAGAGCAGCGCGCTTCGTTACAGGATCGCGAGAGCGTTACGAAGATGATAGATAAACTCCAGTGGAAGACTCTGCAGGAGAGACGTTCAGTAGCTCGGTACGGGCTTTTGTCAAAGTTTCGAGAACATACCTTCACCGAAGAGTCAAGCAGTATATTGCTCCCTCCTACGTATATCTCGCGAAGAGACCATTAGGAAAAAATCAGAGAGATTAGAGCCCACACAGAGGCATACCGACAATCCTTCTTTCCACGAACAATACGAGACTGGAATAGAAGGGAGAACCGATAGAGGTACTCAAGGTACCCTCCGCCACACACCGTCAGGTGGCTTGCGGAGTATGGATGTAGATGTAGATGTGGATGTAGATCATTTCATCCTCAAGTCGCCCAAAGTGGCGTCGAATGAAATCAGACTTGCACTTGGCGGTCGAACTTCTCGGAATAGGGGCCTCCCGGCCAACGATGCCATACGCTCATTTCCATTTACCAGTATATTACAGTTTACCACCAGATATTAAACGGCGAAAAATTTGGAATGGTGTAGAAGGTACTTTATCTGCATTTCGGTGATACAAAGCCACACCCACTTGAACTAGCTAACTGTAAACAAGTCTTGGTCGCCTTTTACAACACACACAATTCCGTCTACTACAAACTTGGCGATTTCTGATGTCTCGTGGTGTGTCCTATCAACCGATGCCTTCTCTTAGGCAAGTTGTGCAATAATTTTTTTCCCAGATTACATTTAGTACCTGTTCAGTTGTTACCTCATCTACCCATTTAATCTTTTGCCACGAAAACGGAAGTATCCTGCTTCCATTGAAAACGCCGTACTTACAACAAAACACCAAGGTACCTGATGGTAACAGTTGATAGAATATATTGCGGAGAGCACCTGACAAAAACATCCCAAAAGCTAAGACAAGAAAGTGTGGTGGAACCTGGGGACTGTCGACAACCACGTTGCGTTCTTCTTTCCTGTGTCTTCTCAAACGCTGAATATTGTACCCCAGGTTTGGAAACAGCTCGCATGCACAAAAAATAACATCTAAATAACACTATGACAATGATTACTGGTTTTCTCAAAACAAATTCTACCCATTGGCTACAACCTCAACTAGAAGCGTATTGATTCTCTCTTACTTTTCTTTTTGAAGTTGCCGGCCGCGGTGGTCTCGCGGTTCTAGGCGCGCAGTCCGGAACCGTGCGACTGCTACGGTCGCAGGTTCGAATCCTGCCTCGGGCATGGATGTGTGTGATGTCCTTAGGTTAGTTAGGTTTAAGTAGTTCTAAGTTCTAGGGGACTGATAACCACAGCAGTTGAGTCCCATAGTGCTCAGAGCCATTTTTTTGAAGTTACTGAGTATCATATGACGATACTTAGCGCGTCTGTGGTCTAATTTTGACTGAAGGGATGAAAGTGTACCAAGTAATTTATAGCTGTAATACTGCCTGGCCCTCTGAGAAATTAGTTGTCTTGGTTCCTTCGTGAAGGTTTTATTCGTTTGCGCCACTGCAGTATATACATTTATACTTTTTGATTTTTTTAAAATTTGTTTGCTATTGTTTATTACGACTTATTTGTATAAACATTTTACCAGGAGTTTTAAGCTAGAACTTTTATCAGGCTTTATTGTTTATCATGTTTCGTAATATTTGGTAACGTAATAGCTACTGCAACCCATGGGCCTACATACGTCATCTGCTATGGGTTACGTATGCTAGCCGTATACTTCTTACAAATTCCTATGCCCAGTGCTATGTACACAGCCAGGAGCATGACCGACTCCGCGTCCTACATTTTTACTGTGTGATGCATCTATGTAGGTCTGATCCCGTTTTAGTGGATGTGGACGGCATTGCACACCTGACAAATCTAATCCGCTGCTTGTTTATACCTTTTGTGAGACTAAGCCGGTCATTTGCTTCTGAATACTTTTGGCTGTTCTTGAGATAAGTGTTTTATAGGACCCGAACAACGCCTTTTTAAAAAAAAATTGACAAGGGCAACTGCCTGTTGTGGCTGTTTTAGGCACAATTTCTCGCTTATTTAACATCTTCTAAACCAGTAAGTTTTTTTATATATTTTTAAATTTTGTATTACTGTGTTTTGGACTTATAGTGCATTAGACTGTTTACTGGCGTTTGAACATTTTATCGGATATACTCCGATATATTTTACTCTTGTTTTATAGGATATTGCACATTATTTTTTCAAATTCTGACCATGGCTGTTTCCAGCTGGAAAATTTGTGTGCGTGGCATCCTGTCCTTAACATCATATTTTGCATGAGTTGTTTTATTTATGAGCGGCATCCTATGTGCTTAACACCATATTTTGCCTCTGAGTTGTTTTATTGTTTCTTGCTTGTCCAATTACGCTAAACCGGCGTAGTGACATTTACGTGAAAGATTGTATTTTTTCTCGGAGGCTAATCTGAAATTGCCTTGTATAAGGCGAAACGCCTCATTGGAGGACAAATAAAAGAAATGATTCAGTTTTGTTCTTTCACATTCATAGAAGCGCAAACGTTCTCTCGAGCGAGTGCAAAAACATCTTTTATAAGATACCTAACAATCCTTTAAGATACTAATGATGTCAACGATAACAGAGCCTAACTAGGCGACAACCAACAAAAACAGCAGGAATCGTTGTGGAAGATAGATCAACCGTACCAACGCGTGGACTCGAGAATGCACTGGACAACAAAGTAATCATATACCGCGCATCACCGAAAAACCACCAGGTTTTGACGTGCCGCGCACAGCATGGTCAGTGCTAAATAGAAACGGGAAGCAAACATGGCAGATGTGTATATCCTTCTACACAAATTGGTTACGCTGCCCTCTCCACTTCTTGATTGCGGAGGACCACAAATCGTCATACACCACAGGAGAATGTCCCATAACATAATACGATGGCAGACCAGAAGACTCCCTGCTGCATAACATAAATACTGCACATATGTATTTTACTCTGCATTCTGTATAAATAATAATTAGGTCCGACTGGACCCTACCGCATCGCACAAAGCTATTACGTTTCAATCTTCGGAGCTTCCTAGTAGCTCTCAATTTTTCTCTTTGGGTCCTTTTTATTTCTTCAGTCCACTTCGTCCCTGGTCAGGTGGTGACTGCATTATCTGGCAGTACTTCCCATTTGCAAACTTTTCAGTTAAAAATGTCTCATTAACTTATAGGAGCCTTATCTAGATAATTTTTGAGCTACTGTATCCAGAGTACGGTTTTGAGTTGTTCTGCACTTCGACATTTTGTCAGTGAATCTCTTTGTTGGGAGTCTATTGATGTCACCATAAATTTCAGTCTTCTTTTTCTGAAAAGGCGAGACATGGACACCTCAGTCTTCTTTTTCTGAAAAGGCGATAGCTTTTTGGTTGTTGTTTGTGGATTGTAGTGTGTGCCCATCTTCTTTTCTTTCAGAGCCGAGTATCTTTCTTAGAATTTTGGGTTCTTCTTTCAGGATAACTATTAAATCATCTTTGATGTGAAGTGTAAGCGTTTCGCTAACGTACAAAACTTCGAGCTTGTTAACTGTGTATGGTGCATGATTTTCGTTTGTGTGGACATACATTTTTTTGTTACAGACACTGTAGATTCTACCATAAGATCTCCAAAGCTTCTGCATACGAATTTTCTTTGTCATTTTTTCTCTCTCGGCAGGTTCTAGGATTTCACCGAAATACTTGAAGTATGGAAATCCCTCGATTTGTCCATTTTTGCGAGCAGTTTTTGATGATTTTTGGAGGATATTTTTGGTGACCAACTCTTTCATCGCAATCCCTGACAGTTTCTGTTTAATTGCTGTCGTCTCTTCGTTTTCCGGCTCATCTGCAAAAACTAGCCAAGAAATTTGGATGCCATTCTTAAATCTTCCAAGTCGTATGAGTTTCCAATGGCTTTGGTTTTTAAATTCTTTTTCCGACTCTCCTACGACTTTGTCCAAAACCAAAATTTGACACATTAATACATACATTAATGCGTCAAAATGCCATACAATAATTAAAATAAATAGACGCTCAGTCTTCTGTTGCACTACATTTCAAAAGCTTCTATTCTCTTCTTGCCTCTACCGTTTGTCGTCCACGTTTCACTTCCATAAAAGACTACACTCCAGACAAATGCTTTAAGATAAGACTCCCTAATACTTAAATTTATTTTAGAGGTGAAAATAGTTATTTTTCTGAAAGAGCTTTAATTGCTGTTACAAGTCTGCAATTTACATCCTCTTTACTTCTTTAGTCGTCAAATAGTTTGCAGCAAAAGTCATCAACTGCTTTTAGTGCCTCATTTCGTAATATAATTCCCTCATCGTCACCTAATTTAATTTAACTTCATCCATTAGCCTTGTTTTACTTTTGTTGATGTCCATCTTATAAACTATTTTCATGGCACTGTGCATTCTGTTCAGCTGGTCTTCCAACTACTTTGCCGTCCGTCTCTCCATGAGCACCACACAATCGGTAAGCCCTAAAGTTATCATTTTTCTACCTAAATTGCAATTCCCTTTCAAAATTTCTGTTTGGTTTACTCTATTGTTTGCTCAAAGCACAGATAATATAACGTGGAGGCATGGCTAAAACCCCGTCTCACTCCCTTCTCAATATCTCCCTCCCTTTTATGTTCTTCTACTCTCATAATTGCAGCCTGGTTTCTTTAAAAGTTGTGAATATCCTTTCACTCGCTGTATTTCATCCCTGCTGTAATCAGAATTTCTAAGAACATATTCCAATCAACATCTGAATTCTTCTCTCCTCCAGTCATTCAGCTCTTTTTATTCAACACACAGAACATGTTCCTGTACATAATATGCCAGCTAAAATAGCAAACTTACGCGAAATTGTCTTTGAGAAACATGTAAGCAAATCAACTTCAAACCTAAAAAATTGTTCAGCTCTACAGCTTCTTCCAGCCCCATAGTGTTTGTTTCATACATCTGTCCTTTCTTCTGGCAACTGTTCGCAGTAAACTCCTTTCTTCTTTCAGTATCCGTAGCACCCTTTCATTTCGTACTTAGCCTGCCCATTGAATTGTTGACATCCTTTTCCGGCACCAAATTACAAATACTTTCGGTAACTCTTTCTTTGATTGTTCTACAATTCGCGTTTAATTTTTACGCAGTGCTATGCTAGAGACAAACCGTTTCGGCAGTGTTTAATATAAGTTGAACTCTTTTATTGAAGACAGATAGATTTCTTTCCGGTTTTCTTTTGTCTCTATTTTAAAATTTAGCAAGTTGCAATTATATTTCTGCTACTCTCAGTCACTTTCGTGTCAACTTAGTTTATTCGTAATTCAAATTTCATTGTGTTCTCATTCTGTCTACCTCTTTTACAAAATTTATTTAAGTATTCCTTACTATCGGCCAGCAGCCATCAGTTCTCTTTGCACGGTTCTTTACAGTCTCTCTGAAATTTGTAGATTCAGACTTCTTGATACTGATTTTGTCAACATAAGAGTTTTATGGATATGGTACAGCGACGTATTGTAAAATAACTGTCACTGGATAACACCGACGTTTTCAGCGACCTTCCTCTGGATCGGTATTATCCAGTGACACTTACTTCACAATATGCCACGTCGTCATAACCAGAAAACTCTTACATTAAAAGACTCCGGCCTTGAAAGCATTGGTTTTCCTACTCTTTACTTTATATTTAATATTTCGATATTTGTCCGCTCCTGGTAGCTGAGTGGTCAGCGCGAAGGACTGTCATACCTAACGGCCTGGTTCGATTCCCGGCTGGGTCGTGGATTTTCTTCGCTCAGCGACTAAATGGTGTGTTGTCCTTATCGTCATCATTTCATTCCTATCGTCACGCAAGTCGCCGAAGTGGCGTCAACTCGAAAGACTAGCACCAGGCGAACGGTCTACCTGTCGGGAGACCCTAGCCACATGGCATTTTCCATTTTCGATATTATAGTGGATGCTCTGGTTGCAGTCGTGAGTGGTTAAATTAAACTTTCCTTGTTTAACGCGTTATAATACGGAAACTAATCATCATACGAGTACCAAGCTTGGTAGCATTAATGTCCAGTGTATGGGGTGCATGATTTCTAAGCGTCACAGCGCCATCGTCCAGTTCCAATTATGGCCACCAGATGCCGTGATCAGTCATCGTGATTCATAGTCTCACACACCTGACCAGTCCCAGTGCACTTGTTGACGTGATGAAGAAGTTCGAATCAACTGGAGAACTGGGCGACCGGTTGCATCACAGATGGTTGATAAAATCGCTGTTGCTACGGCAGACAACGCTGCTCGCTATTCCCGATCGTCAGGCAGTGCGCGTGCTGTGTCACTACGGTTGAACATCCCGTACGGAAGGAGCTTCCAGCCATTCTCAAATGGTATCCGTACAGCCTCCAAATCGTACAGCAGCTTGCACCACAGGACGCACAAAGATGTGTTGACTTCGCTCTCTTTCTCACAAGGACTGAAGTTGACAAGGGCTGGTCCTGGACCATCCTGTACAGAAGCAGCTCATTTTTCTCTGACAGGTGAGGTGAACACATATAATTGCCGAGCGTGAGAATCTTCATCTCCAGTCACTGTGCATGAAGTTTCTCTGTATTGTGCACGTGTCAACGCATGGTGTGGCTTCACGGCTACGTTCGTCATTGGCCCATTCTTTTTTGAACAGGTTGGCGCTCAAGGACCAAATGCGTGCAGTGTGATTGGCCAGCGTTACTGCGATATGCTTCGCCAGCATACCACATCCGCTTTACAGGAGAGAGACACAATGAACTCAGTAGTTTTCATGCAGGATGGGACCTCACCGCACATCGCTCGTGAAGTTCACCTGCTTCTCGGAAACACATTTGGAAACGATCGAATTATCAGCCGATCGATTCCAAATGCTTGGCCTGCACAATCACGTGATCTCACTCCCTGTGATTTCTGGTTGTAAGGCTACCACCAGGGGAACATTCACACGTGTACTGCTCTGAAGCGCAGCATATCAAGAGAGGCAGCCAGCATACCTGCGGACATGCTTCGTTTGGCTGTGCAGAATACAATCCTGGGCTTTCAGACTCTTCTGGACACTCGTGGGCGCCGTATTGAGCTCCTGTCGTAACAGTAATGGTACCGCTATCTGATGGTATGATGTACCGTAGGAGCACATTAAAACTGTTTCAGGTGAATTGAATCTGCATTATTTCTCTTCGCTATATCCTTGACATTAATGCTACCGAGTTTGGTCCTCTTGCGGTAATTAGTTTCCGTGTTACAACGTGTTAAATAGGAAAGTTTAATTATAGCCACCCGGTATATTTTGTGACTCATACATATTTTCACATACACTTAGAAATCTACAAAACAACTATTAAGAGTGACTTAGAAAGATGGAAGTTGTAGCGGCCTTATTGGCAATACAGTACACGTTGTTTAAATTCTCTTTTCTTACATACAAAAAAAAACTTTCCATCTCCATCTGTTATTATCACAAAGCAGAGGCCTACATAAAATTGAAATAATGAGTACTTGGAATCTCCATCTAAATGAGTTGCAAAATTGTTGAAAGGTAAGCTCAATTATTTCTATAAGTTCTTGGAGATCGAAATGTGTAAAACATAAAAAGAACTGAAATTATTTCAAATGGTTCAAATGGCTTTGAGCACTATGGGACTTAATATCTGAGGTCATCAGTCCCCTAGAACTTAGAACTACTTAAACCTAACTAACCGAAGGATCACACACATCCGTGCCCGAGGCAGGATTCGAACCTGCGACCGTAGCGGAAATTATTTCAGAGTTCACGAAAAATCTACATTTTTTATTTCCTTTCTGCAAATGTCTTTTGTTTTCTCCATTGCTTATTCGCTCCACAAGTTAACCAACAGTGGCTGTAGGATACGGCTCCAGTTAGCTCTCTTCCTAACATGAATTTCTCTTCCTTGAAAATCTACTTTATTATTCGAGCTTTGTTTAATGTCCTCAGAAACTACAACAGCGTTTTAATTGAATTTAGGCATTATGAAAGGATGTCACTTCGTTCACCTTGCTTTATACTGTAAACTATTTACATACACGGCTCTTGATCAGGACTTGCAAACTGCTGCTTGGAAAGGGAAGATGAGATCTGAAACAAGAAATTATGGCATCACGAGCGGAGGCACACAGATTAAGCAAAGGTAAGACGACCCGGTCGGACAGGATATGGAATCGTGGGTCCCAGAGAGCGGCATAAACATTGTAAAAAGTGACTGTCAAAAATCATAGAAGCTCTGTCCAGCAATCTCTCTAAAGTTTGCGACCCTCTCAGTTTTTAGGTTGGTCGATATCCACTAACGAGTTTGAAAATCGTAACATCCACAAAGAATTTTCTGTAGGATGCGTTGGAAAGTATACCAGGAACAAGTGATTAACATTGCGAAGATACGGCTCACACGTAGACCATTTTTTCTTTCTTGTTATTTCCTCACCTGCCAGAACGAGGCTTGTCTGGAAACGATACATTGCCGCTCTTTTGCTGAGAGCATTTACAAAATGCATAAATGTATGTGTGTGTTTTTTTAAATTATATTAAAACGCTTGATAGTGCACAGAAGATTATAAATAATATTTCCTTTTAAGATGCTAACAATTTACAATAATGTTTATTACTGGAACACTTCACTTCCGCACCGAGTTATAGGAAATGAGCAGTAGTGAGGAGTATTGCTGAGAGAGAGCGTTTTGGAAAGGATTTGATTAGAAAAGATGAATAGGAGCATCCCGAACCAACCTTCTGAAAAGGGAAGAATGGGGGGAGAGTGTTGACATGGGGAGGAAAGGGAATGTTCTACTCAAGCTAATATGATGGGTAGATCTCTGGGACAGGGTGTGGAAAGTGCGTAGGTGTTACATTTGGAAACGGGGATGTGTTAGTACAAGCGCAGCAGAGTACAACGGTTGAAAATCAGAGATGAAATGGTAGAGTGTTTCGTGTCAAGTTTGCAGGAAGTGTATTAAATCCTGAGAGGAGAGGGAGGGGATTAATGAGGTGATACAAGATACGAGTGGTGCAAGGTAGACGGATACGGTAGGTGAGGCGATGTATGTGGCGTTCAAGGATTCTGAGGGAATGATAAAATTTTGATGGAGCGCAAATACAGGTGTCATCGACAAAACAGAGAACTGGTGGTATTATGGATCTGTAGATGTGGAGTACTGCGCACGGTGCCCCAGCATCGTGCTCTCTTGTGTGACTGGAAGCGTTAGTGACCTATCGGGCTCGCTCCGTGAGCATAGAGCATTATTAACAGGTGACTGAGCTTGAAATGAACAAAATGGTCGCTCACCAGGAAATTGGTTTGTCATTTAGTGGCATTTCGCTTCTTGCAAACCATGTTATTACGGAAATTATGCGTGCGTAAAACCTATGAACAAAAGAGGAGACGATGGACCATGAAATATTAGTGCCAGCACAGAATGATTGCCTTCTTGTCGGACGGATATGTTCGTCTTTCACAGTTCTTTCTTTCCCTCTCGCGTACACAAATACAAATCAATGTTTTCATCCAGAGAGCTGTGGATTAGTGAGATGCTGCTGTTTGATATGTAACGACGTAAATGATGTTTTTGCCGTTTCTGTTACCCATAATATTTACACAGTTCTTTGCTTATACATGTTGTTTGAAAAAAAGTGTCACATATCCCTACGGGAGAGAATATTGGTCATAACAAGAAGAAAGTTCCTATAATTATATGTCCGGAAATTAATAAATGTTGAGGCTTTTTTATTTCTGAAGAATACTTTGTACTGAATGGTGCTTTAGGCCGTCTTGCTGTTGCAGTCCATTCTACGATGAGTCCGCCCCCGGTAGCTGAATGGCTGCCGGCACGGTAGCTCAGCGTGCTCGGTAAGAGGGTTAGCTACCCTCTGTAATAAAAAAAACTGAGTGAACAGATCAACAAAGAACCTGAATGGACGTCACCGGACGTCCGCCACGAACAAATTCATCGACCAATATAGAGCAAAATGAGATTTAAAAAAAAAAATGGTCCAAGGACCCGGGTTCGATTCTCGGCTGGGTCGGAGATTTGCTTCGCTCAGGGACTGGGTGTTGTGTTGTCCTAATCATCATCATTTCATCTCCATCGACGCGCAAGTCGCCGAAGTGGCATCAAATCGAAAGCCGGCGAACGGTCTACCCGACGGGAGGCCCCAATCACACGACATTTATTTTTTCTTCGATGAATTATCGGCGCTGTTGTAGAATTTCACCTTTGCAGAAGGACAGCGACTGTGGTTTATGCGTCCCACGTTTCATGGGCGCTAGCTTGGTCACGGAGGTCAGGCAGCGTGGCCTCCCGTTAGGCGGACCTGAATCATTTGGATCTCTTGCTAATCGGACATTTAAAACCACTGATGCATGGCCACATTATCAACAATGTGCAGATATTACAGGAGCATGTGAAGTATGCATGTGACGTAACCTGAATGAAGGAATGCGTGATTCACTGCAAAGAACGGCTGAATGCTGTTTCAGGATGCGTGGAAACATATGCAGCATTGCCTAGTGTCTGCTCCTAATCGGCCCATATCTTAGCAGGCAATGGTTTCCCGACATATCATTAACCAACGAAAAAATGGTGCTATCGAATCACAAACAAGGCCAATATTTAACTGTTTAAAAGACTGATTGAAAAGTGGGGTACCAGTTGTTTTATTCTATCTTCCTCAGAACCTTGAAAAATTTTCCCAAAAATGTTGGCATGCGAACATATTTGCCCTCTTTCTAACATGCAGATCACCTCTCACTCGTACAAGATCCTTAAAATGTAGCTCGCTCACTCCCGCTAGTCCACCACTGTAAGTCCCTCATACCCCTCCACTCCCACTTGCCCATTCTCACACACTCATTCAAACCATTTTATTGTCATGATCTCTTTGTGTGTCTCTAACTGTCACCGTCTTCTGCCTCACAGCCACAGACTCCTTCGTTCTGTCCTACTACTACTACTATCTTCTCTCAATCTCACTATCTCCCTCTTGCTCTCTCTTACTGCTACTACCTCATTCATTCCTTCCCACTGTTGCTGTCTCTTCTCATAGACTCTGTCTCTCATTATCACTGGCTCTCACCCACTTCCACTTTCTCTTTCTCTTTATTCCTCTCCCACTGGCACAGTCTTCTTCGCTCTTTTCCTAGCACTATTCTGTCACTGCCACTGTCGCTCTTTCTGCACCACTGCGTCCTCTCTCAGCATAAAAAAAACGAATATGTTCGTATGCCAAAATTTTCGGTAACATTTGTAAAGATGCTGCGGAAGGTAGACTGAGGCAGCTGGTTTCCCACCCTTCTGATGATACCCGAGACATTTTACAGCATATTTCCCCGTGCTACCTCACATTTTAAACAAAATTTTCTCCTCACATCGGATTTACGTGTGGAAGCAGGCTAACTTTGAGCCTCCATGTTTCTGAAACGAAGAAAGACCTCAAGAAACTTTTCAAGGTTGTTCGAGATCGAGATCTTAGTAACGTATCGTAAGAGTTGCATCTATTTGCTGCGAGTCAGTTTTGATATCCAAAAACCGTGTTCTTGTGGTGTTTGTGGTGTTTCTCGATAACGGATAAAGATTTTTGACAACGGAAAGGTGGCACTTCTTGATGAATGCCTACAGATAGAGAATATAACGTTATAATTTGAGCAGTTTGCTGCAGTTACCTGTTATTTAGATTTCGCCTCACATCAGAATTTACGTGCGTATTTTTTGCGTAATGTAACCTCTGTATATTGGAAACGGATAAGGATATCAATACAATTTTTAAGGCTTTTCGAGATCGCGTTCTTAGGAATATATCATAAAGCCACCTTGGCTCGGTTTGGTACGAAAAAATTGTGAAAAATCGAATTTTCGGTACTCTGTAAGTAACCACCCAACAGCTAACACAGATTTCTGAAAACGAGAAGCTGGCATTTCTAGATAAGTATAAGTCAGTCATCTGAGTAATTTGCTGCAGTTATATATTACCTAGATTTAGGCTCATACCGGAGTTTATGTGCGTATTTTACGTGTAGAAGTAGGATAACTTTGAACGTCCGTATCTAGGAAACAGATAGAGATATCAAGAGAATTTCCGAAGCTGTTCAAGGCGGGGATCTTAGCAATATATCGCAAAACTTTCAGCTATTATCTGTGCATAGCCGTCTTGGAATCCGCAGCTCGGTTTTGATGCGGAAAAATAGAAAAGAAAACCCTTTTTCGGCTTTTTTTTTTAAACGCCCGTAAACTAACCGTACCTCCGTAAGCCCGTTAATGTCCAACGCAGGCCATGACAAAATGCAAAAGAACCAACCAATTTGCTCTTTTGCCTAAGCAGGAGGAAGCGTGTAATATTCATACTTTGACTCTTTACTGTAGGGTAGCTACGCTAAGACGATTCCTCTGTTGAGTATACAAATGGTTCCTAGCCCAAGAACTATCCAGAACGCTACATCCTACCATCTATCACCTGCAGAAACCGAGGTGTTAGCCCGGGAAGAATGTCGTTTCTATACGCGTCGTTTTGGATCATATTACGAAGCATGCTATCGCTAGCGTACCGATAGAAACTTTTCTTCTAATTTTGACCTTCACTACCTCCTGTAGGAATTTGTGACATTTTGTAAATCATTAGCCTTAATAAAAATGAAGTCGTATTTTAAAAGGCACGCTTATACGCAGCTATTGTCGAAACAAAAGCGTACATGACAGTCTACTGCCTTCACCTTCGTGTAATGTGATATTTCGAGTTTCGCGACCGAAATTAAAAGTCACAAGAACTTCCTAATTGATTGCATAAGAGAAAAAATTAACAAAAATGCAGATGATAAATATCACGTTTTTAGTCGGAATGATTTACGTCACCGGCTGTATGGCCGAGTGGTTCTAGGCGCTTCAGTCTGGAACCGCGCGACCGCTACGGTCGCAGGTTCGATCCTGCCTCGGGCATGGATATGTGTGATGTCCTTAGGTTAGTGATTTCCCTAAATCGCTCCAGGCAAATGCCGGGATGGTTCCTTTCAAAGGGCACGGCCGACTTCCTTCCCCGTCCTTCCCTAATCCGATGAGACCGATGACCTCGCTGTCTGGTCTCCTTTCCCGAAACAACCAACCAACCAACCATGTCCTTAGGTTAGTTAGGTTTAAGTAGTTCTACGTTCTAGGGGACTGATGACCTCAGATGTTAATTCACATAGTGCTCAGAGCCATTTGAACGATTTTTGATTTACGTCGAAGCCGAGGAGGTGCGTCAATGTACGTCCACTTCGTTGTCCGAACGCTCCATCGATGCAATGGATGAGAACTTGTCTGCTTTGATGGTTCGACACCGTCTGCTGTGGGCTTAACTGGTAGCACACACACCATTGCTTCGGTTTCTATTGCCCACAAATCACAAACGGCCGAGGCGGCAATTATACGAGAAAGCCCTAGTGGGTTTGTCGGCTGGAAAAAATAGTATCTACTGCCGAACTCCCCTTCAACATCTATTACGACAAGGTGATCGACTAATAGATGTTATACCTTACCGTGGTGACTGAAAACGGCAGCCAGCATTGTTGAGTGTCTCAGTGGGCAATCACCAAATGCGATTGTTTGGGCCACCATCAAAAACAATACATGATCCCGAATTCTACATACGGAGAGCAGTCTAGAAAGCTGATCCTACATTAAGAATGTTTTAGAGATGGAAGCAGTGTCTCCTGTACAGGAAAATCAACGTCGTCTTTGCCACGGCAGGGATGTTGAAATCTTCGCTCCAAGAACTACTCGTCGACTGGTTGCCGAGTCTACGCGTTCGCCATACTTGTAGCCCACCGAATACGTTTGGACTATGTCTTGTCTGTATCTTTTCGTCACAGTCCTCTAGCAACCATTACTAATGCATTATGGATCCGCGCACGAATAGCGTGGAGGGAAATTTCCCGGAAACGTGTCCAGTTCCTCTTTGACTCAATGCAATGACGTCTAAGAGACTCTAATTACAAGGAATATTCACAATATGCTGGATGTTAGTGTCTGGCATTTTGTACAGTTTTATACATTTTAGTCACTTTTATATTACCCCCTCGCTATGTGGGCGTGCATCCAACGACGATTAGGTTAGATTGGAGTAGGTTGGGACAGGTTGAATGTGGTTGGGTCGGGTTGTGTTGGCTTCGCTTTGACTGGATTGGGTTGCGTTTTGTTTCGTCTTCAGTCAGTCCTTTTTCTGTCACTTATAATTTCTTTCAGCTCCGGCAGTAATCTATATTTGTAAAAATTTCAAAGTTGCGTCCCCATTCGGTCCACGTTAACATATAGGTTAACTGGATGGGTTTGGCAGTTCAAAAGATCGGACGATACACCCACTACGTAAGTCAGCGCGGCGTACAGGTCAAGCTTTTCTTACCTAATCTGTGGTACAAAGTCTAATTTCAGTTACATGTGACGTATTGGTGCTGCAACTTTGCCATTCGTCAGAGTATGTTTTAAGGGATACTTTCCACAGAAACCAATTACTAGTGGTTATGAAGTACAATGCCTAGCTCCTTCAAAGACTGACTGAAATAGAGTAAACACATTTTATCTGGGTAAGTACTTTGCTATTACGAAGGTCATAAATTCAAATGTAGTTACACAAGGTATCGCCATTATCTAAAATTCAGAATGGGGAGAATTGTTTGGAACTAGTTATTCGAATAATAGCAAAGTGTCTGACTTGTTGAAAATATATACCAGAAAATAAAATGCGACGTTGTTTATTGTGTGTATAGCGCAAAAACTGTACATGGAATAAAAGAGGGTGGTAGTAAAGCTAGGTTCTTTTGTTCTGGTTTTAGGGAATTATGGAATATTATGAAATACATTAATGGAAAATGATGAACATTGCAGTTATCTGAAAAAACGAAGTGATGTGAATAGTCGTCTACCGGACAAATGCTTAAGACTGTTTTGTGTTCTAGTACCTTTCACCATAGTGAATGCTGAGATCAGTGGATTTGTTCAATCGTCCGTCTCTTCTGTTTGTCCTACGTCGATTGTCCTTTCACTGTGGAGAGAGGACACAGTCTTCCTTCATATCTCGAGAAGTAGACCGAAACAATTAAAATATTCTTAAAAAGTGCCTAAGCATCTTCATGACCAAAGCTGAAGCTTTGTTTCCCTCCATGATGTTTACTTTTTGATTACATGCCTAAAGTAGTGGATCAGATAAGCTTTCCGGTCAAGAAATAAAACACGATTCCGAACGTTGTTTAGCATCGTACCAAATTCCTAGTGTGCCAACACATGTAGCAATGTACTTTACTCCGACGCAACATTTTCTGTAACGATCTTTCTTGTATCAGAGCTTCGAATTGCAAGACTCCAAACAAATATGGAAATGAAAGCGACGTCTGAACTGTGATTAACGATCCGTGATAGCCGATTAAGGGCTATGAATGAGGCTTGCTTCACGGCTGTGCTACACTGAACGACTCGTGTATTCCGTCTGGTATCTGATGCAAGTCAATTAAACTAGACGTTTGATTTGTGTGTAGACCATTAGGTACATTGGGGGTTCGCTTTTTTGTTTCATTTATTGCTACTACCACTTCCCATGCGTACAGCACAGTCCGATTAAAGGTAAACCTCTTCGCAAAGGCAAATCAACGATGGGCGTTTAGTTTGAATGTTGCTCCCAGTAGGAAATACGTTTTCTGTTTCACTCTACGATGAATGTCACCGTGCCGCTGTCTTCTTTTGTCTCTAATCTTCAGTCTTGCTTGAGTTGCGCATTCATGCGTAATTTGAATTTCGTAGTATTTAGCTCACTGAGCATGTAATTGCTTTATCGTGTGGCGATAGCGCAGAATATTACAACGAATAGTTCCCGGTAATTTCCAAGGAACGGCTCACATCGAAGTCGCGGTCTCACTGCAAGCGATATACACTCGCGTCCAAAATTAAAGCAAGAAACCGCTATCGAGGCAGACGGTGTACAGAAGGCTTCAGCAGAGTGGCCTTTATTGCCGGAGATCTGCTGTATGCGTACCTCTGACGCGTCAAGGGAACGTCTAGAGTACCACCTGGACGGCCGAACAGTGGGCCAATATTCTTTCCACAGATTAATCCTGGTTTGGTCAGGAGAGTCATTCTCGACGTATTCGCGTCTGGAGGGAACGTGTAACACCATTTCGGGACCCAAACATTGTAGAAAGAGACCAGTACCGAGAAGGGTCCCTAATGGTGTGACCAGGTATTTTGTTGACCACTCCAACAGCTCTTCATGAACTTATACGGTTGAATCAACAAGGTTTAACCGCTGTCAGGTATTGTGTCAAGACCTGCGGACTTCATGTGGGATTTTTGGGAGATGCTGTGGGCCCAGACTTCGTACTGATGGATGATGATGCTCGACCTCAAAGAGCGCGGGTGATTGATATTTTCTTGGAAGCGGCAGAATTTGCACGCATGGAGTGACCTGCTCGCTCATCTGATTTGAATCCCATAGAGTAAGCTCGGGATGCACTAAGGACGTGGGTTGTATCACGTTATCATCCACCAACCACTCTCCAAGACTTGCGAGAAGCTCTGCAGGAAGGGTGTGCGTTATGCCTCAACATGAGATTGATGACATCATTTACAGCACGCCCCATCGTCGTCAGGCCTGTACTGATGCCAGAGGCGGTCACACCCCATACTGAGCACATTAACCAGTTGTCGGAATGTGTGTCTAAATCCGTTAAGTTGGAAAAAACCATTACGTATGTTGCAATTGTTTACGTTCTGTATCATTTACATTGTTTCTGCTTTACTATCAGCTGTTTATATTGTTTTGTGGCAAAATAAACGCAACTTCGCAAAATTTCTGTTTGTTGCTTTAATTTTGGACACCAGCGTAAATCGAACGCGCGACTCTCGATAGGTTGACAAGTGAATCGACAAAAGGTGAACGTACTGAAAAGAGATATTCATTATAAAAACGAGAGAGTAACAGTACTTTTTTTACTCACTGGGATTTATTAAGGAAATGAATAAAGTCACTTACATTGCCCATCAGGTATATCGGCGTCATGCACAATACCGTATGCGGTATAAGAAATTACAAAAATTAATACTATCACTTACATTACTCAATAAGGTATATCGTTGTCGTACACAGTGCAGTAGCTGGTGTAGGTAGCGGGTACCATTCCTCTTTTCCCATAAACAGGCTGCAGTATTGACACTATTTTAGGAAAACTGGGAAAATCTCACAGGAGAGAGATCCGTCACACTTTTGACACGTGTTTTAGGAAAATTGAGAAAGTGTCACAGGAAAGAGATTTACTAGAGAGTTGTGAAAATATAAAAACTGAAAGATATACAACTCATCTAGAACTCATCTAGAATCAAGCATTCGTGTGGTCCGCGGTTCTCAGCTATATTTTATAATAATAAGCTCCTAGCACTTAACAGCCGAACTGGAAAACGTCAACTAACGTTAAGAGATTCTTACGAAATTAATTTGGCTGCCCAGAGACAGTAATATTTTAATATGTGGCTAATTTTAATTGACACTGATTAATTC
Source organism: Schistocerca piceifrons (assembly GCF_021461385.2). Taxonomy (NCBI): domain Eukaryota; kingdom Metazoa; phylum Arthropoda; class Insecta; order Orthoptera; family Acrididae; genus Schistocerca; species Schistocerca piceifrons. The sequence goes on from NC_060138.1 coordinate 310,476,501, forward strand.
GATGGTGATCTAAGTAAAGTTGTCCGCTTACATTAGGGGTAGAGAGGATGTGGAAGAGGGAATTCTTATTGTTTGTCTTGCAATTCTGAAAGCTTAGGAGCGTAAGCGGCGCTTACCGATCAGTTGATATGGTATAAATTTTGATACGGAAGTAACATGGAATCGCAAATGCGCATTACAGGCATTGTCATCTCCAAATGCGGTATATATTTGTAGTAAGGTGTATGCAATTAAATCAAGGCTGTTGTAATACCACGCAACTGGTAGAAGAAAAATGACATTAAGACATTTCACAATTTTAAGCGTGCCTGTGACACAGCAACCGTACAAGAATATGGTCCGTATAATAGAGCCAACCGGTTGGCTGTATTATACAAATCATATCACAAAATTTGGTAAACATGTGTGGCAATTAATCATCCGTTCATATGGACAACATCACAACACTTTGTCAGGCTGTTATGGTGACACGACTTTGGGATCGCCGAGATATGGCAGCCCCTGTGGCAGCCATCGCCGGCCGCGGTGGCCGTGCGGTTCTAGCGCTGCAGTCCGGAACCGCGGGGCTGCTACGGTCGCAGGTTCGAATCCTGCCTCAGGCATGGATGTGTGTGATGTCCTTAGGTTGATTAGGTTTAAGTAGTTCTAAGTTCTAGGGGACTGATGACCTAAGATGTTAAGTCCCATAGTGCTCCGAGCCATTTGAACCTTTTTCTTTTTTTTTTTTTTTTTTTTTTTTTTTTGGCAGCATTCTGAAACAGAACAGAAAACAGTCGACACGAAATGTTCCGAATGATGTCGACTTTTAACGGCATTAGTAATTTCAGGCCGGCTCCAATTTTGTCGTGCTCTTACTATAGCTGGTCTGTTGGGGGCTCATAACACACTAATTTACGTAGGTCAGCAATTACTAATAATATCGGCACATAAGAGGCCCGAGGTGGCACCTCACAATGTCAGTACTGACTCTTGAACAAAAAAAATTGACGACCAATTATGTAAACAGTCGAGTGGGAGCGAGAATAACTAGAAAATGGTTCAAATGGCTCTGAGCACTATGGGACATAACATCGGAGGTCATCAGTCCCCTAGAACTTAGAACTACTTAAACCTAACTAACCTAAGGACAACACACACATCCATGCCCGAGGCAGGATTCGAACCTACGACCGTAGCAGTCGTGCGGCTCCGGACTGCAGCGCCTAGAAACGCTCGGCCACGCGGCCGGCAATAACTAGATGTTGGCTGTTTATTGTTGTTTGTACACTGAGTTCGCGTTATTTCCTGTTTTTCGTTAGTTGATTGACTGTGGAGACTAAAGCATGGAATCGGATTCGAGCTCTACAACTGATGAAACTCGTGGGCGCTTTTAAGTGGTAACTTTAATTTTGTTCCCATATCGGGAAAACAAATATTTTTCGACTGTAAATTGTGTTTGCCTAAAAAATCAACATCTAGGGCCCACAATTCGAGCGTAAACAAATTGAAACACCACATACGGAGAACACATGAATTGCGGTATGTACAGTTTGCAGAAACAGTGAACGCACGGTCCAGTCGAGGAAAGCCATAAAGAAAAAACACTCCTGAGCGTTCAGACTTCGACAGCGGAGCCAGTAGCTGTAATCCGGTAAAAATTATGCGACAGAGAAACACTGGAGCGTCTTTTGACATTACAGCAAATGGCAGCAGTGTTGCCGGCCGTGGTGACCAAGCTGTTAAAGGCGCTACAGTCTGGAACCGCGCGACCGCTACGGTCGCAGGTTCGAATCCTGCCTCGGGCATGGATGTGTGTGATGTCCTTAGGTTAGTTAGGTTTAAGTAGTTCTAAGTTCTAGGGGACTGATGACCTTAGAAGTTAAGTCCCATAGAGCTCAGAGCCATTTGAACATTTTTTAGCAGCAGTGTGTCTCAAGCTAGCATGGACCAATGGATAGTAAACTTTTTTGTTGCGAACATGATTTCTTTACATGTCTTCGAACCGAAGTCGTTAGAGAAGCTGATAAAAAAATTTAAACCCCAGCAAAAGTTAAATTTCTAGGAGGACGCGCGTTTTAGTAAATTCATTTATTAAATATAATACCACTGTACCCTCGAGTGCGATAGTCGAACAACATTTTTCTGTGGACAGAGATGTTTTGTCTTTTAAACGAGCCTCGCTCGTATGAAAAATGGAGAGAAATTCTGCCTTATGCCAGACACTTTTGTAGTTTTGTTTCAGCACTTTTCGTATCATCTTCAGTGGGTTTATTTGTTTATTTTTCTTCTCACATTAAACTACTAGATGTCTACGCTAGTAGCTCTAGGTCTAATGCACAGTCTACACCTTGTGATAGTTTTTGATGTTGTGGTGTTTTTACTTTGTTTCTTTCAAGGTAAGAGACTTATTTCTTGCGCGTTTGTCGTTATATATACATTTCTTATCATAATGTTTGCTGATTTGTTGTGAGATGTTTTGTGTCTGTGTGAGTGCATGTTTTATGATTATGTGTTGCCTGTTTTTGTCACACCCATTTTCGTGTGCAGTTTGTTTTATTTTGTTCAGTTCTTCGTGTAATTATGTTTCTTCATTGGTATTTTGTTCACTCCGTGTGATACACATCTGAAGCTGGCTTCTTTAAGAGTTTTGGGGTGATTGGATTGACTATTAATTATGGTGCTCATGATTGTGGGTTTCCTATAAATTGTGAACTCATGTTTATTGTTTCTCGTGTGTGTGGTGAGATCTAAGAAAATGATCTTTTCATTTGTTTGTGTTTCAGTGGTGAACTGTATTTACGTGTGGATAGTGTTTATGTCCTCATGAGATTCTTTTATGCAAGATTGAGGTTAATATTTTATATTGTACTGCTTTGGTTTTACTATTTTGTCAAACATAAGATTTTCTGTCTGATTTACGAAAATACAGGTAGGAGGCCACTGACTTTGGATCCCGTATCGTTATATACATGTACCAACATTTTATTTTGTGTAGCTTTCATTTTACTATTTTATCAATGATAAGACTTTCTGTTTCGTTTGCGGAAATGAGAGCTAGGCGGCCACTGACCTTGAATCCCGTAGAAATTCTTTGACGAATTAATGCGCAGGGTCATAACACATGCATCTACGTCATCTACATACCATAACATAAAGAAAACAGACAATCCAACAAAAGAAACTCACGAAAATGACAAATCACACAAATATCCACCAATCACAACATCAGTACAACAAGCACACCTTTCACAAAAGAGTGATTCACCTCACAGACATAAATCTGTCTGTACAAGAAAGCAACCTGCCTGAAAAGGGTCCCAAATGCAACATAAACACACTGGTGTCACCCAAGATAATAGAGTATAACAGAAACTGAACACATCATAAAGAAACAAGAAAGACCGGACACACCTGAATTCAATGGAAGCGTAACAGGAGAACCAGTCGCCGAGGAAATAAAACAATCAAATAGAACGAAACCTTCATAAATGAAAACAGAATGAAAGCTGAAGAAAAAAACCCACAGAAAGCTAGATAAAAAATTAACACAAGAAAATGTTATCATCACAAAATCTGAGAAAGGCAATTCGATTGTACTCATAAAAGAAAAGGAACACATTGACAAAACATTGGAATCCAGCCAAAGCAACAATATCACAGAATTAACAAGTGATCCAACAAAGTGATACCAAAGAGACTTACAGATAACTCCGGAAAACATAGAAATAATTTTTACAGGCACACAGATTAGAAAGAATGATACAGAAAAATCCCACTCTAAAATCGTTGCCTAAAATTCACAAACCAGGAATCCGTATACACCCCCTGATTAACTTTACCTAAGCACAAACTTATTACTTAGCCAAACAGACACACACACTGCTGCAGAAAATATACAAACATTCCGAAAACAGAAGTCTAAAGAACTCAAGTAACTTAATAGAAAAGATAAGAAACGAAGACATGCCAAGCACAGGTACATTAATTTCATTTGACGTAATTTCTATGAAGAAACCTCCAGCTGTAAGGAAACATACCCGCAACAATCGCACAAGGAATATCGGCTGTTCAAATGGCTCTGAGCACTATGGGACTTAACTTCTGAGGTCATCAGTCACCTAGAACTTAGAACTACTTAAACCTAACTAACCTAAGGACATCATGCACATCCATGCCCGAGGCAGGATTCGAACCTGCGACTGTAGCGGTCGCGCGATTCCAGACTGTAGCGCCTAGAACCAACCGCTCGGCCATTCTGGCCGGCGAATATCGGCTGTACTCAAGCTCATCACAGGGTAAAACAACTTCACATTCAAAAACAAATTTTACTCTCGACAAGAAGGACTACCTTTGGGATCCCCAGCTACTGGCCTCTTAGTTGACATTTGCGTCAATCAGATAGAAAATTTAAACCTTGACAAAATAGTAAAACCAAAGCAGTACAAAATAAAATATTGGCACAGATATGAGGATGATATAATTTGCCTAATAGACGAATCATAATCATGTATGAAAGAATTCGATGAAGACATAAACACCGTCCACCCACAAATACAGTCCACCATTGAAACCGAACAGATGAAAAATTCAGTTTCTTAGATCTCACTATAGACAAAATAAACAACAAACACGAGTACACAACTTATAGGAAGCCCTCAATCACCAAAACCATAATAAATAGCCAATCCAGTCACCCCATAACACATAAAGAAGCAAGCTTCAGATATTTTACGACAGACTGAATAGAAACCACTGAACAAACATGATTACACGAAGAAGTGAACAAAATAAAACAAATTGCACAGGTGAGTGGGTATGACAGAAGCAGGCAACACATAATAACAAAACATACACACACAGACACAACACATCTCACAACAAATCAGCAGACATTATCGAAAGAAATGCATGTGTATCGACAAACGCACAAGAAATAACCCCCTTTCCTCGACAGAAACAAAGTAAAAACATCACAGCATTAAAAACAAGCTGTACACTGTGCAGTAGACCAAGAGCTACTAGCACAAACCCCTAGTAGGTTCATGTGAGAAGAAAAATAAAGAAATAAACCCACTGAATATAGTACAAAAACCCTGAAACAAGACTGCAAATGTGTCTGGCATAAGGTGAAATTCCTCTCCAATTTCCGTAGCAATCACTGAAATAAAAAGAATTGCGACATTCATAAGATGATTACTCGGATGAAAAATTTAACATTTTGGTGTTCATGAAGAGGAATATTCATCTTATGACTGATAAGATCTGATTCTGCTGTGTTTTGATTCTCCAGTGATTTAACGTTGATAGCTAAATAACTATAAAACTAGATGATTAAACTGTTTTTTATTTGTCTTCGACGTCCTGCCTAAACTTTCCCTACCAAAACATTGTCACCATAGCTACAGTAATACATTTGATTCACTTGCTCATTTCACTACACCCACAACATAAAGTTTACTCTCAGCAGTTAATGATTAACGATTCACTTTAACTTCCGATCAACCTCCTGTGAAGTAACGCTTTTACCAAATTTAAAATTGTAATAATATTAATAACTTCGTAAAAAACTTCTCAAAATTACCAACAATTTTTTATATAGTGTTTCACTCTAATTCAACATTAATTTCTCTACAAAGTTTTTTACAAGTTTAATGAAGTTAACTGTTTAGCGACAGATTAACGATTAGCTAAGTTAACTTTTTTTACCGTTGCCCAACTATGGTAACATATACAGTGTGGTCAGAAACAGTGTAAAAAGTGGGTAAGGGTGTTGCAGCGTAGGTTGTGCTGAGAAATAACTGTTAAGAACAAAATTCGTTACGCTGCGCTGCGTTGAATATAAACTGCAGAGGCTAGCTAAGCGCTGTTGTATTTGACCGCGAAAGGCATCTGTGCAATGTCTTTAATACGTTGCGAGTTTCAATCGTAGTCAAAACAGTGTTCTGTGTAGTTGTGGGTGAATTCGAACGTGAGCAAACTGTTGGTGCTCGTGCGGTGAAAAATGTAAAAACTTCATCTGCTAAGTCATAAAGAGGATGCAAGTGTGTTTGAGTGATCGTGACACGCTGCCATTGAAGAGACTTGTGACAAAACTTAAGGGAACGACATCTGCAAAAATCACTGCAGAACCCTGTCGGCACAAAAATCAACACAAAGGGAGCGCCATAATCAAGGAACTGTAGGGCGACCTGGCATTCCAAAACAAATCATAAGTCGGGTAAATGCCCAAAAGCTGCCAAATTTTTTGAGGGAAAAACGAAGCATTTTCGAAGCTACTCCGTTTTTCGAGAAAGAAAAACTGGAGTATTCTCGAATTTTTTGGAAATGTTTCCACATATTATTATAATGAGATTCATTTACAAATACGAAAAACATTTGTACAAATTTATCTAGCTTTTATTCATATTTTGTAGATGTTTTCGTATCTTTCAATAATGTAAGATCTTTCTTAACATATTCAAAAAATTCTTTACATGACTGATTAAAATTCACACAATTGGAGCTCTGACTCGATCAATTCTGTACTACAGCTATTTCTTGGTTCAGTCCAGTTGTTTTTCATTAATTAGAATAATCTTTCCACAAAAGCATTAGATCTTGGTATACCAAACAAGAATCCCGCTATCTTACAAATATTTGGCACTTTATGTTCTGCTACAGCTGAAAAGAAATGTAATCACTTCGATACACCACTACCGTCTTTATTCAGAGTTTCAAGTAAGCTAGACTTGAATTCAGAGAGTTCTTCACACAAGCTATCAATACAAATGTAATCTCTTGGGTTAAGAATTTTCACTACAGTTTCAAAGTCTTTAAATTCAGTTTCATCCTCTAAGAAAAACCAGCTGAGCAGATATATCGATTATTGGCGGTGGTATAATATCTTTTTTCCAGATACGTAAAATACTATAAAAGCCATTTAAATCTGCTGAAACTTTTTTATACGTAAGAATATAAGCCATCCAATAGTTCCTTTGCCTTGTAGTCATAAAAACCATCCTTCTGCTTCTGTGTAAGCTTATCAGTTAAAAGACGCATTTGTTAAAATGTCTCCAAGATACTCAGATCACAACCTTCTAATGGTCTTTTTACTGTATCCAACAGATCTATAACATTGCTCACAAAACGGAGGTAACATATTTCTGGCATGACATGTTACTCAGGGTTTTCATTCAGAAAAAACTGACTCAAAAATTTTGGACACTCATCAATATCTTGGAAATAGCTCTTAATCGTGTTCCAGTTCAGTGAAATCCTGTTTCCAGTTTTAGTCAAAGAAAACCGTCTCGTGGGAACATGTCTCAGCATCTCTGTCCATTCCAGTTCCACGAACTGGAAATATGATTTCAGTTCCTCCCTTCTTTTTACAGAAACAGTGAAGTGATTATAAATTTTTAGAACTATGCTTTCCACATCGATTTCCAATTTATCAGTTGCATTCTTAATTGCATCGTGGTGTACACGATTAGTGCAATACACTTTATGATATTTTTATTCGAGAAATGACTGAAAAACTGATTTGTTTGTGCCAAAACTTACGCTTTCATTATCAGCACTGTGTGAAGAAACTTTATTTACACCCAACTTGCTGGTATCCAAACTTCACAGTAGCAAATCAGTCACTCCAGAAGAGGTTTCATCAGCATTTTCAATGAAACCCAGAAGTTCGTTTTTTACTCCTTTCAGTGGATCAAATAATGAAAACAAAGAGGAAAAATTTTTTCTTTGCTCTTACTTGATGCGTCTGTGCCAGTAAAAAAAAAAACTGACATTTTTCTGAGCCTCTTAATTTCTAAAAAGTCATTCACGCTTTAAGGACCAACACGTTCGTCCACGAGAAATCTTTTGAAGCCGCCGCAGAATCTTCGAAAGTGTTTGAAACGAGCTTATTTCCGCTGTCCAAACTGGAGTGACTGTGGCTGTGTTTTACTGCATGATACACTGGGGCCAGTTCTCCTGAAGCGACATTACGATGTTCCGCTGTATTCTTTTTACTTACGGAATAATTCTGCAGTTTCTTTGATTCAACGCTACATTTTTCTTTTAATGTATGTCCCAGCCGTTTTGTCTGCCGTAGGAAATGCTAAAATCCTTTCTGCGTAAAACAAAAAACGTCCGATATTCGTTCGATCCCGGTTAAACCCAAGAAAACGTATTTTCCCAAATCTTGAGATACACTTGAGAGTGCTTAGATATCATTTTCCTTTCTTTGGCGGAGTCTTGTGAGAATCTACAGTTCCACATTCACTCATTTTAAAACTAATACAGCCACATGTACGTAAAATGTTTGTTTCATACTGATGATGAAAATACGAGAATGTGTATTTACCAGTTGGTCTCGCAAGAAAATCAGTGATTCGGAAATGCGTCTTGCTCTGTCTACAGCTAAACAGGAACTGATAATACTGACAATAACGCTAAACAATTATAATAGGCTATGCAACAATGGTTTATGGCTGCTGCACTCTCTGAGTATATCTCCGCCCAAGACGAGCGGAAAGGAAGGGACATAGTGATTATTGCTGCAAGGCGACTAGAATGACAAGGAGGAAGTATTTCTCTCTCTCTCTCTCTCTCTCTCTCTCTCTCTCTCTCTCTTGTACACTGCTCACGGCACCCATTCCATTTAACTAATCGCCTTCTACTGCAGAAATGACACACGGACGTACCAATGTTTTCCGAAAATTGCATTATAGGAACGTTTATGTATGTGTGGTACTTATGAGTAGTAAGGAATATGATTAAATAAAATTTTTGTAATATTATAACTGTTAGATCGCTATGGACAACAACAGCTGAAAACAATACGTTGTAGTCAGGAAGCCTACCAGATTGTACCGATAAGTCTCAAGCAGAATAAGGTCACTATGCAGTTATTCTCAAGAAGTGACTGGTTGTAGGTGTTACCAACTCATACCTGTAACCACCACGAAGACTTACTACACATATAACCGAGCAAAGGACCACATTACGGTTTCTTAGAGCGTAAAGATGTTATGAAATTCAGGAAAGTATTTGCATGAATATGAACTTAAACAAACTGATTATTAGGGGCTCAAGAGAAACAAAAAACGGAGTACCAAAATTAGACAAAAAAAAACAGATAAATCCGGAAAAAACGTAGTACCTGGCAACCGTACATTCAAACCCCAAGTAATTGCTGGAAACAAATTAAATAATTGCTTTAGACTATAGTAATATTCCCTACCACCTAAACAGGTGTTTACCCAATGCATGTGGCGACGCCATAAAGTAATCCTACATACTGCTTCTGTATGAATAAATTATATTTGCTTAAGGGAAAAGAACAAAACAGCATGCACATTTTGTCAAGGTCAACATATGGAAATGATACACCAATTTTGACGCATACTCACTGAAGCAGTCCAATATCAAAAACCACAGTGACCACATTATGCAGATCTTTGTCACGTGTTTTAATTACTTCACTGACAAATCGCTATTTGCACTTCGATGAAGAATAAGAGAAGAACATAAAAAATAGTAATTTCTGTTTCGGGAAATTTGGTTCTGTAAGTAACTTATGTACTAACGAAATACACTCCCTGACAAAAAAAGTGAAGCACCCCGAAGACACAGTCTGTGTCAATATAACTTCCGTACACGAACACACACCATCGGCGAGCATATCAGTTCTCTGTGTGACAGAGAGATCACTCACCGAGAGCATTAGTGTTGTTCCTGTTTATTACTGTTACCAGCCATCGTATGGTATAAAAGGGAACCAAACAGCGTCAGATGTGGCATAATCACTGTGAAGGACGAAGAGATGTCGCGTACCCGTCTGAGACAGCGTTATCAGCACCTGACAGCGTTTGAAAAAGGCCTCTATTTGGTCGGCTGGTCGAACCACGCAGTATCCATATTTATGGAGCATTCGTATGTGACAGTGGCCTGATGTTGGACTGCTGGGAACTTGAGAGCAGGCAAACTAGTGGTCAGTGTTACAGTTGACAACGTCTGATCACCACAAGCGTTTTTCGAATGGTTCTGAGCACTATGGGACTTAGCATCTGAGGTCATCAGTCCTCTAGACTTAGAACTACTTAAACCTAACTAACCTAAGGACATCACACACATCCATGTCCGAGGCAGGATTCGAACCTGCGTCCGTAGCAGCAGCGTGGTTCCGGACTGAAGCGCCTAGAACCGCTCGGTCACAACGGCCGGCTAAGCGTTGTTCGCCATATTGTGCACCAAGTACTTCATAACCATTTCACATCTGCGCCTGATATCCTAGTATGAGTAATGAACTTGTATGGATGCAACATTTTGTGCCATCCCACCATTGGTCGGAATGTAGCAGCAGCCGGACTAGGCTATTGCCGTTCGGTGTGCAGGCTATAGTTAACAGCTCAACACAAATGGCTGCGTGTGGAATGGTGCCGTGACCTGGAAGCATGGACTGCTGATCGATGACCCCACATTGTGTTCATCAATGAATTGCGTTTCTCTCTGTCCTATCCCAAATGACCATTGTCGGCGGGTATGGCGGCGAACTGTGAAGAGGCGCCATTGTTCCAAAGTTTTGGAGAGGCGGTGTTACTCCTGGCAGTATGGAGTGCGGAACCATTGGGTATGGCTGGTAGTGACTGAGGAAACTCGGAAGGCACAACGGTACGCCGTGTAGATCCTGCGTCCACATTTATTAGCTCTCACGCTTCAGCATCATTGTGTCATTATTCGACAAGGCAATTCTCGTCCATACATGGAACCTATCTCTATGAACTTTCTGCACGATGCAGAGCTACTCCAGCGGCCAGCAAGATCTCCAGATCCGTCCATGACACAACATGTGTGTTATCGACTTGGATGTCAACTCTTCCCCAATGCCATTTCCCAGGATATCAAGGATGAATTACAATTGCGGGTCAGCTTGGCTCAGGAGAGGGAACTACGTGTTTATGGCAGCCTTCCTAACCGAGTCAGTGCACGAATCCACGTCACAGGGGTCACAGCATGCTACTGATAACTGGGCTCACACTGCCGCGATCTTTATAAATTTGGCTTGATTTTGTAACCACTGCAGTAACATCACATACCCTCTCCTTTGCGAAGTTTCATACCGTTGCCTCCTGCCCTACTGTGTGCTTCGCTTTTTTTGTCAGGCATTGTATATTTTTTCATGCAAACGATCGCCTTCTTGACTAAAAATACCTCATTTACCCGCATTGTGAATCTTGTAGTTACAGTTGTCTGTTACAATGTATTGTTTCTTCAACACCTTGCGCTTTAGTAATCCTATGATCCTTCTTAGGAGAACCGACTTATGCGCACACAGGGTGTTCCACCTAAACTTTTCACCGCCACTATTTCCGGAACCACAAGAGATATCGACAAACCGATTCACGGTATGAATATACGGAAGGTGCTCACGACAGTAAGTACTACAAGACATTCTAAACCGAGCGCAAATATTGATTTCAACAGTAACTTGTAAGGTTCAAATTGTTCAAATGGCTCTGAGCACTATGGGACTTAACATCTGTGGTCATAAGTCCCCTAGAACTTAGAACTAGTTTAACCTAACTAACCTAAGGACACCACACACATCCATGCCCGAGGCAGGATTCGAACCTGCGACCGTAGCAGTCGCGCGGTTCCGGACTGAGCGCCTAGATAACTTGTAAGGCGTCAGACAAATAACACATCTTACTAACTTACTAACACATGTTAGACAATGGATACTCTGCCAGGATGGTAGGCCGGCTATATGTAATTAGTAGACCAGAAAAATATCGAATTACATTTTTGTGTTGTATCAACCATTGGTAAATATCAGTGGCTACTGACAAGTCAATAAGGATACAGAGAGGTGCAATGCACTGACAGGTACGCAGCATCCCCATAGTATAGTTGTCAAAAATGGCTCTGAGCACTATGGGACTTAACTTCTGAGGTCATCAGTCCCCTAGAAATTAGAAATACTTAAACCTAACTAACCTAAGGACGTCACACACATCTATGCCCGAGGCAGGATTCGAACCTGCGACCGTAGCGGTCGCGCAGATCCAGTTTGTAGCGCCTAGAGCCGCTCGGCTACCCGGCCGGCAGTATAGTTGTAAGACCATTGTTAGCTTAACTGTTTCTTACAAGCGCACAGGTGGCAGACGAAGCGTTGTATGTTGGTTCTGTCCCAACTGGTAAGTGACAGTCGTACAGTCTTGTTATTGTGTCAACTAGAAACGCTAGAGAAAGAGTGAATGTAATAAATTTATGAAGCGAGTAAGGTCGTATGATCGTATGGTTACGCGAAGTAGGGCGCGTCAGTCAAATTTGCAAAGTTGGGAATCAGAGAAATTGGTAATAGTATATCGAGACATTGACTGAATAGAGGTAGACACTCAGCAAGATAGCGTACTGAAACCACAGGACAGAACAACAGACGACCCAACACCGCCAGAAATAGAACAGGGAGTGCAGCAGGAAGTAAATACCGAGCAACAAGGCGCCGCAAATGGCGATCAACATATTGCAGAGGAGCACTAAGATGGGGAAAGTCTTGAATATGGAGAACCCATTGTACATGTAATAACTAATAAGACCTCTCTCAAAACCGAGTGCAGGCAATACAAGTCGCAATGTGTCACCGCACAGTTCACTGCAGGCAGCTCCTGAACAGACACGAGAATGTAAACACAGAACGAAGCACGTTGGAAGGAGAGGTACTAGGACCTGTTAATTTGTCAGAAATTCTCCAGCAATTAACGCGCACCATAACGGTACAAAACAGAGGGATAAAACAACAGATATGTCAGCAGAGTGCTGGAACAGTGAAATAACTGCAACAACAGATATGTGAGCAGAACGCAGGAACAACAAAACAACTGCGTGAAATTAAAATATAAAGCATAGAGGTCAAAGAACAATTACATCACGTTGAAGGAGAGGCAAAAGAATTCCGAGATGTGATGGAAAATTTAATAATAGGTCACTCGCAGTTAAGAACAGATACTGACAAGGTCCAAGTGGACGTGCAGACATTGCGGGACGACGCCCAGACCGAAATAAAAATTAATGCATTACGTGACAACTTCAAAACATCACGTGATGACAACAAAGCATTACGTGACGATACTCACGGTGAAACTGCGAAGGTAACCAAACAAGTTAAAGTAATTACACGCCGAGCAGCGGGCACAGCACGACAATTAGTTGAAGATAATGTGTTGCAAAAACGCACCATGAAAGCGATTCTCAAGAGGTACGATACTCGAATCTTGAGAACAGAAGCGAAAACGAAGAATTAATTCGAAAAAGTCAGAGAAGAACTGTTGCCAACTATACAAGAGCGAAGTGATGAAGATCATACAAGCTCTGATTCTCTAACAAATGCCGAGTCAATAGCGCCATCGGAAAAGCAAGAAGTTTCCAAAGGAACGAAAAAGAATTTCACGCAAATACGATTCCAGTCAAAGGCGGAAGAGGAATTACGTGATATCCGGTCACTGGTAACAGAACAGGCAAGTTTCGGAAGCTTTGAAGATCAGTCGGCACCACAAAGACGTCAGGTACCACAAGCATACTTTTTGGAACAATTCGGACCACATGATGAAGTGGCAAGATTAGCCAGGCAACACACCAAGCCAATACGTGACAGGGACAACGATTAGTTCCTCACTGTAAGGAAGCTTCAGCATTTCCGTGAAGGAAACTCACTGCAAACATGAACCTTCATTGGTCAATTCAGAGTAGGACTAGCAGAACATAGGACATTAGCACACAAACACTAGACTTCATGTGTGCCCATATGTCTGGAACAGTAGCAGAAACGACGCAAAACGTAGCAGCTACATGTCGATCATATGAAGATTTCAGAGATAAGTTTCTCTCACGCTATCGGTCGAGTGAAGCGCAAAATAGGGTGACATATGTTACAAAATCCATACTTTGAAAATTCAGGAGAGAAGAGCCTGTTCAATTTTTCGAAGCAATGGCAAAGAAAAACCAGTGTTTGGATGTGCCATACATCGATGGAAAATTGATTAAATTGTGTACCCTGAAGCTGCCACTAAAATACCAACAGTCACTGGTAGGGCGAGGAGGCAATGACGTGGAAGCCTTCAAAAGAATTTTAAGAGAACTATAATTCATATTCTCAGAAAATGAGGCAAGAAAAAAGCGAAACCTACGTGAAAACGTGAATGAAAGCCAGCGAAATTAACGGGATACCACATGAAGGAACTTTCTTTCAGAATCTCGAACAGCTTGCACCATTTTATATTGTCGAATGCTTTTTCCAGGTCGACAAATCCTATGAAAGTGTCTTGATTTTTCTTTAGCCTTGCTTCCATTGTTAGCCGTAACGTCAGAATTGCCTCTCTCGTCCCTTTACTTTTCCTAAAGCCAAACTGATCGTCACCTAGCGCATTCTCAATTTTCTTTTCCTTTCTTCTATATATTATTCTTGTAAGCAGCTTCGATGCATGAGCTGTTAAGCTGATTGGGCAATAATTCTCGCACTTGTCAGCTCTTGCCGTCTTCGGAATTGTGTGGATGATGCTTTTCCGAAAGTCAGATGGTATGTCGCCAGACTCATATATTCTACACACCAACGTGAATAATCGTTTTGTTGCCACTTCCCCCAATGATTTTAGAAGTTCTGATGGAATGTTATCAATCCCTTCTGCCTTATTTGACCGTAAGTCTTCCAAAGCTCTTTTAAATTCCGATTCTAATACTGGATCCCCTATCTCTTCTAAATCGACTCCTGTTTCTTCCTCTATCACATCAGACAAATCTTCACCCTCATAGAGGCTTTCAATGTATTCTTTCCACCTATCTGCTCTCTCCTCTGCATTTAACAGTGGAATTCCCGTTGTACTCTTAATGTTGCCACCGTTGCTTTTAATGTCACCAAGGGTTGTTTTGACTTTCCTGTATGCTGAGTCTGTCCTTCCGACAATCATATCTTTTTCGATGTCTTCACATTTTTCCTGCAGCCATTTCGTCTTAGTTTCCCTGCACTTCCTATTTATTTCATTCCTCAGCGACTTGTATTTCTGTATTCCTGATTTTCCCGGAACATGTTTGTACTTCCTCCTTTCATCAATCAACTGAAGTATTTCTTCTGTTACCCATGGTTTCTTCGCAGCTACCTTCTTTGTACCTATGTTTTCCTTCCCAACTTCTGTGATGGCCCTTTTTAGATATGTCCATTCCTCTTCAACTGTACTGCCTACTGCGCTATTCCTTATTGCTGTATCTATAGCGTTAGAGAACTTCAAACTTCCGTATCCCACTTCTTTGTGCGTATTTATTCTTCCTGACTAATGTCTTGAACTTCAGCCTACTCTTCATCACTACTATATTGTGATCTGAGTCTATATCTGCTCCTGGGTACGCCTTACAATCCAGTATCTGATTTCGGAATCTCTGTCTGACCATGATGTAATCTAATTGAAATCTTCCCGTATCTCCCGGCCTTTTCCAAGTATACCTCCTCCTCTTGTGATTCTTGAACAGGGTATTCGCTATTACTAGCTGAAACTTGTTACAGAACTCAATTAGTCTTTCTCCTCTTTCATTCTTTGTCCCAAGCCCATATTCTCCTGTAACCTTTTCTTCTACTCCTTCCCCTACAACTGCATTCCAATCGCCCATGACTATTAGATTTTCGTCCCCCTTTACATACTGCATTACCCTTTCAATATCCTCATACACTTTCTCTATCTGTTCATCTTCAGCTTGCGACGTCGGCATGTATACCTGAACTATCGTTGCCGGTGTTGGTCTGCTGTCGATTCTGATTAGAACAACCCGGTCACTGAACTGTTCACAGTAACACACCCTCTGCCCTACCTTCCTATTCATAACGAATCCTACACCTGTTATACTATTTTCTGCTGCTGTTGATATTACCCGATACTCATCTGACCAGAAATCCTTGTTTTCCTTCCACTTCACTTCACTGACCTCTACTATATCTAGATTGAGCCTTTGCATTTCCCTTTTCAGATTTTCTAGTTTCCCTACCACGTTCAAGCTTCTGACATTCCACGCCCTGGCTCGTAGAACATTATCCTTCCGTAGATTATTCAATCTTTTTCTCATGGTAATCTCCCCCTTGGCAGTCCCCTCCCGGAGATCCGAATGGGGGACTATTCCGGAATCTTTTGCCAATGGAGAGATCACCATGACTAACAAAGTTAACCATGTTAAAATTAAAGTATACAAACTAGTAGAAATAAATAGAATAAGGACTACGTCAAGTGGCTGACCAATATTCAATGCTTGAAAAAAAGTGTAATTTCTGACTGAGTTAGACAACGCCTCAACCATTAGAGTAAAACGTAAACCTGGGTAATCAAAATCTAACATTTTCATTGTTGCTAACATACGTTTATGCCTGACCCCATACACTTGGTCGCAGGCTCGAATCCTGCCTCGAGCATGTATGTGTGTGATTTTCTTGGGTTAGTTAGGTTTAAGTAGTTCTAAGTTCTAGGCGACTGATGACCTCAGAAGTTAAGTCGCATAGTGCTCAGAGCCATTTGAATCATTTGAACCCATACACTTATTTCTGTTAGCATTAATGTTTCGTATACAGGGAGTGTAGTGGAACCAACATGAGATCATTGTCTGATTACAGTTTCCGTACTGCTGTACTCTTCTGAACTATGTTCATCACAAATTTCTAAAACACTCATAGAGCATCCTTGCGCAACTGTGGTAGGAAGACAGAGCAGAACCAGTCTCACACATGTTAGAAACTTACCATTTTTTAAAATGGAAAACCCATTTTATTCCATACGCAGTCAATAACTTGAGAACTCTCATTAATAATGGCGTTTGTTGCATGGTAATACGTCAATTACATCCCCAAAAATTGGAACATGAAACTGACATGTGAAATGAACGAAACGCACCACTATTGAACTTCTTGCGATGCAAGCGGGACCCGCACGTTGCTCGTAATCGCGATATGATTGACGTACACATTCTTACTTTCACTGTTATCCCGAGGGCAGAAAGTAATAATAGGGATTCCTGCCACAATGCATGCAGACTACGGAACACTGTCAGTTTGTGTACGCCACCCCATTACACTGCCGAGGTCAACACTTCGCCTCTGCAGTTGTGTGCAAGAACGGGCCACAATCGGCACTGTGTGTGGAAATGGCTTACTACGAAGCAGGCTGTTCTGTGTGCAAATACATTTAGATGCATGGCACCGACATACAGTATATTGTAATTGGTGTCCATCCGTTCTAGGCATTCTACATTTACATCTACATCTACATCCATACTCCGCAAGCCACCTGACGGTGTGTGGCGGAGGGTACCCTGAGTACCTCTATCGGTTCTCCCTTCTATTCCAGTCTCGTATTGTTCGTGGAAAGAAGGATTGTCGGTATGCCTCTGTGTGGGCTCTAATCTCTCTGATTTTATCCTCATGGTCTCTTCGCGAGACATACGCAAGAGGGAGCAATATACTGCTTGACTCCTCGGTGAAGGTATGTTCTCTAAACTGTAACAAAAGCCCGTACCGAGCTACTGAGCGTCTCTCCTGCAGAATCTTCCACTGGAGTTTATCTATATCATCTCCGTAACGCTTCCGCGATTACTAAATGATCCTGTAACGAAGCGCGATGCTGTCCGTTGGATCTTCTCTATCTCTTCTATCAACCCTATCTGGTATGGATCCCACACTGCTGAGCAGTATTCAGGCAGTGGGCGAACAAGCGTACTGTAACCTACTTCCTTTGTTTTCGGATTGCATTTCCTTAGGATTCTTCCAATGAGTCTCAGTCTGGCATCTGCTTTACCGACGATCAACTTTATATGATCATTCCATTTTAAATCACTCCTAATGCGTACTCCCAGATAATTTATGGAATTAACTGCTTCCAGTTGCTGACCTGCTATTTTGTAGCTAAATGATAAGGGATCTTTCTTTCTATGTATTCGCAGCACATTACACTTGTCTACATTGAGATTCAATTGCCATTCCCTGCACCATGCGTCAATTCGCTGCAGATCCTCCTGTATTTCAGTACAATTTTCCATTGTTACAACCTCTCGATATACCACAGCATCAGCTGCAAAATGCCTCAGTGAACTTCCGATGTCATCCACAAGGTCATTTATGTATATTGTGAATAACATGGTATTCACAGATGAGGAAATGGTTGACATGATATTATTCTACTGAGAATGTCACCAAAATGGCTGACGTGCAGCACGGTTGTATGCCCAGCGCTACACTAACAGACGTAATCCGATCTGTGCTATCTTCATGAATATTGTTAGAAGGCTTCGCGAGACAGGGCGGTGGATCCGGGGTGAAGGCATAACACTTGAAGAACCAGAGACAGCTGTTGTGGCGGCCACTGCAGTAAACCCTCATGCAAGTATTCGAGAAATGGAGAGACTGATAGGAATCCCTCAAACCAGCGTGATGCGTATCTTGCAAACGCGGAGGTCCACCCATACCACGTGGCGCTACATCAAGGTCGCCATGACAACGACGTTCACATTTGCCTGGAATATTGTCAGTAAGTTCCGCGGCAAGGGCATAACTTTCTGCGTACGGTACTGTTTACCAATGAGGCCACGTTTACGAACCATGGGAAAGTCATCTTCTACAACGTGCACTACTGGTCACCAGGAAACCCTCACTGGATTCACCAGGTTGAACTTCAAAGTCAGTGGAGTGTCAGTGTGTGGTGTGGTACTGTAAGACAGCACATCACTGACCTGTATTTCATTGATGGCACTCTTAATGGTCGACAGTGCGAGCGGTTCTTGAGATATACGTTATCTGGACTGACGGAAGACCTACACCTTCATTTGTGTCAAATAATGTGGTATCAACGTGATGGAGGGCCTGTGCATAATACTATGGTGGCACGACAAGCACTAAACCAACAATCCTGACATCGGTAGATTGGACGGGGCAGCCCCATTCAGGGATTTCGAGCTCGGTTGCCAGACCTCACCCCCTTGTAGTCTTTTCGCTGGCGACAAGTGAAAGCTGGATTACCGCTGCACATGCTGCAATGACACCACGAACACTGACAGCCGTGACTGGATCCGTGATGGAGCGCGCACAGCGATGTCGCCAAGTAAATGGCGATCTCTTCGAGCGTACGTTGTAACGTTTCGGCTGTGAAACATGAGATTGTACACCGGCATACATTTTGCGCATTACTGAGAAGACGTATCTTGGTTTTGTTGGTACTACTGTGCGTTTATGTATGCGTTGCACCATCTGCAACGTTTCAATTGTGTCGTAGTCATTAAAGATACTGAGTGACATGTCCTGTACCTGGCTTGTACCATTGTGTATCCTTCTGTGCGACCCTTTGACAGCCATTAATTTTGTTTACTCTGGTCGGTGGTTATCGGTATTTCGTTACCGTTAGGCCCATTTTAGTACTGTCGAAAAGTTCAATAAAGCACGTATGAGTAAGCAGCGTCCTTGTTTTCATGACGGGTGACAGGAGATGTGTATGTTTCCGAGGCCACGTACTAACAGTGTGCATAGCAATATGTAAGTACAGCGTTTGTCGCATCTTAGCCCGTCAATCAGAAGCAACATGGGGGTCACGCTTGCATCGTGGGAAGCGCAATTGCGGCGCGTTTCGTTCATTTCACGCATCAACTTCGCGTTCCAGTTTCTCGGGATGTAACTGATGTACGAGGTTTGTCCAGAAAGTAAGTTCCGATCGGTCGCGAAATGGAAACCTCTGGGAAAATCGGGTAAAGCTTTGCACAGATGTGTTGGGCAGTGTCTCTAGTATGCCCGTCGATCGTGTCGCGTCGCTCTTTTCAGTTTTCAGTGAACAGTGAGCACGTAAAGATGCGTATGGAATAGTGTCTCCCGCCAAGTACGAGGGCCTGGTTAGAGATTTCGCCTGTGTCATGCAGCCCACATAACACAACTGTCGAGCAGTTCCTTCTTCATGCCAGTTCTCGGCCGCACACTGTAGGGGCAATGAAGACGCTCCTGCAGCGTTTCCGATGACATGTGTTTGATCACCCACAATACAGTCCGTAATTGGCTCCCCCTGAGTCTCATCTCTACTCACAAGAACCGCTGGCTATGAAGACAAAATTTTTCCACAAACAACGAGCTGCAGACCAGTGCAGATAACTGGCCGAAAGCACAGGGGCTGCTTTCTATGACGAAGATATTGGAAAGTTGATACAACACTACGACAGCAATCGAAGTTGGTGCGGCGGCTATGTAGAGAAGTAGGTGGAAGGTGTACCTAACTGCTGCAAACAAAACGTTTCTGGTTTTCATTGTAGCTTCCATTTCAGGACCGATCGGAACTTACTTTCTGGACAATTCTCGTATTACGATGCAACCAACACCTTATTATTTTGATTCCTCGTGTTATTGATTGCGTATGGACTAATATGGGTTGTCCAATTTAAAAAAAAAAACATAAGTTTGCGTTGAGACCTATATTTGCATACGGTTTAGAATGTCTCCTAGTATTTACTTTCGTGAGCCGCTGCCGTACATTCATACCCGTGAAAGCCGTTTGTTAACATCTATTGTGCTGTCAGAGATATTGGCGGTGAAATGTTTAGGTGGGACTACTTGTATATCGATATAATACGAGATAATGTGAATGTTACGTAAAATCTGACTTCTGTACGTCTTGAGCATAGTAATGTTACCTATTTAAATAAGTACTGTAAACTGATTTTCTCTTTGGTGCTGTGTGGCTACAACGGCTTCAAAAATTGTCATACGTATCTTCGTATATTGTATATTTACATGTTTTGTGTCAAGTTTGTTATTACCCGTTAAATGAAAACATGGTTAAGATATTTCTGAGTTACTTCATATCCATGAGGATCATGTCACTTCGATCTGTGGAAGGTACAGGTTATTCACCTTTCGTTTGTACACTTCAGAGTTCATCCAACCCCATAAACTAAAATCTAATGTCGTAAGGTCTGGCGATCTTGGTGGCTAGTTAACTGTACTACCACGAGCAATCGAGAGATTAGGGTGTGGCTGTGATGTTCCCTCACTCATCTGGTAAAATGTGGAGGGGCTCCGTCAGGCTGGATGTACGTTGCAGTGAGTGTGGCCAAAGGAACTTCCTCAGGGTGTTCAACAAACGAATTAACAAAAAAAAAAATACAAATACTTCTATCCCTTCACTCGCTCTTCTAAGACGACGGGACTTATCAACATGTTACCAATCGTACCGCACCAAACATCGGTCGAAGAACGAACTTGGAAATTTGTTTCTACTGTAGCGTGTGGGTTTTCCTGCGACCTTCGATGGTTATTAGGAGTGTTGTTGTTTCCATTCCGCGTGAACAAGGCTTCATCAGTGAATGCTGTTAATGGAAAGAAATGATGATTGTCCATTAACCAGTGACAAAATTCAAGTCGTGTGGTACTGTTGCCACTGTGGATATAGTGGACATGCTGTATGTGAAATGGGTACAAGTTTTCCGCGTGTAGGACTACGCTGCACCGTTTCAACTATTGTTGCTGTTCCTGCACCGGTTGCTGGACTACACGTTCAGAAGAAAAATGTTATCTTGTAAGAATAACTGTTTCAATCAATGTGCTGTAAACTTTGGTACACACTCTACGATAAGGAATTCGACCTGTCAGAAATCGTCCCGGTATTATTCGGCAGCAGCAGGAACACTAACATCGCAGAAGCCGAAAATATTTGCATATTTTTCAAAAGTATAGAAGTCTGGCATTTTAGCCAGCTCATATATAAACACAGATAACTGCTGCTTCTCTCTGATACACTCTCAGTTCCTCGCCCTACTGACACACCATGGACAACTGCACGTTCATCGGGCTAGTTAATGGCAGAAAGACATTCTGAGCAAAGAGGTTGAAAGCAACGAGGTAGGTTGGGCTAGAATAAAACGTCAGAGAGGTTGGGTGGGTAACACACACGCGTGGGCGCCACATATAATAAATATACATTAAACGTTTTCTATTTCTGAAACCGTTCAGAATGGGCTTATGTCCTCATGACGTTTCTTGCTTCAAAAGGGCGTTCCTGTCATATCCCTGTACTGATCGTTCCTCCTGGAATACACTATATATCCACCATGTTTAGATTCATTGAGTGCATGATTTCTGTTTGTTGCTATCGCTACGAGCATCAATATGTGTGCACTATTGATTTTTATTTCCTTTAAAGTTGGCATATATTCATATGGCTTAAAGCCGCCGCTTAAAGTAAACCATGCAAGAGATGGTCCATATTTTCTACGGAAACATGAAGGCTCTCAGAGAATGCTAAGCTTGAGTCACAATTAGGTATCTTGGATAACTTGCTGGTAAGCGAAACTGGCGACATTGTATCATGTAGAACTTTTTCATCTTGTGTCCTGTGAACGGATAAGTAGCTCTCACAGTAGAATGGCCCTTTTTTAAGCCAAAATGTAACTATATTTCATTATTACTCACACGTAATCATGGAGTATTTTATAATTTTTTGTTCCTGTAGAGTCTTGTTTAATGTCAAAGTAAGAAACATATCGAAATCCAGCAAATATTCGTGCACGTCACTTGCTGTTGCAGTGGAGCTGTCTTCCCGTTGTGCCAAGAGCGGAAAGCCGACAACCAAAGCCAGAGAAGCCGCCATACTCGTACATCGCACTCATAGCCATGGCCATCAGTTCTTCCCCGGGCCGAAAACTCACTTTGAGCGGCATTTACCGCTTCATCATGGAGCGATTTCCATACTACCGGGACAACCGACAAGGCTGGCAGAACTCCATCCGTCATAATTTAAGCCTAAACGACTGCTTCATCAAGGTTCCACGCGACCGGGACATGGAGGCGGGTGCAAGCAGTGGCAAAGGTGTGTATTAGCATTTGTTTATGTTTGCTATGCAATGGGAGTATCGCTTCACACACTGACGTAATGGCTTCTGAAAAATCATTTAGATTTATTCATGTTCTATAAATGAGCTGTCAAGGGTATTACCTAATAGATCTCATCGGTGGAACTTACACTGCTGACCGTTATAATTGTAACACTAGGAAAACGGAATGCAACAAACGTAAACTGATATGAAGTGTACTAAAAAGTAAAAAAAAATCTGAGTTTAAGCCCTGGACGGGCCGATCGGTCCGACCGGCCGCCGTGTCATCCTGGGCCAAGGCACCATTGGATGCGGTATGGAGGGGCAGTGGTCACCACACCGCTCTCCCTGTCGTAGTTGGGTTTCTTGAGCTTGGGACCGCTGCTAATCTGTCGAGTAGCTCCTCAGTTCGCACCACAACGCCGAGTAAGGAAAAATCCCTGGCAGTATCGGAAATCGAAGACGGATCCTCCGCAAGGCAGGCAGCCGCGCTGACTCTCACAAGGGGATCACACCGTAACTGGATTTTTGTAGTTCTTTATACTTAGGGTAAGTGAAGTTCAGAACTCAAATACACCTCCCCCAAAGCAGATCGATGTAACTCCAAAAAATTCTTTAAAAAGAAAGACTGTAAAGTTTTCCAGTCATGATTAACATGCCAATATAAGGTAAATTTTTATTCAAGATGCAGTGTGGCTCTGTGATATAGTGCTTGGTCGCTGAGAGGAGGAGCCAGGGTTCGAGTCCATGTAGAATCAAATTGTTGACCGAAGGTACACGTTCAATGAGCATTTATCTCAAGCGTAAGATATAAAAAAAATGTAATTTATAATTTTTTAAGTCATCAATCTTTTATAAAAGTTCCGCTATTAAGACTTTCTGTTTGCAATAAGGGCTGAAATTTGGATGCAGTGGATAATTAGAAATAAGAAGATGTGAATTTTTCATAGAAATGAGAGTTGCATCTGTCAATTAGCATGTATTGATGAATTTTACATTTTAATGGTGTAGGTATTCGAACCGAAACAAAAAAAAAATGACCGCAATGAGCGTCGATTTAGCAAATACCAGTCTCCTGCGTCTTATGTATTCTACGCTTGACGGAAATGCTCGTTGAACATGCGCCTTTGTTTAAAAATTTGATACCGCCTGGAATCGAACTCCGGCCCTCCACGCAGCACTCTACCACAAAGCCACACTGCTTGTCGAAAAAATCCATCTCATTTTAGCATATTAAGCATGGTCGCGGAACTTCTAAGTCACTTTTCTCCAGAATTTTTGAGTCTCATCGAACTAATTTTCTACACCTTTATTTGAATTCTGATTTTTACGTACCATAAATACAAAAAATTACAAAAATCCGACAGCCATGTGTCTCCTTGTCGGCTACAAAGGTGGACTAGTAGTGTATTATAGCTATGCAAATGAGTAGCATTTCAGCATAACACCTTAAAGCAAGCAGGAATAGCAGCATCTACATTCCGTACATTGCTAAAGATTACGCAGAACATTTCTCTTTCGGAAATCAAATTTGAATGTTGTTTGAATGTAACAGTATCATGTCGCGCCCCGAGTAAGATGGAGAAACGTCCCACTACATGTCGTAATCCAACAATGGCTGGAGCGTGTCTTACCGAGACTGCTGTTTTTTATCATTCTGCGATATTGTTTCTCGTGTTGGTTGGGGGACCCGTAAATGTTATCCCAATATGTGGTTGGGGGACCCGTAAATGTCATGCCAATATGGAACCGATGGTTTGAGGAGCGCCATAGTTAAGGACCCCAAGCGACTATCACTCGAGAGGACACATTGCTCACTCAGCCATGCGTGCAGCTTTACAGGCACGTCACGTATCTTGCGTCAGGAAATGGTCTTGTCTACAGCACGACAAGCATACACAGAAAACATAAGACAATGTCCGGAGTACTACATTAACCATCGGTACAGCTACCATCGACGCAGCAGCAGACAAGCACGCCCAACGACAACGCTAAAAAAATGAGTGTCACCACATCGTCTTTTCAGCCTTTTTTCTGGCGTGTTAAGGCCAGTGGCTGCACCCTTTTTTTCCTGTCACCTTGACATCTTTCAAGAAGACAGCACGAGACCGCATTTTCCCCGTACTGTCCAGTCCTAGCTTAATACACAAGGTTTCGACTTTTGTCATGGCGAGCACCTTCTGTAGATGTCTCACCCATGGAAAGCATATGGTCATGGGTTGTCGAGAGAGTTGTATGCCACCATTCATAAGGCACAATGATTGATGTAAACTGGCATAGAGCGGAAACAGCATGGAGTGATGAACCCGTATCTGTCATCCAGCCGCCTTTCGACCCGATGCCTAGCTGGGTTAGAGGCGTTGTTGTTGCCGGGAGGAGGGCCAGCTGTAGGTACTAAACAGTTTTTGATCTTACTGAGCAACAGTCATGCAATAATTTTTTAATGAACCGGGGTCAGGAATTTTCTCTGCCTCGTAATGGCTGGGTGTTGTGTGCTGTCCTTAGGTTAGTTAGGTTTAAGTAGTTCTAAGTTCTAGGGGACTGATGACCATAGATGTTAAGTCCCATAGTGCTCAGAGCCATTTGAACCATTTTTTTTAATGAACGCACCGCCATTTGACTGTTTTCTTGTTTATTTAATTACGACCCGGGTTTCGGCCTTTTATGCCATTTTCAAGCGACTGAGTTTGTGTCATTAACATATATGCAGGACATCAAACACAAAATTGGCCATAAATTAAGAACAATATTGGCTCCCCATATTTCATGAAGAACCAATATTTTTCTTAATTTATGGCCAATTTTGAGCTTGGGTTGTGCGTTATATGTTAATGACATTATCTCAATCACTTGAAAATTGCATAAAATGCCGAAACCTTAGTTATAAATTAAATAAGCAACAAAACATTCGAATAGCGATGTGTTCATTTAAAAGTCTACATACTAAATTTCACGCAATGTATATCGTACGATCACTTACAAATTTAATCATTTATTCTTCTGCTATACTGTATACGTACCATAAGCAGTTGGAATTTTGATGACCAGAAGTGTATTTCACCCGTAGCCTGATCTGAAAAAAATGACTCGCTAACGCCAGTGTTACTTCACAGAATAAACACTAAACAATGCCCCAACAAAGTTATCGCCAACTTGTAACGCTGTTGGTCGATACACCGTACAACAGAGTTCCGGGCAGACTAAAACAGTGTTCCAGATAGATTACAAAGTCTAAATTCTGTAAATAGTGAGTATAAAACTAAATCGAACACGATCCGTTCGTAATCATCCTGTACTCTCCGTAATTATTTATGGGAGAAAAAGATAACGTACATCAGTGTTAATGTCTACATTGATTAACACCGGTTTCTATCATTTTATGTCCTGTCTTGTATTACTATTACATTTCTTTGAGTGTATAAATTAATTTGAGCTGCCCGGAAACACTGAAGTTATACATGATCAACCGTAAGGATGCGTTCGCACAATATAACTCCGTTACAGCTTTCACTTTAAATTGCATAGATCCTCCACACAGTCAAGCCAACAGACCGCACATTCAGACATACAGTGGATGTACTGATGCTGTACGAATATTATGAGAAGTATATTTAATTACGTCTGTTGCAATCTGCTGGAATTAAACAGACTCTTCATTATAGGCCGAAGTCCCGCTGCTGGAATTCACATTAGTTCAGAAAATGATCGACTGTGTCTGTATGAACGTAGAAGACAAAATTTTGTTATCATCATTTTCTTAGTTTCGTTCATTATTTCAAGCAGAATGGCTTTGAAAAACGGATAAAATTAAATTTCTCTCAATCAACTGCCTCTCTACTACAACACGTTGCGGTAATTCCGGACTGTATGATATTCCAGTACACAGTTTATATTTAATTATCCCAGATAATTTGCTGATACTATTCTGTGGCAGTTTTGTTGCAAATTAATTACCTTAGCGCGTCAGCAGATCAAATATCTCTCTGTTGGGAAGATACAGTGATTTCCACTTACCCTTTTTATTACTGCGTTCTTTTTAGAAAATAATGATATTTTTGTCGGCTGTTCCAAAACCTTTATGGGCAAATGAGACATTACAGACCAGGAAACAATCCAGGGTTCCGTACGCTTCTCACAGTAATTGACTGCATACTCTAACAACGAATATATCTTACGCTGTAGCAGCCATTTCGGTCTAAACTTCCTGTATTCTCCCTACAGTATGAGGGACATTCGTGAAGTTATAACCATCATCTCAAAAGAATAAAGTTACGTACGTTATCATTTGTTTGTTTGTAGCTATATCTCTGCAATCTTGGTGCACGCTGAAATGCCCGTGCCTGGGAACCGTAGTACGCCGCTAGAGGAGATGGACTGCACATCTGGCGGCATGCTACTGTACTGTGAGGCGTTAATTTCAATTTGTACCAAGACTGCAAACAAATAAAAAACTTAATCACTTAAATTTATTTTTTCTGGGTAATAATTGATACTTTATGACCTTATGACCCACAATTTAACTGACTTGAGCCTAAATATGAACAAACAGACAAACACCGTCCAAACGGATGTTGAAGGCCCAACGGTCTGACCGACCGCCATGTCATCCTCACACCTAAGGCGTCACCGGATGCGGACGAGCATGTGGTCAGCACATCGCTCTCGCGGCCGTTGTCAGTTTCCGTGACCGCTGCCGCTACTTCCCAATCAAGTAGCTCCTCATTTGGCCTCACAAGGGCTACGTGCACCCCGCTTGCCAACAGCACTTAGCAGATCCGGACGGTGACTCTTCCAAGCTCGACAGCGCTTAACTTCGGTGATTTGGCGGAAACCGCTGTTACCACTGCGGCAAGACCGTTGGCAAGCGTAAATACGAGGGCTTACTAAAAAGTAATGCCTCCAACTTTTTATGTGAAAACTCTTAATTCTTTTTAAATAAAACATCTTTGTTATTCAAGTCTACATTTTTGCAGCCTTCGGCCGCAAGAGGGCTCCGAATTGTAGTGTGTAACATGGCGGTGTGTACGGTATGTCGGTGCGTGAGACATAGCGTGCTGCAATCGATTTCCGAATTCTAAGAGTTCGCCCACACAGAGAGCACCTTCTCCTTTGGCATGACAATGCCACACCATCACACGACCTCTGCGACATCTGCAAAAATCCTACGCCTTGTGTTTACTGTCATCGATCATCCTCCATACAGTGCCGACTTTGCTCCATCCGCTTTTCATCTGTTTCCAAAACTTAAAGAACACAGTCGAGGACTTCACTTTGACAGCGTCGGAGCGGTGCAAATAGAGGTGAGATTGTGGCTCCGAAACTGATGCAGAGCCGCGCGTGGAAGTCGCACTGGGTAGCCACGCGGTCTTGGGCGCCTTGCCATGGTTCGCGCGGCTCCCCCGTCAGAGGTCCGAGTCCTCCCTTGGGCATGGTGTGTATGTGTGTGTGTGTGTGTGTGTGTGTGTGTGTGTGTGCGTGTGTGTGTGTGTGTGTGTGTTGTCCTTAGCGTAAGTTAGTTTAAGTTAGATTAAGTAGTTTGTAGGCGTAGGGACCAAAGACCTCAGCAGTTTGATCCTAAAGGAACTTACCACAGATTTCCAAATTTTTCTCCCGCAGGCAGCTACTGGACGCTGGACCCAGCGGCGGCCGACATGTTCGAGCAAGGCAATTATCGCAGGAGGCGCACCAGGAGATCCCGGTCTGCGGCGTCCAGTGCACACAATGCCGCGGGCGAATCACAGGTCCGCTGGGCTTCTATGGTGTTATGCTCCTAGTTATGGACTGCCAGGCATTTGGAGAAATTACTAGCTTCTAGTGACTGATTCTTCATACTAGCTTTCTTTCTCTCCTGCTTTGATCTGGACACCACTCAAACTGAACCCACATTTATCGCCCTTTTCGTTTTCAAGTACATCAGTAAGAGCTATAACTGTACTTCCCTTCGTTAAACTTAAGTACATGAATGCAAGAATTATCGATATAATACTGTAAAGAAATTTTTCTCGCCTACAGAGGATTCTCACTTACCCGGTTTCTCAATGTATAAGTTTTATTTAACCCAGAATTTGTAGTCACGTCCTTCACATTGGAAACTTCACAATGAGGTGACAAAAGTCATGGGATACCTATTAATATCATGTGAGACATCCTTTTGCCCGGAGTAGTGAAGCAGCTCGACGTGGCATGGACTCAACAAGTGGCTGTTAAGTCCCCTGCAGAAATATTGAGTAATGCTGCCTCTACATCCGTCCATAATTTCGAAACTGTTGCCAGTGCAAGATTTTATGCACGACCTGACTTCTCGATTACGTCCCATGAATGTTCGATGAGATTGATGTCGGGCGATCTGGCTGGCGATATCAGTCGCGAGAATTGTCCAGAATGTTCTTCAAACCAATCGCGAAAAATTGTGGCCTGTTGGCATAGGACATTGCCGTCCATAAAAATTCCATTGTTGCTTGGGAACATGAAATCAGTGAATGGCTGCAAATGGTCTGCAAGTAACAGAACATAACCAAGGATCGATTCAGTTGGACCAGAGGACCCTAGCCATTCCAGGTAGATATGGCCCACATCATTATGGAGCCACAAGCAGCTTGCACTTTGCCTTGTTGACAACTTGCATTCATTTTTGTATGTGCATCCTCTTAGCTGGAGGTCTCTGGGACGACTGCCGTTTACTATCGTGACAAAAAATAAAAACACAGCCGACCTTGTCATTTTATTTTATTTTGTCGCTACCAGTTTCAACGCAATGAAGCGTTGAAACTGGTAGCGACAAAATAGATTAAAATCACAAGGACGGCTGTAGGTGTTTTTATTTTTTTTTTTTTCACGACTTGCATCCGTGGCTTCGCGGGGCCTGCGCCACACTCGAACCCTAACATCAGCTCTTACCAACTGAAATCGGGACTCATCTGACCAGGTCATGGTTTTCCATTCGTCTAAAATGCAACTGATGCGGAGCCGAGCCCAGAAGAGGTGGAGCTGTTGATGTCGTGCTGTTAGCAAAGGCACTCCCATTTCATTAACGCCAGATTTCGCCGCACTGTCCTAACGGATACGTTCGTCTGCGGTTATTTCACGGAGTGTTGCTTGTCTGTTGGCATTGACAGCTATACGCAAACATTACTGCTCTCGGTCGTTAAGCGAAGACCGTGGCCAGTGTGTTGTCTGTGGTGAGAGGTAAGGCCTCAGATGTTATATTCTTGATCCTGAGGATCTCAGAATACTGAATTCCCCAACGACTTCCCAAGTGGAATGTCCAATGTCCCAAATACCATTCCGCGCTCAGAGTCTGTCAATTCCCGTCGTGCGACCACATCCTCTTCACATGAATCGCCTGAGTATAAGTGGCAGCTCCACCAACGCATTGCCGTTTTACATCTTGTGTACACGATAGTATCGCCATTTGTGCATGTGCATATCGCTATCCCATGACTTCTCTCACCTCAGTTAAGAAAAGAGGGGACGGAGAAAAAGAAATGGGCCAGAAGTTAAGAAATATCATGTAAAAAAAAAAATGATTGCGTGCAATTATAAACGTAAGTAAAGATTTATCTGAACTGCCATTGTTTTTCCGTTTTGGTAATCCGAAGATGTTTTTCAAGCTTCGATAACTTATGAAAAATTAAGTGATCAGCATCCATTTATAATTAAAAATGTGTTTGGATTGTCTCAGAGTTCATCAG
The DNA here is from genome assembly GCF_021461385.2 of Schistocerca piceifrons. Lineage (NCBI taxonomy): Eukaryota > Metazoa > Arthropoda > Insecta > Orthoptera > Acrididae > Schistocerca > Schistocerca piceifrons. The sequence continues at coordinate 310,507,004 of NC_060138.1, forward strand.
TTGTCAAACAATTCGTTCTTAGTTTCTACATTTTGGTCTTCTGACCATCTATTTCAAGCTCACAGATTATCAAAAACTGATTGACCAGTCACCTTTAAACACTTAAAACATTGTAGACTGTGCCAGTGATAGTCATTCAACTAACTCATCTTTGGTACTTAGAAACAAAAATTATCAGCGTACTTGTGACAAAACTCACAACGCACTTTAATTTCCAGGTAGTTTATTTTATACAGAAATTTTACTCCGGTTACTTCATTTTCATATAAATGGTTATTCCTTATTTTATGTATTTTTTGTTTTTGCAGGTTCTTTATTTATGTTTTTTTTTCAGTGCACTTTATTTTCGATCACATAACTAATGAGGAGGTATTGAATCGGACTGGGAAGAAGAGAAGTTTCTGGCACAACTTGACTAGAAGAAGGGATCGGTTGGTAGGACATGTTCTGAGGCATCAAGGGATCACCAATTTAGTATTGGAGGGCAGCGTGGAGGGTAAAAATCGTAATGGGAGACCAAGAGATGAATACACCAAGCAGATTCAGAAAGATGTAGGTTGCAGTAGGTACTGGGAGATGAAGAAGCTTGCAAAGGATAGAGTAGCATGGAAAGCTTCATCAAACCAGTCTCAGGACTGAAGACAACAACAACTTTATTTTCAACAATCGAATTTTCGGTTCATCCAAATTCAGAAGGGTACATCAATAGTTGTATGTCTATAAACATTTAAAATCCCAAATAAAATGACTATTCGGGAAAACTGAGTGTTTCTCCACTTTTCATACAAATCTCTCTCACTTACAGACGCCAGGACATTGAAAAAGACTCTCATAGAGATCTCTTGTCTCCTTACTTGTGGTAGTTTCAATGCTTTAAAATGACGGTATTAGTCTCAGTTATTGTTTTCTCGGTATTCAGAATCAACAGTTTCGTTGCTATACGTAAAATGATTTCTAAAAATAATGAACGAAAATTTTCGAGTAACTTACTTCTGAAGTGCGTATGACTCTTTCACGATAGCTTTACAAAGTAAAACAAACATCGAAGACAGTTAGATACAATGTAACCAAACACAATAAACGATGCCATTATTTACATGGGAAAGCGTTAATTCACCCACACCAACATATTTCAAATTAAAAAAGGCTAAGAACATACTTTTCAGAAAGGCGTCTGCTGCAGTTATATTATTTTCATGCCCTCAGCGAATTTCCTTTGGGCGGACTACACTGTTAATGATTCCTCAATAACATAAAAACGGGATTTGTCTTGCTTAACGAAAACTTCTCTCGTTCTGTGGTAGTAAGTTTTTCGCTTTTTTAAGCAGAATATACGTAAAACTAACGTACTATAACCAGAGATAGTCATTTTTTAAATCACATACACACAAAATACAATGTGAAACACAGAGTTTATGCTTAGAAACAGAAAGGTGTGCTTTAAATTACCTTACTTTCCTTTTGCATATAGAGTTTGAAAAAAAAAACTTGTTCAGTGTCTGACACTACTAATAACTTTCTTAGAAATTTTCAGGAAGTAACACTGACAAATTCTTTTACAGGCAATCAACAGTCCCCACGACCAGTTGCAGAAGGATGAAGCGAGCAGCCCCACCTCTGGCCAATTCAGCAAATCAGCGCTTTTCAGAATTGAAAATCTCATAAGGAAAACATCTGCTATGTGACAACAACTAATTCGTTGTGAATGGGTGGTCGTGCCTAAGCTAAGCTGCCACATGTTATGGGGACGTGTACTGTAGCAGTGTAGCGTGTAAAGGTGGACACACATGCAATTTCAGACTTCACAAGCGTACTTCTTAATGTATTTGGTGCAAGCATGCTTGAGTCGATACAGGTAATCTTACACAATTATCTGAACGCGTGCTTGATATTCCGTTATGAAAATTTGTGAAAGCTTGCCGACAAGCCCTTTTTTGCACCCGGGAACCAATTCTTTGTAGGCTTGTAGTCACAAACGTCAATTGTGGGGCATTATTCGCAGCAGCAGCAGTATCGTGTGGAAAGATATGCAGAAAAGTTGCTGGAAGAATTTATTCGAAAGTGTAAAATTCAGTTTAGTCTCCTGAGCACTAATTCGAAAGCGATAACATAAAGAAAGATGCACCTATACAAGCCATGACTCCGGCAGCCTTACGTTTGAAATCTTCATAGGACTTTCCGGTAACAATAATTGGTGACTGGTGGTGTTATAGATTCGTAATTGTATCCTCCTTTGTACTCGAAGGAGTTATAGAACAGAGTCAGATGCTTTTCTTTATTAGTCCCTGGGTAATTACGCCAGTCACGTGGATATATTTTCAACTCATAAAGTTAATAGGGAATAAGTTCTTCTCTTCATTAAGTATTTCCTACAGCATATATGTCCAGTTTCTTCTTTTTTTTTTTTTTTTGCATCACAAGAGCAAAGCATGTGCACAGTTGTCTTCACAGCTCTACGTACCTCAGTCATAAATTGGTCTTTAAAGAAGCACGCTTGGACTGTGACGAGGTGAAAGATTTGCGTGTGTGGTATGTTTTACCATTCTTGGTAATCTACCTTGCAATTACTAGTGTAACCACCTGTTGTTTCCCCTGTAACAGGCGATGGAAGTAATGTCAGGGAGATAACATATGTTATAAACCACTGGCACGCCTAACAATAAGTGAAGTATTGTAAAAAAGTGTAATATTTATTGTTCATTGTAAATGGTAGCAATAGCATTTTTCAATGTTTATGCGGAAAACAACTATGTCCCATGACAATTTTTGTATATATGCAGCTAATGCATTAATTTTATACGTATAATAAAAGTGCAGCAAGAATTTTTATATTATATCGAATACAAACATCTTATTGTGATTTTTTAAGCTACCCATGTAACAGGTTTTCATGGTAAAGTGAAACCACATGGTACCTACTATTATTTCATCTCGGAATGACTATGTACAGTCAGTCCACAGAAAGAACATAAAGATCAGATTTACTGCTCCCTAGAAGCAAATTTCAGAACAACGTGACATCTGTACTTGAATCTTGGAGGGAGTTATCAATAATCACAACAAACATGACAGATTTTTGAGGGCCCAGAGCCGCATGTCAGATTTAGTTCACTTCAATAACGGCGAGTGCATTCTGGTTTACAGGACCCATCAATAAGAGTATTATTGTTCCTCAGCTCAGTTCATCAAATCAGTGCTAGAAGTAAGATCAATTTTCACAAAGATTTTAAGTATTTATTTTGGCCCAGAAAGTGTACATTTTCAGGAAAACGTATTTTCAATAACTTTCCAGCAGCCGTAAAAAGTTCAGCTACCAATAAAGTTCATCTGAAGTGAAGCCTAAAGGATTCCAACTTCTCCTACTCTCCAACTCCTTCTACTCCATTGACGAATTTCTTAGTAGAACCAATTGACGTGCATATATTATTAACATCAGATAATGTACAACGTAAAATCTGACTTCTGTACAACTTTAAATACGTGTTATAAGCTGATTTTCTCTTTAATGATGCAGCTCAATATATTGTACGATTGCATGTTTTCTGACAAGTCTCTTATTACCTTTGAAATGGGAAGAGGTTTAAGATTTTTGACTTATTCCACATCCACGATGACCATCTCACTAGGCTTCTGTAGAAGGTAAGTTAGTACATCTTTTCCTCTGTAAAACTTTATTGTGTATCGCCATTTTATAACACGTTCTACACCCTCGAGGATCTCCTCACTATGGATCTATTGAGCAAAAAATTTATCTAATCTAATTTGCAAAATTGATAATAAGGGGAAATGCAACTAAATTTCCTAATCCCAGCTGTAGCATTTGTTGCACTGGCTGGTGGCAAGTTGGCTCTATGTGCAGATCTACGATCAAGATGTGACATGAGACTATCGCAGTAGTTCTAGTGCGATTCCTAGTCCAATTAGTTGTAAACCCTCACTACGCTTCAGATGAATGAGATGTTGAAATTGTTGTGGTCTTCAGTCCTGAGACTGGTTTGATGCAGCTCTCCATGCTACTCTATCCTGTGCAAGCTTCTTCATCTCCCAGTACTTACTGCAACCTACATCCTTCTGAATCTGCTTAGTGTATTCATCTCTTGGTCTCCCTCTACGATTTTTACCCTCCACGCTGCCCTCCAGTACTAAATTGGGGATCCCTTGATGCCTCAGAACATGTCCTACCAACCGATCCCTTCTTCTAGTCAAGTTGTACCACAAACTCCTCTTCTCCCCAATTCTATTCAATACCTCATCATTAGTTATGTGATCTACCGATCTAATCTTCAGCATTCTTCTATAGCACAAAATTTCGAAAGTTTCTATTCTCTTCTTGTCTAAACTATTTATCGTCCATGTTTCACTTCCATACATGGCTACACTCCATACAAATACTTTCAGAAACGACTTCCTTACACTTAAATCAATACTCGATGTTGACAAATTTCTCTTCCTGCCATTGCCAGTCTACATTTTATATCCTCTCTACTTCGACCATCATCAGTTATTTTGCTCCCCAAATAGCAAAACTCCTTTACTACTTTAAGTGTCTCATTTCCTTATCTAATTCCCTCAGCATCACCCGACTTAATTCGACTACATTCCAGTATCCTCGTTTTGCTTTTGTTGATGTTCATCTTACACGCGCCTTTCAAGACACTGTCCATTCCGTTCAACTGCTTTTGCAAGTCCTTTGCTGTCTTTGACAGATTTACAATGTCATCGGCGAACCTCAAAGTTTTTATTTCTTCTCCATGGATTTTAATTCCTACTCCGAACTTTTCTTTTGTTTCCTTTACTGCTTGCTCAATATACAGATTGAATAACATCGGGGAGAGGCTACAACCCAGTCTCACTCCTTTCCCAACCACTGCTTCCCTTTCATGTCCCTCGACTCTTGTAACTGCCATCTGGTTTCTGTACAAACTGTAAATAGCCTTTCGCTCCCTGTATTTTACCCCTGCCACCTTCAGAATTGGAAAGAGAGTATTACAGTCAATATTGTCAAAAGCTTTCTCTAAGTCTACAAAAGTTAGAAACGTAGGTTTGCCTTTCCTTAATCTTTCTTCTAAGATAAGTCGTAGGGTCAGTATTGCCTCACGTGTTCCAACATTTCTATGGAATCCAAACTGATCTTCCCCGAGGTCGTTGATGTTGAAATACGATGTCGAAAGTCAGATATACACGTCTAATACTCGCACTTTTTTATGCTTCGGCTGATTAATACTCAATCCTTCAACAGTCTCTATATTCCTAGATGCCCTGAATGTTTTCGACTCTGCGCATTACTGCAGTAGATAGTTAACAAAGGTGAGGAACAGGTTCTCAAGTAGGTACCTGGCTCTAAGACGTTTTGAAGAAAGACAAAGTGCACTGGGGAAGTGTGACAGGACCGCTTCTGTTCTCCGTGTACATAAACGATCTATCAGATAGGTTGGAAAGCGGTATGAGACGGTATGTTTTACTGGCGACGCTGTTGTATATAGGAATGTGTCGTCGTTGAGTGACTGGTGAGAGAGTGAGAATGAGTTGGACAGTTAGTTGAGTAGTTAGCTCTGTGTTCAGCTGTTTTTATTCAGGATAAAGATGTGGAACATGTCAGCTGAACAAAATATTGCAAGGTAAATCAAAATATTTGTTTTTACATGGTTACATAATACACAAAATTTCTATTGGTTTCAATGACTGAAACTTACGTTAAAATTAAAAAATGTAAGTTAATGCAGATGAGTAGAGGAATATTGCATAATGTTAGAACAAATTATTAAAGTATGATGCTTGACTGAGTCACGATACGATAGGATACGAAATGGAACGAGCTAGGGAGGACGAATGGTCGAATACGGATCATTGGAAGAATTTTCGGTAAATTTACCGCACATATAAGGCAGATCACGTACAGATCGAGTGTGCAACCAGCTCTTTAGTGCTGGGATACCTACCACGTCGTATTACGAGAAGATAATGAATCAGTTCAGAGACGTGCTACTATATTTGTTACTGGTCGGTTCGAACCATACTAGATGGTTGCGAAAATGCTCCGTGAGCCTAGATGGTAAGTAGAGAATCTAGAGGAACTCTACAGAACCAGGTTTTGCGACAGACAGCAGAGCGACGAATCGTAAGAAGAGCGTGAGCTCAGAGCCCATACAGAGTCATACACGCAAACGTTTTTCCATTGCTTCATTCACGGGTGGAAGAGGAGAGGACATAACTAGCAATGGTGCAAAGTACCCTCCGCCATGCGTTGTAAAGGATCTTGCGGAGGATAGACGTAAATGTCAAAATGGAAGTCCGCACCTTTCAGTTAAGGCGCCAGTCTACGCAGTCAATCAACACAGCAGCCCATAACCAATCTCATCCCTCATACTCTAGGCATTGTACTTTTATTTTCGGCTTTTCGTGGTACTTGAGATTATTTTTTGTAATATATCCTAGACAATGACCACAAGAGCTTTTTCATGATTTGGTTGCTAACCAGTTTCGATCAAAAGCGAACTTCTTCAAGTCAGTCAAGGAAACACAAAATGGAAGTGAAAGCAGATCACAGTGACTAATAATTGTTAGCAATCGCAGCTATCAACAGCCTGAAAGGACTACAAGGAGACAAACAGAATAATATTGTCGTATGACAAAAACTGGTGTTAATGGGATGGTAATTTTAAAAATCATAAAATTCACGGCAAAATTGTCACCTTCAGAACGTAAAAAGGACTATCAAACTGAAGGGTAAAATGAAATGATCGTATGGCATTTATTGGCCGGGATATCCCCTTCGGGGTTCGGCCGCCGTATTGCAAGTCTTTTTAGTTCACGCCACTTCGGCGACTTGCGTATCAGTAATGATGATTATTATGCGTGAGCCGTACGGTGGGACCATTGTTGGTGTATTGCACTTAAGCTAAGACACGAGCAAACCGAAGGAACTTGCGATCAAAGACTCTCGTAAATACTTCAGTTTAAAGCGTCTAGATTAGGACTGTTGATATTTATAAAAATATCGGGCATACGATATCATCATCATCATCATCAGTTATCTGCTATATTAGCAGGTCCTTTGCCTCTCCATTTTCTGCGATCCATTGCTTCCTTCTTAAGGCTGCTGTATGTTGTACCGTCCATCATGTCATCCAGTATCTGGAATCTCTTCCTTCCTCGCTTCCTTTTCCCTTCTACATAACCTTCTAAAACTGTTTTTATCAGTCCGTCATTCTTTCTTAATATATGACCAATCCAATTTCTTTTTCTTCTCTTTATTACATCTAGTAACTGCCTTTTCTCTCCCACTCTTCTCAGTACCTCTTCATTTTTTACTCTGTCCATCCAACTTATTCTTTCCATCTTCCGCCATGTCCAGATCTCAAAAGCCTCCAGCCTTTCTCTGTCTTTTTTCCTCATAGTCCATGTTTCAGCGCCATATAGAAGAACACTCCATACAAGACATTTTATGAGTCTCTTTCTGAGTTCTTTGTCCAGCGAAGTTGAACACCCAGCCACGGTGGACGAGCGGTTCTAGGCGCTTCAGTCTGGAACCGCGCGACTGCTACGGTCGCAGGTTCGAATCCTGCCTCGGGCATGGATGTGTGTACTGTCCTTAGTTTAGTTAGGTTCAAGTAGTTCTAAGTTCTAGGGGACTGATGACCTCAGATTTTAAGTCCCATAGTGCTCAGAGCCATTTGAACCATTTGAAGTTGAACGTTGCAGTTTCTGTTGGTAGCACCGAGCGCCGATTACGTCGGCATTTCCCCTCACACGTCTCCGACCACCGCAAAGACCAGTCTTGTCATTTACACTTTTATTCGTCATTTTCCTATTTTTGAAGAATGGTGATGAGAAGTGGAACGTTACTTGCGTTATAAGTTTTTTTTTTTTTTCACGCATCTTATGTGCTGTTTCTTCACATCGGATGTCTTGTTATTCCATTCACACTTCCAACCCCCCAGTGCAAACGGACTGCTTCACACAGTCAAAGAGAAAGACTGGAAGTGATGAAAGCTAAAAAAAGTAGTAAGACAAGCATATGTAAAATTACGCTCTACTACAATTTCAAAAGAACAGCTTCAAATCTTTAACAAAAATTGCGAAAAAAATATAATGTAAAATAAAAAAAATGAAATGATCGTATGGCATTGTTGGCCGGGAGGCCCCACGCGGGGAAGTTCGGCCGCCGTGTTGCAAGTCCTTTTTTTTTATTTGACGCCACTTCGGCGACTTGCGAAAATATCGACGCCATAAATTGCCCTTTCGAATTCGATTTATCCATATGCAAGTGTAAATAATATCGCCGATACATACCTTCATCCCTTGCAGAAAATATCGATGGATCAATATTTTATCAGCAAGTGTGTATGGATCGCTAGACGCTATCTGATCAAAAAAGTATCTGGACACCTATTAGTGGACATTGATATGAGGTATACCCAGCCTTCGCCTTTATGGCGGTGTGGACTCTGCTGGGGACACTTTCGGTAAGGTGTCTGAATGTCTGTGGAGGAATGGCAGCCCAATCATCATCTTCAAGAGTTCAAACTGGAGAAGACAATAGTGATGTCTTATGCTGGGATCAGGAACAAACTCGGCGTTCTAACTCACTCAGAAGGTATTCTATTGGATTCAGGAGTACAAACTCACGATTACTGGCGAAGGGTTGGCCTAGTTTCTGGAGTTTACCCCTATTACTTTGACGCTCTAATGGAGGAAAAACGTGTACGCCATGTCTGTGAATCGTAGAAACTGTATTATATACGCTATCGTATTTGATCTAGAATGAGATTTTCACTCTGCAGCGGAGTCTGCGCTGATATGAAACTTCCTGGCAGATTAAAACTGTGTGCCGGACCGAGACTCGAAATCGGGACCTTTGCCTTTCGCGGGCTGCTGAAAACCTCAACTGCCCATCAGTACACCCAAGTACCTCACTTCAGAGTCTATGCATCTCCAGATTTTGCTCAGGATGGTAATGTGTACAGACTTAGTTGTCAAACTATGACAGTATTTTACTAGCTGAAGTACAAACGACTTCGCGTCCCCTTAGTTACGGATCAATTGTCCTCCCCGGTGGAAACCAAAAGAACGATGAGCATAAGTTAGATTTGTTGGAAATTATTCTGAATAAATTTCTCAACTGTAAGAATTAAGCGTGGCAGTGAAATTTAATTCAGAAAACTTAACAAGTGCCTTAACAGAAATTGAATTTTGAAAAAAGCAAACATAAACTGTAACTATTATTGTATATTAATTGACCTGGACTTTCTATTGTTTAGATTTCTGATAATGTTTGTCAATTTTATTGCTGTGCAGAGTACTTAGTTTTCTCGTTTTATACAGTACTATACAAATGACAGACACTTAGGCCGAAACGCACATCTCGCTGACACCAAGCTAACAGGTAGTTGCCTCCCATGCATACCGCATACGTTTACTCCGTCTTCAGGCCACAAGTTGCCCATCGGGACCATCCGACTGTCGTGTCATCGTAAGGTGAGGATGCAGATAGGAGGGGCGTGTGGTCAGCACACCGCACTCCCGGCCGTAATGATGGTTTTCTGTGACCGGAGCCGCTACACCGCATACATTGTGTTTACAAAAATGTACCATGTATTGCTGCAAGAGGTAACATTGGTCAAATCTAGGAGAAAAGTTCCTAGAAATGTGTGTTCAGAAACTAATGTCTGTTAAGATATGGGCTGTTTTACTTGTGAGGAGTAATGTGTAGTATTCGATGCTGTAGGCAGGATTCACAAGAAATGGCACAGTAAATGACCACATTATTCACATGTGACAGACGCAAATACTCAAGCAAACAAGTTGGTGAGGCATCTCTTCACTATCAATGTATGGGCAGGAATTGTCAGTGACAAACTCGTAGGGTCAGACATTTTACCAAAGAGATTAACAGATTTCTGCGGGATGAATTATCAGTGCTTTTGCAAAACGTTACTCTTGCATAAAGACAATGGTTGTTGTTTATAAGCGATGGGGCGCCACCCCATTTTCTACGAATCACGCGACAGTACCTCACTGTATGACTTCAAGGGCGGCGGATTGGTTGACGAGGTCCGCCAGCATGGCTTCCCCATTCACCAAAACAATGTGGAGTCTTATAGAAAAGGTCGTCTACGAGTTCTTCTAATACTTTGGTAACAATTTTTTTTTATCTTCTGTGAACCACTTCTGACACTTGACTGTGAGTCTATGATCTGATCTGGTTTCACATGAAAATAAAGAAAAATTCCTACAGCTTCATGATAATGTGTCTAGGCCTTACAGTCTGTCATACTGAATTTTTCCAGCACTTCCCTCACATACTGTTCCTGACATAGAAATAGTCCATTCTCTGTTTTCATTATTTGTGTCGCTAGGTACGTATCTGGATTTTCTGCCACAGGCATCTCAAAATTCTTCTCAGGTTTCTACAGCATGTTTTCAATTTTCTCCAGGTCTTTTCCTATACTGATTACTTTGTCAACATGTATAGTTCAAAATATGTGTGAATTCCTAAGGGTCCAAACTGCTGAGGTCATCGGTCCCTAGACTTACACACTACTTACACTAACTTAAGCTAAGGACAAAACACACACCCATGCCCGAGGGACGACTCGAACCACCGGCGGGAGGGGCCGCACGATTAGTGACATGGCGCCTCTAACCGCGCAGCCACTACGCGTGACAACATGTACAGTCTTGTACATTTCTTCGGTTACACATTTATATGTGCATTCATCTGCCTTCAGCTGGATTAGTCCTCCTGTTTTTTAGGACATCAGTCACAGTTTTATTCCATGTGGGTGGAGTCTGTCTAAGGCCATACAGTGTTTTCTTCAAAACTCAACTTTTTCCAGCTTTGTATGCTTCAGGTATCTCAACTGAAAATCTCTTCATCCAATTTCCCATAGAGACAGCACTCTTTCAACAGATATCTAATATTGGGCTGAATAATTCCTTGAAATATATAACCTTTTCATGACATCCAGCCTGGCCTTATGTTCACCATCTTCTCTGACTTCAAAACCCATTGACTTGAAAAGAACTCTTTCCGTTTTGCCTTCTTTGGATTCATCAACTACCATGTGTCATTTTGTTCAGATGACTTCTTTTTTCTATTGCTGTTATTCACTTTTCTTCATCTGGATCAATAACACTAAAGATGTGTAGTTAATGAACGAACTAGTTTCAAATTAACTGGTCTGAGCAAGTAACTGTTCAGATCCTTTTTTTTTTTTTTTTTTTTTTTTTTTTTTGCTGTTGAACTTCCGTTCTTTTAACTAAGAATGCTCCGCTACCAGAACCTAACCATCCATAATTCTCAGCTCCTGACGATGAATATGCAAATTGCAGATGGTCAGAAGACCAAAACCGTTCCGGCTGCGGTGGCCGAGCGGTTCTAGGCGCTTTAGTCCTGAACCGCGCAACTGCTACGGTCGCAGGTTCGAATCCTGCCTTGGGCGTGGATGTGTGTGATGTCCTTAGGTTAGTTAGGTTTAAGTGGTTCTAAGTCTAGGGGACTGATCACTTCAGATGTGCTTAGAGCCATTTGAACCATCGACGATGCAATGGACGTTCCGTCTGTCTCTCCTACACCCCTGCCGGAAGCAATACAAATGAACGACGACTGTCTGCAGGCACAAGCTGTCTGTCCCGACCCCATGGTTGTTGATCATGGAGCTGTACCTACCTCCACCGTTCTGTCATCTGGTCACATGTCGGATGACAGCTGCCCGCCATCCGACATGGAACAGCATGTTAGGAAGCAACGGTCGCCGAGGAAACGGAAGAGACAACGCCGTACCCCTTCTGATGACTGCGTCTATCGGAAGTCTGCACGGGATGACGACCCTACTACTGATGGTGCGTTGTCCTTTAATGCCCTGACACTTGACGACGCGACGTCCATCCATGCCTCCATTTCCAGTCAACATCCACCTCCAGACACCGACCTTCCCCCCCCCCCCCCCCTGTGTTTGATGCGGTCGCCTCCCATTCTGCGTCTGACGCCACCCGTGAGCGCACCTCTGATAATGTTCCGCTGAACTGGCCCGGTGGCACGCCTGTCTCCTGGGCGGATGACGTCAGTGCTGAGGATGAACATTCTGGACGTGTACACAACGATGGACCCCATTTGATGTGCCCTTCTGTGGGGGTCTAACAGGGAGTTCCCTGGCGATGGCAGTTTTCCAGACTTATCGCATAGCCACGGTCAATGTCAACACTGCTCAAACAGTCCACGGATGTACTGCTGCTCCATAGTGACGTTGACGTAGCTTCCCTTGAGGAGGTGCATGTTGCAACTTTCTGTGCTCCCCATGGTTTTACAGCCCATGTCTCTCATACTTCCATCCTGGTAGTGGAGTGGCGATCCTCTTACGTGACTGTAATCTCACTGATCCAGTTGCCCATCTCCCTAACGCCAGAGGTACGGATCTCACGTTCAGTGGCGCCAGGATCGTCAATGTCTATGCACCATCTGGTTCGTGTAGCCGCCGTGAGAATTCCACCTTCTTCTCCGAGACGGTCACGCCTCTTTTCCTCGGTCGGCAGGATGCATTGATCATGAGAGGCGATTTCAACTGTATCCAGGCACCCAAAGACCAACTAACAGATCACTCTCCGTTCACGGCGCTAGCGACAATTCTCCAGCACTTCAGACTAGAGGATTCTTGGGAGCAATTCCTGGGGCTTACACATTTCACTAGACGTTCTTCCAGCTGACTCAATCGTGTTTGCATTTCCTCGACATTGTCAAATGTTCAAAAATGTTCAAATGTGTGTGAAATCTTATGGGACTTAACTGCTAAAGTCATCAGTCCCTAAGCTTACACAGTACTTAACCTAAATTATCCTAAGGACAAACACACACACCCATGCCCGAGGGAGGACTCGAACCTCCGACATTGTCAATGGGGTGCAGGCTGCTGAAGTCTGGCCCACTGCGTTCTCTGACCATGACATGTCTTCGCCATCAATCTGCGCCGGCAGCTCATCGAGACTACGTGAACAGCTTGTAGTCGACGGAATGACACCTTTCAGTTTGCCCTGTCTTGGTGAATGCTCTCTGCAAAGCCTGCTCTCCGCAAGACCTTGACTGATTACAGAAGGGAGGTTGCGGCGTGGCGGCGACGGATTCAGGAATTCTGTTTCACCATTTTCCGGGAATATACTATTATGCCTCATTCGCCAGAGCGCCGGGCGTTGGCGAATCGTGCCAAGTCACAGCTCCCATCCCGCTCTCGCCGCCACCTTGAAGGAGCTATGTTCAGTGTGCGCACACACAATGAGTTAGTGGAAGAGCGTCCATCTATGTATCACGTTACAGCAGAACGTCGCCACTGTCGGAGGAATGTGATTAACGTTCATACTACTGATGATGGGCAGCGTTTTGATATCCAACAGGATTTTGGGTCTGCCCTCCATGCACAATACGTTACGCTGTGCTCTGAACAACGTTACTGCACTACTAACATTATGGCGGCCTCCAGACTCTCCTCTGGCTTGGTTCCCGCGGATGCGACGATGGATCTGATTGCTAACGTCACGGAGGACAAAGCCCATGACGCTATCCAAGTGGGTTCTACGAACAGGTCGCCTGGCCCTGATGGCCTCCCACCGGAGTTTCATCAGACATTTCGTCGCATTCTGGCGCCAGTGTGGACGAAAATTTGTCAAGATCTTATGTCACCCTTCGTGTTGATTTCAGACAGTTTCCTCGATGGTTTCCTCATTCTCATCCAGAAGCCTTGGAGTACCTCACAGATACGCGATTACCGCCCCTTGATATTACTCAGCAGTGATTTTACACCGTTGTTGGCTGCATGGCTTAAACGGACAGCTCAGTACGTGGTATCCACCGATCAAACATCTCTGGGTGTTACCAATAACATCTACTTTTGGCAGCTCTTGACTTCAGCCTGGCATTCGATCAAGTCGATCACGACTTCCTGGAAGGGACGCTCCTCCATACGGGCTACCGTCGCCATCGTAATGCATCTCCTACTTGGAGCTACGTCTCGTGTACTCTACAATGGCCGCCTTACTCCTCCCATCCATCTCGATCTGTTGCTCAGTGCGTCAAGGCTGCCCACTCTCTGCACTGTTCTATGCATTCGCCACAGAACCGTTGCTATGCGGCCTCTGTCAACGCCTCTTTCAGATATCTCTCGGTGACCATGTACTCAGCTGCACTGCATATGCAGACGATCTTGTCATCGTTCTTCGTCGCGGTGCGGAAGTCAGGGATTCACTGGCATGGGTCACTAATTACGGCGAAGCTTGTGGTATCTGCCTTAACGTACGCAAATTGAGCGCCATAACTATAGGTGCGGGACTTCCTGTGGACAGTGCTGCTCCTTTACGTGTAGCTGATACTCTCCCATGCTTAGGACTCGATTTCTCAAGTGGTCTGAGGCGGACAATTGCCCTCAACTGCCGACGTCTACCTTCCCACCTACGAGCTGGGCTCTTAAATCACCGTTTACGAGCACTCGATCTTCTGCAACGCACACAATACGTAAATGTATATTTGGCGTCACATATCCCCCACGTGGCACTGACACTTCCTATTCCGCCATCAATGGTCCAGCGCATACGAGCGGCACTGGGCTCGTTTATTTGCCACAGCTTGCTGTTCAAGATGAGGTACGAACCCTCACTCTCCCGCGGTGCAGAGGCGGTTTAGGCCTCTATCATTTGCCTGACAGAGCAGTAGCCCTCTTCATTCATTGACTCTAACATGACGTTGTGGCGCCGTAGTCCCAGGTGCCTTACCAGCTTATTGCTGGTGACCCTTGCACCACACTCTTTCTCAGCACCTATCCAACTTCCGGAAGTCTCGCCACCCTTCTTTTACTTCCGCCACTTTTTCCTTGATCTGAGCTACGTCTGCACTGTGATACTGCCGACGCAATTGACATCCATGAAGGCGACTATGATTTACTTCAGCAGCACATAGATAGCCGAGAATTTTGCGGTCGGAGATCACCAATATCTTTTGCCGCTTAAGGGGAGTCGTACCACCCTATCTCGACAATGTTAAATTAGCTATATAAATGCCCCGTTTTCTCAGGAACTGTTGACTATATAAATGTGGCGTTTTTATCTCATGATCACCTTAAAATGACAACTGGAAAAAAGTTATGATTTTTTCCCTAAACATACAATTTTTTGGTGTAAATTTTCACAATTTTAATTTCTTGAATTTTAATTACAGTAAATACTATTAAAGTAGAGCTACAACATCATTGTACTATCTATGTTATGTGGTAAATAATTCATTGATGTAGATTCAGAAGTTTCTGAGAAAAAGGGGCTTTTATACTGAAAAATGTCATGTTGAGAAAATTGCATTTAAAGAAAAAATTTTAATATGCAGCCAACTGATACATAAAAAATATGTTAGAATCCTCCTGGATGGTAGTCTTCATCTCCTCCTTCATCTTCCTCACCCAGTGCTGCCCTCCTTCTCTTGGATCTGGTTTCTTTTAACATATTGTTTGTTGCAATGATTCGAAGTTGGTCCAAGTCCATCACACTTTTAGTGGTGTTGCAACCTTTGTGAATGCCAAGATATTCCAAAACATGTAGTCTTCCAGAATACCGATCATTAAAAGTAAGAACAACATCCAAAACACCAAGTTCAAAGACTGACCTTCCAACAAACACATTTTTTGGTATCCTTGACCATACAACATTGTTAAATGATTCATTCGTATTTTGTGTTTTGCCCTTGAGACATTTCTACAACAGCCCTGGTTGGGCAAGATCCTGAAACACAGGTTTCATGGCAAGCATAACAGCATTTGGTATATTAATTTTGTGCAAGAAAGTGTCTACTTTACCCTCCTCTTTTGCCTTCAAGTATTTACACCATTCAGTGGAACACAGGTTGTGTTTTGGTTCAGCATCTGTAGACAGCTTGTGAAAATAAATTACTCAAACAGCTGTCCTCATACCATCTAGATTATCTCTGTTACTTCTAATAGCCATACCATAATATTGTGTAATCTGATCAATTTGCTTATCAGTCAGTCGACGTCTTAGACCATCAGATAACGTGGTACTTCCCAACTGTTGTTTGAGTCTACAAAGAAACCACAGCCTTCTAGACTATATAGTTCCAGAGAGAAAAATGCCAATATGCGAAATGGTAAAAAACAAAATTCTCGGAAATGTCATTGCATGATTATTTTCAAATATTTATTTAAAATAGTAAATAATCGAATATTTCAATAAAACCAACACCAAATTAAGCATAAACATCCATATTTTCATAATTTCCATAAAAGTAAAACTGTCAAATTTTGCCATTTTTGGCGGTACAACTCCCCTTAAAATAAATTTGAAGCTTTTCAGAACTAAAGATGACAACCAGCAGCTTCCTCTCTGAAATACCATAACAGAACTCATATTTAGATACATGTGGCTAGCAAATGCCACACTTTCGCACTCTATTCTCTTACCCACAATTTTCTTTTGTAAAAATTCGGCTGCAGCTCCAAGCCAGAACTGAGACAGAATGTCAAGACGTATCAGGGTAGTACAACAGTGGACTGTTGCACAGACGTCATCTATTATCCTGAAATCTCATTCACATTCACTGGCCCACTCCCATAATACACATTTTTAAACGTCTCGCAGAGACTACTAGAGTTAAGGATTTTGCGTAGGAACCTGCGTAAGCCCATGAATGACCTAAACTGCTTTCATGTAGAGGATATCTGCATTCTATTATTGCTCTAAAATTCTCGTCATTGTTAGTATTCCATTCTGCGTTAAGTTTGTGCCCGAGGAACGGATTCTTGGCCATTATGAATTCAAACTTTTCTAACTTCAACATCAATATACCCTTCTTAAAGCTGTGAGCAACTCCTCCAGCAACTAACAATGTTCTTCCCATAAAGCTGTGGTTATCAAAATGAAATTAACGTCAACTGGAAAGTTTTCACATTAGATTAGATCCTAAGATATTGCCCAGCGTGCTAATATAGCTACTGAAATTTACAGCATGAACCTTACTATTACTGCTTAAACATTAATACGTTTGCTTGTGAGTTTCGGAAAATTCATTGTGTATCAGGGTCATTACAAAAATTCTGTGAGACAGAACAGAATAAAATAGTTTATTTTTCAAAATACCTTAACAGGCCTTCAGTAGAAACTCTATTCTTGCTGTATAACAGCTTCCCAACATTTTGGCAATTTCCATATTCCAAATAGGGCTCCTTCACTGTTGAGCTGTCTCATTACTTGAATGACCTCACAAAGTAGCTACATCAGTTGTTTTCCACTGAGTTGTTCCTTCATTTGAGAAACAAATCAATGTCTGGTGGGCTCATATCAGAAGTGCATGGATTCTTTCCACATGGGGATTCGACATTGATGTGGGAATGCTTGTCACTACGTAACTCGATTTCAGTTTCCATTTTAAAACTTAATTTATCACGGCGTGGCCATGCAAACCAATAAACACATATAAAAGCGTCTTGCCTAAAGTCTCGCTGACAACTGACATGAATTCCAACTTGATCATGCCACCGGAATGGTCGCGCATACGCAGTATGCAGGACTTTTGGAATGACCCTCATAACTACACATCTAAAAGGGCACCATCATTTCTCGTGCTGTCATTGTTGTTTTAATCCAAGGTAAGTTCCAACATCCATTAATTGCGAGGTAAGTAGCATTATTAATTGGACTTGCACAGGCATGCAGGAACTACGGAATTTCAGCATGTCTTTATTTATTTATTTGTCCACATAAATCTCTTTTTAAGTACATATATTGTACACAGGATATTGGACAGAAAACCTTTTTAGCTACTGGATTTTCAAATGTCAAACATAAATTTTATAAATTTTTATGACAAATTGGATCTATACAGTTAATAATTACAAATTTTTGAAATACTGTATATTTATAAATTATTTCCACAATTAAAGATACAAATTACATTTTTTCTGACATAAGATACTGTGAGATTGAATAGTAGCAGTTTTTCAGAAGGTAGGATGTCACAGACTTTTTAAAGCTTTGTAGTTCAGTAAGAGATTTTATATGTCTTGGTAATCTGTTGTAAAGTTTTGTTCCTGCATGATATACACCTTTTTGGCATAATGTGGTGTTACAATGATTGACATGTATGCCGCTGTCTGACCTGGTACTGTAATCATGGACACTTTTGTTTTGAGGAAAAAGGTTTTCTTTTCTCAGTATGCTTTTTTTGACATGCATGACTACTTCCAGTATATAAATGCAGGGAAGGGGTAGGATCTTTAGATCTTTGAAGAAAGGATTGCATGATTTTCTGCTGCTCACCTGTTTCATTATTCTTATAATTGCCTTTTGTTTCCTGAAAACTGTTATGGCCTGATGTACATTTCCCCAGAAAATGATACCTTACTTCAGTATTGAATGTACACGAGCAAAGTATACAGCCCTAACTGTTTCTGCACTAGTACTGTTGCAGAGAATTCTTACCACATAGCTCATTTTTGCTAGTTTTGAATTTAAGGCTGTGATATGAGTGTTCCATTTAAGATTTACCTGGATTTGAATCCCAAGAAATTTAGTTTCATTGACAGAACTAATGTTTTGGTTATCTATACATATTACAGGTTGTGCCGGATTTTTATTTCGATCAGTGTGGAAATTCATGAGTACCGTTTTTTGGGGATTAACTATTAGCCTATTTCTGGTAAACCATTCAGACACTCCTTTTGTAATATCTTTTGCAGATGCAGTAAGATTTTCCTCATTATTCCCTTCAATCAATAGACTGGTGTCATCTGCAAACAGTACTGATTCAGAATCCATAATGTGTGATGGGAAATCATTAATGTAGACAAAAAAGAAAGGGACCTAAAATGGAGCCCTGTGGAACACCATGAGTTAGTCCACACGGTTCTGAAAGGTGTACCTGGAGTTCATTTCCGTCCGAGTACTTAATTTCAGTTACCTCAGAGCGATATTCCAAATATGATTTGATCCACTGATTTGGCACACCTCTTACACCATACCATTTGAACTTCCTCAGGGGTATAGAATGATCAATCACATCAAAAGCTTTTGTTAGGTCCAAGAATAAACCTGAGATATTTCTGTGGTTGTCCACTGCATTTAAGACATGGTTTATCAGATTGAAAGTGGCAGTTTCAATTGATCTCTGTGGTCTGAAGCCATGTTGACATCCAGAAATAATATTATTCTTGTCGAAGAATGTAATTATTGTCTGTTTGCAAAAGTCAATTTCTCCATTCCTTAAGAGCAGTTCACTCCCAGAAATGTATGTAAATATTAACAGTCACAATACTAACAGTGATGGTACAAGAGTTAACATACTGAGGGGTCCAAAAAAATGTATCCACTGTTTAAAAGTCCATAACTGGCAAACTAATTGACGGAGTTGTCTCATCTTTGGCAGTGTAATAGTTTGTAGTTCCGGCAATCGCCACACAAGCGTTGTACATCCCACAATTGCTACACGCAATGAACGAGGACGACCCAGATCGTAGAATGGAGTACTGCGAATGGTTTACTAACATGGTGTGCAATGATGAAGAGTTTGCAGAGATGATTGTTTGGTCTGATGAGGCACAGTTCAAACTCAATGGTACAGTAAATCGCCACAATTTCATCTACTGGGCCGCCGAAAATCCGAACGTCCATGTAGACAAGGCCGTGAATTTGCCAGAAGTAAATGATAATAATAATAATAATTTTATTGTCTTTAAGCCATTACAGCAATCAACAAAGTCATACACATAATACAATACAGTACAGTACATGCTATAAAAGAACAGAATTGTTAAGAACTTTACAGTTTAATATCACAGGCCATGAAATCCTTTATATTGTAGAATGGGTTTACAACTAACCAGTCATAAAGTATTTGTTTGTATTGTTGCTCTGGTAAATTTTGTATAGCTTGTGGAAGTTTGTTAAATAATTTGTGGCGTATAGACAGAGCTGTTTGTCCTAGTGCTGTCAAATGTGTGTGGTGTGGGTTGTCTTATCCGGGCTTGGTTGGGCCATTCTTCTTTGACAGCACTGTTACTGGTGAGGTGTAGCTTCAGAAGCTTCAGACATCCATTTACCTGCCATCCGAGACTTGTATGGAGGCGGAAGAGTTTGCTTTCAACAAGATGGTGCCCCAGCCTATGACCAAAATCTTGTTAGGGCGTATCTCGATGAAAATCTACCAGGAAGATAGATATGCCGTAGAGGTGCTGTGGGGTATCCACCACGTTCCCAAGACCTAACTCCTCTGGACTTTTACGTGTGGGGAACACTAAGGGACGTCGTTTATCGACAAAAGCCACGCACATTGGATAAACTTCGAGAATCCATCGTACATTCATGTGCAAATATCCAACTCAGCACGTTGCAGTCAGTAGTTCGTGCTGCAGTTCGGCGGCATCGTTTGTGTGTTGATGTTAATGGTGACCATTTCGAACACATACAGTCTTATCTTTAAGTTGGACTCTAAGCTACGCTTTCACCAAAAATGAGTCATCTACGTCAATTTGCAAGTTATGGACTTTTAAACAGTGGGTACATTTTTTTGGACCTCTCTGTAGACGTTGAGTCTAAAAACGAAAATGGTAACAATGGTGCTAAAAAAGATAAATATTCGGGTACTAAATATTGTGAGAAGTCTCAAGGTAGGAACGGGAGAAACATTAGGATTGAAATTATATTAGATTCAGGAACCAGGTTTTAAATTGTAAGACATTTCCAGGGGCAGATGTGGACTCTGACCACAATCTATTGGTTATGAACTGTAAATTAAAACCGAAGAAACTGCAAAAAGGTGGGAATTTAAGGAGATGGGGCTTGGATAAACTGACAGAACCAGAGGTTGTAGAGAGTTTCAGGAAGAGCATTAGGGAACGATTGACTAGAAGGAGGGAAAGAAATACAGTAGAAGAAGAATGGGTAGCTTTCAGAGACGAAATAATGAAGGCAGCAGATGATCAAGTAGGTAAAAAGACGAGGGCTAGTAGAAATCCTATGGCAACAGAAGAGATATTGAATTGAATTGATGAAAGGAGAATATATAAAAATGCAGTAAATGAAGCAGGCAAAATGGAATACAAACCTCTCAAAAATGAGATCGACAGGAAGTGCAAAGTGGCTAAGCAGGGATGGCTAGAGGACAAATGTAAGGATGTAGAGGCATATATCACTAGGGGTAAGATAGATACTGCCTACAGGAAAATTAAAGAGACCTTTGGAGAATAGGGGACCACTTGCACGAATATCAAGAGTTCAGATGGAAACCCAGTTCTAAGCAAAGAAGGGAAAGTAGAAAGGTGGAAGGAGTATATAGAGGGCCTATACAAGGGTGACGTTCTTGAGGACAATATTATGGAAATGGAAGAGGGTGTAGATGAAGATGAAATGGGAGATATGATACTGCGTGAAGAGTTTGACAGAGCACTGAAACACCTAAGTCGAAACAAGGCCCCGGGAGTAGACAACATTCCATTAGAACTACTGATAGCTTTGGGAGAGCCTGCCCTAACAAAGGATGTATGAGACGGCGAAATACCCTCAGACTTCAAGAAGAATACAATAATTCCAATCCCAAAGAAAGCAGGTGTTGACAGATGTGAAAATTACCGAACTATCAGTTTAATAATCCACAGCTGCAAAATACTAACACGAATTCTTTACAGACGAATGGAAAAACTGGTAGAAGCCAACCTCTGGGAAGATCAGTTTGGATTCCGTAGAAATGTTGGAACATGTAAGGCAATACTGACCCTACGACTTATCTTAGAAAATAGATTAAGGAAAGGCAAACCTACGTTTCTAACTTTTGTAGGCTTAGAAAAAGCTTTTGACAATGTTGACTGGAATACTCTCTTTCAAATTCTGAAGGTGGCAGGGGTAAAATACAGGGACCGAAAGGCTATTTACAATTTGTACAGACAACAGATGGCAGTTATAAGAGTCGAGAGCCAAGAGAGGGAAGCAGTAGTGGGGAAGGGAGTGAGACAGGGTTGTAGCTTATCCCCGTTGTTATTCAATCTGTATATTGAGCAAGCAGTAAAGGAAACAAAAGAAAAATTTGGAGTAGGAATTAAAATCTACGGAGAAGAAATAAAAACTTTGAGGTTCGCCGATGACATTGTAATTCTTTCAGAGACAGCACAGGACCTGGAAGAGCAGTTGAACGGAATGGACAGTGTCTTGAAAGGCGGATATAAGATGAACATCAACAAAATCAAAACTAGGATAATGGGATGTAGTCGAATTAAATCGGGTGATGCTGACGGAATTAGATTAGGAAATGAGACGCTTAAAGTAGTAAATGAGTTTTGCTATTTAGGGAGCAAAATAACTGATGATGGTCGAAGTAGAGAGGATATAAAATGTAGACTGGCAATGGCAAGGAAAGCGTTTCTGAAGAAGAGAAATCTGTTAACATCGAGTATAGATTTAAGTGTCAGGAAGTCGTTTCTGAAAGTATTTGTATGGAGTGTAGCCATGTATGGAAGTGAAAGATGGACGATAAATAGTTTGGACAAGAAGAGAATAGAAGCTTTCGAAGTGTGGTGCTACGGAAGAATGCTGAAGATTAAATGGATAGATCACATAACTAACGAGGAGGTACAGAATACGGTAGAACTGGGGAAAAATTTGTGGCACAACTTGACTAGAAGAAGTGATCACCAATCTAGTTTTGGAGGGAAGCGTGGAGGGTAAAAATCGTAGAGGGAGACCAAGAGATGAATACACTAAGCACATACAGAAGGATGTAGGTTGCAGTAGGAACTGGGAGGTGAAGAAGCTTTCACAGCATAGAGTTGCATGGAGAGCTGCATCAAATAAGTCTCTGGACTGAAGACCACAACAACATTGTACTGAGTTACCACGTTTTCAAAACTGACAGAAGACTAAACCATAGCTGTCTGTGGATTACAAAACTGTTGTGATACACATAGTATGCTCAAAAGTTCATGAACCTATGGGTAGGCGTTGTAGGGTTGCCGAATCCAATGATGCACGCTACACCACATGTAATAAACACTATTTTTATTTCTCGTAAGCACACATATACAGTTATTTACATTCTGAATTCTCGGTACACGTCCGTACACTTTCGTGCGCGACCACAGACTGGGGCAAAGAGCTTGCCAAAAACAAAGATATTAACCGCGACTTGGTCGATAGTCGCCACATTAGCCCCCCCCCCCCCCCTAGAGTGTGGAGCACAAACATAAATATTGGGGCATACATGTAAAGGGAACACCCAGGGGGGAGGGAGAGGGTGTTTAATCAGAAACCATTCCTTACATTACATTACATTAGTAATTGAAGTCTTCGAGCCAGCGAGGGGGGCGGATGGTCCTGCCTGACCGGGTGAATCCTCGTACAGCAGTTGAGGGATCTGGGGAGGGGATGGTGGGTTGTGAGGGGCCAGGATAGCGGATCTGAATGCCTGTGGCGGTACGTAGGACTTTGACCGTTGATGGGTCAGTACCAACAGGCAAGGGGACAGACTGGAGGAGATGAATGTGAGTTAAGTTGTCACTGGGGAAGCTGGCTTGTTCGTAGAAGATGTACACATTACCCGGCTGCATAACAAAAAACACATTAGAGCTGCAAATAAGATCTGTGTTGACATTCACTACCACTTCCTGATACGGGTTGACAGAATCTCCACACGAGTCGTCATCGGTGACATCACAAGCTCTGAGGCTGGTCCCTGATACATCACTGAATCCTAACAGGGGAGAGGCGAGGGGCTGCCTGTAGGAGGGTAAGTCATCACATGCATCACTCTGCCTAGGAATGTCACACGCACCTGTAGCACTGTCACACGACTGGGAGTGGGGAACGTCACACGTGTGGGAATGGGCGTCGCTCATCCATGGACTGTCGGTAGATGCCTCATGCGAGGTGGGTGCAGCAGGGGATGGGGTCTGACTGGGAGGGGTATCGGGCAGTTCTCCCAGAGTCCATGCAGGTTTGAGGCGGCAGACGGATACCGTTTGAGGCGTGCTGTTAATGAGCACTTCGAACGTGTTGGTACGCCGTGATATGACTCTGTGCGGGCCCGTATATGGAGGTCTGAGTGCCGGTCGGATGGTGTCATCACGCACCATGACGTGAGTGCACGACGCCAAGTCCTTATGCAGAAATACGGGAGGGGGCGTGTGTGGTCGAGGAGGCGGCACGCGGATGTTAGCAATTAGCTCCTTGACCTGCCCGACGAATGTCGAGTCGCAGATTTGATCTGGGGGAAGTGAAGGCTCAACTAACTCTGCTGGGAGTGTGAGGGGTTCTCCATACAGTACCTCTGCCAGGGATGCGCCAAGGTCCTCTTTGTACGCGGCCCGAACGCCTAACATTACCCATGGTAAGGCATCGGCCCACTCACCTCCGCGGCACATCAGGGAAGCTTTAAGCGTTCGGTGCCAGCGTTCCACAAGCCCATTGCTCTGGGGGTGGTATGCTGTAGTCCTAAATCGTTTCACCCCACACAGTTCACAAAGCTGTCGGAAGAGGGCAGACTCGAACTGGCGGCCCTGGTCGGTGGTGACAGAGACTGGGCAGCCGAAGCGCGAGATCCACATTAACAGCAGGGTTCGGGCCACTGCATCGGCTGTGATAGTAGTGAGAGGAATTACCTCTACCCAGCGGGTAAACCTGTCAATTGCGGACAGTATGTAACGGAAGGGGCCTGAGGGGGGTAAGGGCCCGACGATATCGATGTGTATGTGCTGGAATCTTCTTTTTGCCACATCGAACGTACCCATGGGGGGCTGTGCATGACGTCCTACTTTTGCGCGCTGACAAGCCACACATGCTCGTGCCCAACTGCGACACTGTTTTATCACCCCGGGCCAAACAAAACGTTCAGATACCAGACGTGCGGAGGCGCGAATGCCAGGGTGTGCCAAGTCGTGGATACTATTAAATATGTCCCGGCGGAGAGGTGCAGGAATCACCGGGCGTATGCATCCTGTTGAAATGTCGCACCAGATGGGTGATGAAAACCCAGGAAGTGTCCGTAACTCTAGTTTGAGTCCTGTTTTGATATCGGAACGCAATGCTGCGAGTTCAGTATCCTCTGTCTGCAATTTAGGGAGCTCACTGAGGTCCAGTTGTGAAGATAAAACCGACACCCGAGACAGAAAATCAGCGACGACATTGTCTGCGCCTCTGACGTAACGTATGTCATTCATAAACTGACATATAAGGTCCATATGCCTAAAACGTCTCGGGGATGAGTCCTTACCTGGGTTACGGAAAGCGTAAACCAATAGCTCGTGGTCGGTAAATACCACGAGATGGCGACCTTCGATATCGTCTTGGAAATATTTGATAGCAGCATAAATAGCAAACAGTTCCCGGTCGAAGGTCGACCATTTACGTTGGGAAGCGGTCAGTTTGTGGGAGAAAAATCTGAGCGGCTGTACATCAGAACCCACGGATTGCTGAAGTACTGCCCCCACTGCTGTATCACTTGCGTCTGTAGTAAGCGAGATGGGAGCATCAGGAATGGGGTGAGCAAGCGTAACAGCTGTCTGTAAGGCTGACTTTAGATTAACAAATGCGCGACGCATATCTGGAGTCCACGTGACCGCCCGAGACCCTGATGTGTTTTTTCCTGCGAGGGCATCCGTCAGTGGGGCTTGTATGTCGGCGGCGCGGGGAATATGTTTACGGTAGTAATTTACCGTTCCAAGGAAGCGGCGGAGGCCCTGAAAATCTTTGGGCAAAGGCACCGTACTAATGGCCTCTACCCGTTCAGTTAGGGGGCGGATGCCGTCGCCCGAAACTCTGTGTCCCAGAAAAGTGACACTGGTGCGGCGGAGTTGTGACTTAGTATTGTTCACTGCGATACTGTTTGCTTTTAATAGTTGGAGCACTGTATTTAAATGTTGTTCATGTTCCTCGAGGGAGGAAGAAAAAATTAACAAGTCGTCCAGGTACGCATATGCAAAGTCCAGTTTTCCAACCAGCGAGTCGATGAACCGTTGCCACGTCTGTGCAGCATTTTTAAGGCCGAATGGCATAAACAAATACTCGAACAACCCGAACGGGGTGATGATAGCGGTCTTTTCAACGTCCTCAGGTGCCATTGGCAGTTGGTGGTACGCCTTATGACAATCGACTACACTGAAAATTTGTGCCCCATGCAGCTGGGAAGCAAAGTCTTGAATATTTGGGACGGGATAATTATCTAAAATTGTTCTGGCGTTAAGCGCCCGATAGTCACCGCAGAGGCGGAAAGTGTCATCTTTCTTAGGCACCAAATGAATGGGTGACGACCAACAACTAGAAGAAGGGCGGATAGTCTTATTATCTAAAAGTTCCTGAACAATAGCTTTGGCGTGTTTAAGTTTTTCCGGATTTAAACGCCTAGCCTTTGCACGTACCGGTGGGCCTTCTGTGGTATTTATTCTGTGGACAGTACCGTTATTGATCGCGCACACCGATGGGGATGCTGGACCAGCACCCGTTGCACTGTGACTAACCTGTAATGCACACGTGTGTGTGTCCAAGGCCGGCAGTTCAGCAGCAGTGGCGGTGATCCACTGGTAGTCCTTGTCGAAGAGCTCGGTGGGATACCTGGTAGCGTCGCGGGTACAGCTTCCGTCCGGCAGTAGAAATGTCACGCGGCGTCGGCTGCAGGTGCGAGGAAGTGGTGCGGGGGTTGGGGGCGTGGCCGTGTGCAACAGCTGGGCGGTCTGCTTACGCGCGTCCGTGAGCTTGGCTTGCACGGCGGCGATGCGTAAGCGGAGGGCCCCATTGCTGTCCCGAAGTTCGTCGTTGTGTGATCTAAGAGAAAGCACTGCAACAGCAGTTTCCGCTAGCTCACACAGCAGAATGGCGCTTTCGGATGAGAGGGGTAAGATATCTGAACCGGTGGTACGGTCTCCCGAGTTAAAGGTTAGTGTACCTCGTTGTAGGTCGGGTGACAGTGCGTGGGCTAAGAGAAAATCTACCCCAAGCACGGGTTCATCCACATCCGCGATAACGAAAGTCCACTGTAAGGGCGTATTAATGTCCTGCAGTTTAAGGCTTAAATTCGTTATTCCATGAGAGCGGATGAGAGGGGTAAGATATCTGAACCGGTGGTACGGTCTCCCGAGTTAAAGGTTAGTGTACCTCGTTGTAGGTCGGGTGACAGTGCGTGGGCTAAGAGAAAATCTACCCCAAGCACGGGTTCATCCACATCCGCGATAACGAAAGTCCACTGTAAGGGCGTATTAATGTCCTGCAGTTTAAGGCTTAAATTCGTTATTCCATGAGAGCGGATCAGGGAATTATTGGCGGCTCGAAGCGGGGGGCAAGGCTGAAGCTCGAATTTAATACCTGCGGACAAAGGTATCACACTAACCTCGGCCCCCGTGTCGACTAGAAATGAAAGGCAAGACACTGCATCTTTCACGTACAAGCGTCCTGGCGCGTGAGGAGAAGAAGTATTTAGTGATAGGCGTCTGTGCGGTTCAACGCGGCCTGTAGCGCCTGAATTGGGTCACGTTATTAGTTTGGGAACGCGCATGGAGAACGACAGTTCTTAGCCGCGTCGCCAAAGCGGGAGTGGAAATAACACCAAGCGGGGCGGCGCGTGGCGTCGCCCGTCGTGCTGGTTGAGGTCGAAGTGGCAGTGGAGGGGGACTTGTTTGTAGTTCCCTCCGATGGCGACGCTGCAGTAGTGCTGGTAGGAGAGGAGTTACTGCGGCGGTTGCCAGGCGGCGTTGGCTCCGCGCGCATGCGTGGAGCGAGTCGTGCGCACTCTGTACTGCAGGATGGGAACTGCCGCGCAGGTGTGCCAACCCCTGAGGCCTGAGGGCACCCTGGGGGGGGCATGCGGGGGGGCAGAATGTTGTAAACCTGGTCTGCGTTCTTCAGTTTGGCATCTAGTGGGGCCGAAGTTACATGTAGAAGGTGAAGTTGAACTTTCGGGGGAAGTTTCAGCAACCAGATGGTCCAAAGTGTAATGTCCGGCATGTGATGCGTGTCAATCATAGCGCGGAGATGACACCAGAGTTGCGACGGGGACCTGGATCCCAGCGATTCCTGACTGATGAGGCGGATAGCTTCCTCTGTCGATGTGGATAGTCGCTCGAGGATGGTGCGTCGGGCGAACGCATATTTGTCCGTAGCGGGGGGCGAAGCCACAATGTCACAGATCAGATCCAGTTCGTCATGGAGGTGACACAGTAAGCATAGGAACTTCGAATTGTCGTCGGCGAAGGGGTGGTAGCTTCGGCCAACGGGTGGGAAAGTCTTGACATAAATGTTTATCAGAAACTGTCTCTCCCTGTCCATAGTTCTGCAACGTAATTGTCTCGGGTGCAGTAGCGGTGCACCAGCTTCCGCCACTGTCAGTGGCACGCGGCACGGTAGGCGCGGCTGGCTCGACCTTGGTCGAGAAATCAACGAATCGAGCGGTCGACGGAGTAACGCCGACGGGCGTAGAATGGACTGGCGTGGTAGAATCGACCATAGTCAACCGATGTGCGGCGAACGACGGAATACAGTTTCCGGGCCCCTCCCCTACAGGTGCATTAAAATAGTTAAAATCACCTAATGTTTGTGGAACACACGCGGCAGGAACGGCATGTGCCGTCGGAAACACTCGTAAAGCGGACACTGGTGGTGTAGGGGGGGTTGGTGCAAAATCCGCAGTTCCGGCAGAAATATGAACTCTCCTGTCTTGAGCGTCCGGCTCGATTTGTACAGTCACTGATTCGGGTGGAAAATTCACACTTGCACTTGGGAAACTTGTAAACATAGTCACTGGGGTTTGAGCACATTGTGTAGGCTGTTGAGCACTCGGAACACGTGGCTGTTGAATTGTATAAACACTGTCCCGTTGAGTACAGCTAATCGATGTGTTCGGAAACTGCATAGAGCTATTGCGGACGCCCGGTGGATAATTGTAAAACCATGCCGAAGCGTCCGTTGGAACACTTAGTTGGCACGTGGTCAGTGTAGCAGGCGGCAAGCGCTCCATTGTGTACTGTTCGACGGTATAAGATTTCGTTGTAGCACTCGCGAACAAAATTCGGGGTCACCAGTATGGGTAGGCGTTGTAGGGTTGCCGAATCCAATGATGCACGCTACACCACATGTAATAAACATTATTTTTATTTCTCGTAAGCACACATATACAGTTATTTACATTCTGAATTCTCGGTACACGTCCGTACACTTTTGCGCGTGACCACAGACTGGGGCAAAGAGCTTGCCAAAAACAAAGATATTAACCGCGACTTGGTCGATAGTCGCCACAAACTAATGTGGAAAGCATGGGATCTTTGCTTATCGCTAATGCATTTATAGCTGGCGTTTCTGCTGCATACACCAAAAATAACTAAATTATAAAATTGGTGATAATGCAAAGTGCAAATCACACATGAAGTTCAAAAAATCATACTATAGGAGTCCAGTCCCAGACTCCTACACTCGTGAGGAGAGAGCCAGGCGGAATGCAGTAGTAAGGACCTAGTTACACTTGAGAGCGCCGAGAAAAAATTGACAATAACACATTAATTAGGCAATAATACAGGACTGTCTGAGAAAGCACTGCGCCGCCGGGCTGTTGGAGCAGCACCTCATCAGCAATAGAATGCTGGCACGCACTCAACTTTTAGTACCACCAGGGCAGCAAAGCGTCTGGTGATAGCTGTTATCTCAGGGGGCAGCCACCGACCCGCAGACTCCAGCAGACTCCAGCAGACTCCAGCAGCCTCCAGTTCTATATATCAATCTTCAAAGTGGACTCATTGATGTCAAAGATTTGCACTCAGGAGTGTCATCCCAGGTCCACCTGAAGCACTCACTGGCTCACAGGTGTCAGCTCTCAGCCCAAATTTAGGAGACGTGAGCTAGCAGCATCAGCATCTGCCACAGGAATGGGATGAGCAGTTACAGTGTTCCCCCCTCTCAAAGATGGATGATGGGCAGCATCCAGGTCAAGCATGTCAAACCTACTGTAGGCCTGTAGAGTGACAGTGGCCTCTGCACCCTATCAGTATTGCCCTGGAAGTTGGTAGTGCAGTGTCCTTCCAGCTGGGCTCATGGTTCCATAGGTGATCAAAGATAGCTAGGTGTGCCTAGGGTCAACCTCCATAGCCTCCCTCTCACTGGATACCGGGCACTGACTCAAGTGCTGAGAATATGCTCAGCACTCAGCAATCAGACATTTGTTAAGATGAGTGGGGTATTTATGTTGGTGCTTTCTGCGCACTCTGCAGCAGTGGGGATGGCCAGACGTCATGTGTCCTGGTTTTCCCTTGCTGTCAGTTCTCCTAATGACTTCAAACTTTCGCAAATTCATCTTTCAGAGGCTCTTTTCAACTTAGTGTTGCATTACTTCTAGCCTTCCTTACGAGACTCTGTTTTGTCTCCAGTACGATGGTATCTCTCAGCTACCGTGATTTTATTAAGCTTCCCTTGCAGACCAACACTCAGTCATTCCCCCTTGTTGTGATAGCTTCTGTGTTGCAGCAACTCAGTCAGCATTTCCCCATAGCTGGCAGTCTGCTGGTCACCATCTGAGAGCTGCCGTGGTAGAACTTGCACAAATTTTTAGTGACCGCCATCGATAGTATCATGGGGCATAACAATATGTTGCAAATAAAAGCAAAGTATAAAAAAATGTGTGAGTGAAAGTGTAATGTTGTGGGGAAAGTGATGTCAGAAAAAGTAATCACAACTGTTTTGTTGTTCAGATGTGCATATGTAACAGCTGATCAGAAATTATCATTCAAATCATATCCTGCAGTAATCAAACTGGAAAAGTTTAATGGTTTATAAGCATTAATATGCATCATTCTGGACACGCACACTGATATATATTGTGTTTATGAGAGAAAAAATGAAAAAGAGTGTTGCTCATTTCCTTATGGAATAGGATACGAACTTTAGTATCATGATGGATAAAAGTGCAATAATTTCCTATAAAATCTGTTTAACAATGCATGTATGATAAGATACAAGAAATTATTCAGATAGTTAAGGGAGACAAAAATTTAGTAGTCATTGAGGACTGGAATTTGATAGTAGGGAAAGGAAGAGAAGGTAAAGTAGTAGGTGAATATGGACTGGGGGTAAAGAATGAAAGAGGAAGCTGCCTGGTAGAATTTTGCACAGAGCATAACTTAATCATAGCTAACACTTGGTTTAAGAATCATGAAAGAAGGTTGTGTAAGTGGAGGAGACCTGGAGACATTGAAAGATTTGATATTCATTATATAATGGTAAGACAGAGTTTTAGGAACCAGGTTTTAAATTGTAAGACATTTCCAGGGGCAGATGTGGACTCTGACCTGAATTTATTTGTTATGAACTGTAGATTAAAACTGAAGAAACTCCCTAAAACGTAGGAATTTAGGGATATGGAATCTGGATAAACTGAAAGAACCAGAGGTTGTAGAGAGTTTCAGAGAGAGCATTAGGGAACTACTGGCAAGAATAGGGGAAAGGAATACAGTAGAAGAAGAATGGATAGTTTTGAGAGATGACATAGTGAAGGCAGCAGAGGATCAAGTAAATAAAAAAAGATGAGGGCTAGTAGAAAACATTGGGCAACACAAGGCATGCTGAATTTAATTGATGAAAGGAGAAAATATAAAAATGCAGTAAATGATGCAAGCGAAAAGGAACAAAAATATCTCAAAAATGAGATCGACAGGTAGTGCGAAAGGGCTAAGCAGGAATGGTTAGAGTGCAAATGTAAGAATGTAGAAGCATATATCACTAGGAGTAAGATAGATGCTGCCTACAGAAAATGAAAGAGACCACCTGTATAAACATCAAGAGCTCAGATGGAAAACCAGTCCTAAGCATAAAAGGGAAAGCAGAAAGGTGGAAGGAGTATATAGTGTCTCTGTACAAGCGTGATGTACTTGAGGGCAATATTATGAAATTGGAAGAGGACATAGATAAATATGAGATGGCATATGATACTGCGTGCAGAATTTGACAGAGCAATGAAAGACCTAAGTCAAAGTAAGTTAGTGGGAGTAGAAAACATTCCGCTGTAACTACTGATACCTTTGTGAGAGACAGCCATGACAAAACTCCTTCATCTGATGAATAAGATGTACAAGACAAGTGAAATTACCTTCAGACATCCAATTTCAAAGAAAGCAGATGCTGTGAAAATTAACGAACTAACAGTTTAATAAGTCACATTTACAAAATACTGACACGAATTCTTTACAGATGACTGGAAAAACTGGTAGCAGCCAACCTTAGGAAAGATCAGTTTGAATTCTGTAGCAATGTAGGAACACACAAGGCAATACTGCCCCTATGACTTATCTTAGAAGATTGGTTAAAGAGAGACAAACCTATGTTGATAGCATTTGTACACTTAGAGAAAAGTTTTGACAATGGTAACTGGAATACTCACTTTGAAATTCTGAAGATGGCAGGTGTAAAATACAGGGAGCAAAAGGTTATTTACAATTTTTACAGAAACCAGATGGTAGTTAAAAGAGTTGAGGGGCACGGAAGGACAGTAGTGGTTGAGAAGGGAGTAAGACAGACTTGCAGCCTCTCCCCGATGTTATTCAATCTGTATATTGAGCAAGCAGTAAAGGAAACAA
Source organism: Schistocerca piceifrons (assembly GCF_021461385.2). Lineage (NCBI taxonomy): Eukaryota > Metazoa > Arthropoda > Insecta > Orthoptera > Acrididae > Schistocerca > Schistocerca piceifrons. Next base: position 310,539,574 of record NC_060138.1, read on the forward strand.
AATAAAAATTTGGAGTAGGAATTTAAATCCAAGGAAAAGAAATAAAGAACCCTGAGATTTGCCAATTACATTGTAATTCTGTCAAAGACAGCAAAGCACTTCGAATAACAGTTGAATGAAATGGACAGTGCCTTGCAAGGAGGATATAAGATGAACATCAACAAAAGCAAAATAAGAGTAATGGAATGGACTCAAATTAAATAAGGTGATTCTGAGGTAATCAGATTAGGAAATGAGACATTTAAAGTAGCAGATGAGTTTTGCTATTTGTGCAGCAAAATAACTGATGATAGTCGAAGTACAGAGGATATAAACAGTGGACTGCTGGTGGCAAGAAAAGTGTTTCAAAAGAGGAGAAATTTGTTAAGATTGGGTATAGATTTAAGTGTCAAGAAGTCTTTTCTGAAAATATTTGTATGTAGTGTAGCCATGTGTGGAAGTGAAACATGGATGATAAACAGTTTATACTTGAAGAGAAAAGAAGCCTTTGAAATGTGATGCTACAGAAGAATGCTGACATTTAGAAGGGTAGATCATGTAACTAATGAGGAGGTACTGAATAGAATTGGGGAGAAGAGGAATTTGTGGCCCAACTTGACTAGAAGAAGGGATCGGTTGGTAGGACACATTCAAAGGCATCAAGGAATCACAAAGTTAGTACTGGAGGAAGGTGCTCAGGGTAAAAATCATATAGGGAGACCAAGATAAGGGTACACTAAGCAGATTCAGAAGGTTGCAGTATTTACTAGGAGATGAAGAGGCTTGCACAGGATAGAGAAGCATGGAGAGTAGCATCAAACCAGTCTTTGGACTGAAGACCACAACAACAATAATGACAATGAGAAAACATGTAATTTGTCCTTTGATACAGTTGTTTGCAATTTTTTTTTATATAGTTAAGTTAGAATGCAGGGAGGAGAAGATATTTGCAGTACACTGTTAGCTGCTCTTGAAAAGTATAGCGTTAGATACAATGCACTAAAAAAACCACCTTGTATGTATCGTAACAGATGGTGCATCAACATTGCTTGCACTTTACAAAGGCATATCCACTCTACTGCATAATTACTTATAGAAGGATTTAATTGCTGTGCATTGCATGAACCACAAAATGGATCTAACTGTCCATAATGTTCTGAATGACGTGGCAGACTTGTTTTAGAGTCCTTGTATTCTGTGTTTTCTCAAAGTCCCAAAAAGCAAAGACAATTGCAAGACATTTCACAGTAATTCTCCTCTCAGCTATTAAAACTAGCCCATGCCATTGAGTGTGTCATTTAATGCTGCTTGGCCTCTTCTTGAGAGTCCCCGTACTTTTATCTATCTTTTTGAATGACTTAGTCATGATGGTTCCCAGTCAACTCTTGAGAAATCTAAATTTGAAGGGCTGCTAAAATATCTCACAAAGTTGTTGCTTATATTGGAATTAGTTGTTCATCATGAGGGCCCACACATTCTGTGGGTATTATTATTTTTAATGGAAAACAGTAACTCTCCAGCCCTAAAACAAAGCAAGAAATTGACATGGCTGTAAAACCTCTTGAAACACTGTAAACAAATGACTTGTCACACAGCAGGATCACAGTACATCAGTTGGAGGAAGAATGCATAGTCAGACAAGTCACAATTAAAGAACCATCTTACAATCAGTATAACAAATTTCAAACTTTTCCAGTCTTCGGTACATAATATAAAAAGACTTCAAAGACTTTTTTTTAATACAGCTGTATCAAATTCAGACACAAGGCCTTGAGACAAGTATCAACCTGTATTTTATGGTGACTTGTGAATTTCTTATTTATGTGAAAGGTGGATGGGACACGAAATTTACAATCCTGAAACTGGTCACAAAGGGCAACCTCAAGAAAATACAAACACAGGCTTGTAGTTTACAAAGATTTATTTCACATATCCCCAAAAACAGTTCTACAAAATCTTTTACAAAACCAGCCTTCCAATAGCCACCAATTACAAATATAATTAAAAACCTTACACAGTCTTTACAAGAATATATGGAATGAAACAAGTTAAGATCCTTCCTTTTAACTGTATAACAAATAGCCCAAGATAAATATAGATGACAAGCATAATAGCCCAAAAAATTAACAGGAATTTACCGGGACTAAATTCCCATTAGTAAAACAAGCAACAGTACAGAATATTAAATAACAAATTTTAAGTAAAAGAGCAAATTCTCCAACGGGAACCTTGGACCAATAAACAGATAACAGAACAATGAAATTCCACCAATTATGTAGTGAGTTATTCCACTTAACTTACTCGTGAAATCCCTTTCAAGTATAACAACAATATTTAGGCAGAAAAGACACTTATCTTAATAGTCAGTTTAAGTTCCATGCAACAGCAGGCACACCCCAACGGATGACCCACTCTAATACAAGAATGATCAAAGTACTTGGAACAGGGGACGCACCTTGGCGCAGCCCGAACACATTAACGAGAGGAATCTCAAAATAATTACAAGAGAGAATACTCAACTTCTGTCAACTACTGGGGCGAGCAGCAACTCTGAAGGGATACAGCCAAGTAGTGATGAGCATCACCAGAATGTAGTGGGATGAGCTAAAGGTGTCCAAACATATTTCAATCAAGGCTCCGCCCCTTGTATTGGTCAATCTGGAAATGACTGTGCCCACAACTTGTAGTACACTGTAACATTTAAAAAAAGACAAATTACAGACAATGAAACCAAAGGACACACCTCAAACCCTCGTATTTCAGAGTTATGCCTCCCCCACCCCCCCCCCCACCCCTCCTTAAATTTAATATACTTAATACATGCAAGACCTCAAAGCATTAGAATAGAAAATTATTCACTTCTTACAGCTCATAATTCTTTACGCTTACAGGTAGACCCCAATAACAAGTATAAAGCCTGGAGAAGTTAATGGTCTGCTGAATCAAGAGCATAAAAACTCGTAATACAAGACACCAAAGTCATGGCCCCTTCAAATGAAGACCACAGAATAAATCATAAGTTATTCAAGTAACATTACAAGCACACTGTCTTAACACTAAACATATCTGGCATGCTGTCCTAGAATGGCTCGTGCTCCCATCACTGAGCAGCGTTTTACACTCTTAACACCGGTACTTGACATACACCGGAACCAAGGGTGAATTCCTTATTCCCGCCAAGGCAGGGACAACCATATACAAATTACTGTTTCTGGCTGTGAACACAAATTACAATCAGATTGATCACAATACACAACTTCAAAGAAATAGCAGATGGCCACCGTTAGTAGCAGCAAACAACGAGAATCCACATAGCATACATAGGCATCCAGCATCAGGTACTACAATATACACACTTGCTAGTGCATTGGAGGCCATCACCACCAGCCCGTTGCTGACACACTCCACATATCATAGCACAGTGCCGCAAGCAACCAATGCTCCTCTGTAACGCTCACTCCATGACTCGCCAACACAACATATGCTTAAGCAACGGGCAAGCATGATCACTAGGGCCCCAGAGAGGAAAATCAATCGAATCATTGCCAGAAGCACCACACTTAAATAGTGGCCAGAAGAGGAAAACCAACGAGAAAATGTGCATGCCAGAATGAATGGGATTACTGCCCCTGCTATATAAGAGAATCACTGGCGCAGCAACTCCCCCATGGATCAGTGGATTTTAATTTCAGTACAAGCGTATATGCATGACTAGTTGAAGATTTTCAAATCTGTAAAGAAAATCCTGAATACATTCCCACTTCTGTGAAACAAATTGTAAAAGCAGTCTATATTATACCTATATCTATGGATGAACATGAATGTTCTATGACTTTAACACTGACTGATCAGAGAAATCATTTAGAGATTGCGACACTTTCAAACCTAGTTTTTATTTCAATAGATGGACCTATTGCTTCAATGGAGATAAATGGATCAAGTCTCAGCAGCAGGAGCCGTATCATCTGTACTGTGTATTCAACCAAATGCTATAAGCTGAAATGCAAGTATATGCAGTAGTATTATTCTGTAAATACACTCTATCTCTAATTTGCTTTTAAGATACATCAAGGAGGTAATCAGAAATTACATACAGGTAAACTGCCACATACATATCACTAGGGCATCCTATCAAATGCTAAAAGGAAAAACTGCACACTGCAATCTCCCATAATGTTATATATACATCGTGAGGTAGACACGACACAAACTAACTCCACCATCTGTTTCTTTGTAAAATAAGAACTGAGACTAAGTCGACAGCTGTAATTCATTTTAGAACTCAATCTTACCACACAAATGATTTGAAAGCTTTACCTGCAGCCACCCAATTGGAGAACGAGCTGTAATTTATTTTTCCACATAACTGAATCTCCGTGATACTTGTGTAGAGTGCCACTTGTTGATTGTATTATACGTGTATCCCTACCATGACAATTATCACTATATGCTTCAATATTAGAGTCTTCATTCTTCTCAAACGTCATGCCAACTGGTATGCATCCTGGTTTAACCAGTGTGGATAATTGGTTTGCATTCATCATACCATATTTCTCTAAAATTCTCTTCACATCTACAGACTCAGTTAATTGAATGCAGTTGTCAGATTTCTTCATTTGTAAGCCTAGGAAATAACAAACCTTTTCTACAATGATCAGAAAATCTTTACCCAACGGTTCAATAAATTTAGCTGTTGCATCAATAGAGCCGATAGCCAGTCTATCGTCAATGTAAAACAGCACTACCAGGTTTTCACCATAGGACATACATGGATCCGAGCAGTTCTCCTGTAAACTGCATTCGGTAAGAGATTTAACAAGATTTGATTTGATTTTTTTCTCATTTAGATACCTGTTGCCTTACATTTTATAACAGGTCATTCATTTTACAGTTTTTCATGTAGATTACAAAACATATTCCACATTACAAATACCAATTTTTCACAATTACAATGGAAGTAATAATGCATTAAAAATACGTTAGAAATTGGAAAAAAACACAAAAAATATTCAAATATTAAAAAGATATGATGATAGATGATAGGAATGACTTAGGGAGAGGGAGGAGGGGGAGAGAGAGAGGGGAGAGGGAGGGGGAGGGAGAGAGAGAGAGAGAGAGAGAGAGAGAGAGAGAGAGAGAGAGAGAGAGAGAGAGACACGTTACTCTGTCTGACCCAGCCTGGTCGGAAAGCCATGGAACTACTTCAAGCCTTGCAGTCCTGGACCACTACAGTTTAATTTACAGATTAGTATTTTTAAACACTATTTAGAAAAACACTACAACTATTACTTACATTGTGGAAAGCACATTGGTCTGTGAGTGTAAAGTATGTTATTTGTTGGGGTTATTAATTAACCTTCAGTTCCTGTATTATGTGTCTTGAATTTTACCTGTTATGTTGCTTATATACTAAGTGTTCAGTTACAAATGTTACATCCCAACAGTGGTGTAATGACTGCAGGATGGATTTGCCTGCTATTTATATTTAGGCTAGAAGAGATTTACAAGGCCGACTGCATTAAACTGTTTATTCTGATGCAGTTTAATTATTTAAGATGTTGTGTAAGTATGTCTGTGGTACATGTCAGTGAAAGTGTTTGCTGTTTGCGTGAGTGTGTGTTTCGGTACTGCTGTCTCTGTTGGTGCACGAATTGGAACTGCTGTCTTATGTGCTTCATGTGTGTTGCAGTGTTCTGTTATACGGCTGTGTCAGTCTGTATTTGTCATGTAATGTCCTTGAGACATCATCAGTGATTTTATTTCCTATTTCCCACTCGTCTTTGTCTCTTATTGCCCGTATCATATCATTCTTGTACTGTGTTGGTGTCTGGTGTGCTGCCCTGTATCAGCGACAGTGAAAAAGTATGTGTTCTGGGGATGCATGTTCCCCATATGTACAATCAGCACTCTGGCTGTGGCCTATGTGGTGTAACTGCACAGGGTAAGGGCTGTGACCTGTCAGAAAGTGAACCATACCCTAGCTAGGATTGATATGGCTCAGTCTCAGATGTTCTCTGATGTCCAGGAAGAATTGATATACCATACAGCCCTTATCCCTTGCCTCCCATTCCCTTTGCCAGGTATCCACCTGCCATTTAACGAGTTGGGGCTTCTCGGTAATATCCAGTCCGGTAATCTCGATTACCTTCTCCTGTCTCTCCCTCCTCAGCCAGGACATTGACCCCAAAACAGAATGGTTACGTCGATAGGGGAGGTTCCAAGCACCCCGCAGAGTGATTCCACTGATGTAGTGTTGAAAGTTCCAGGACACTTCTCTGCCCTTGCCGCATGAAGTTCCGATTCATCACCAGACATACTTGGTAGGCCCATGAACTGGGCTGCAAAACAGATCACAGACTCAAAGAGCACACAGTGATAAGTTCTCAGTGTATGTAATGGTACCATGATATGTGCTGTGTTGAGTCCGATCAACTTAGGGATGATCTTGGCAGCCCTGTCAGTCATTATTCGGATGTGTTCATCAAATGACAGTCGATTGTCAAGTTGCACACCAAGATCTAATGTTTTCCGTTGTCGTCATATGCTAATGTCATGTAGTTTTATGGTAGGATTACTTTATAGTGTTCCCTTGAGTAGTATATAAATTGTTTTGTGCAGAGCTATCTTAAGTTTATTATGTTTGCACCACTGGCTGATGCTTGTGAGTAGCTGTGTTGATCGGTGTTCAGGTTGTGTTCTTGAGTCCATGGAGACCACCACCAGAAGTGTCATCTGTGTATGCTATCACCCTATTCGCGTAGTTATCCCCATCCAGTTGATGGAGGAGAGGTTCAAATGCGATATCCCAAAAGACAGGGCCATAGATTGAGCCTTGTGGGCAACCTTTGGTGATTCTTTTAATCACTTTCTGATTTCCCGTACGCCATTCAACCACCCTGTTTCTGCATTAGTCTGAGAGGCAATTGTAGATGGCCTTATGTACCTGCATATCTCTGAGTCTTGCAAACATTGTGGGCCACCAGAGATTATCAAAGAGGTGCCCAAAATGTCTATAAGAATAGCAAATTTGTGTTTGTTTTCTATGTTATTAACAGTGGTTAGTACCTTATTTAGTGTTTCATCTATAGATTTTCCCACCCTGAAACCAAATTGGTGCAAACTAAGGCCAAGGAGCTCCCCTTTCGTTTGCAAGCGATCGTACAGAAGTCATTCCTAGACCTTCACCAGGGTGTTATTTAAGCATATACACCTATATGTTTTTGGATCTGGAGGATCCTTGTCCTCTGATTTTTTTAATTGTCATGGCACTTGCTGTTTTCCAGACTGCAGGTACCTGTCACAGCTGTAAAGCTTTGTTGAGTATATCCGTCAGGTATGGAACAATCTGTGGAGCGACAATTTTCAGTGTCTTGGAGGGGATACCATCAGGTCCAGGAGCTTTTTTTGTTCTTTAGATTGGCAATCACCAGTGTGACCTCCTCACACGCCAAGGGACTAATGACTGTACCATTTTCATAGCAAGAGTTCATTAAGATTTGTTGCCCAGTATTAATCTGTCCATCAGATTGTTGCTTGTCAGTGGGTAGTAGTTTGTTTTTCAGGAATTCCATAGAACTCCTCCATCCCTCTCTTATGGTACCATCATCTTGTCTCAGCATTGCTAAGACTAGTGGTGTCTGCAGACACTCTGTGTGTTCCAATGTTCTTCTCGAGTTTTTTGTATCTCTTGTTTGCAGCATTGTTTTGCTTCCCTGAACTGTACGAGTCTGACATCTCTGTCCCTTGCTGTTGTTGCTCTTTGATACCATTTCCATTTGTTTCTTGCATCTTCATGCAACCTTGTTAGTCTTCTAGACTGTTTAGCTTTTGTCCTGCGTCAGCAGTTGGAATTGCAGCCCTTTGTGCTTTTTGTAGTAAGTCAGTCAAAATGTGTGCTTTATAATCCACTGACCCTGAACTGCATGTAAGGGGAAGACCTCTATCATCTGTGTTAGTTTTTCCCAGTCTGCCTTATGAAATAACAACCACTTATGTCTGTCCTGTGTAGGTGTGTATACAGGGCGTTTCAAAAAGAAAGAGCAGATTTCAAACATTTATTTCTCAAAAACTACAAATGATAGAAACACAATTCCAACGGTCCTTCACTCAATATGAGTACCAAATGTTACACAACAAATATCAAAACTGTACCTCAATATGAGCACCATTTGTTACACGACAAATATCAAACCGGTATCTCATTTCTTGCCACACACGACGCAACTGGTCTTTAGTTACCGAATTCACGGCCGCAACAATTCGATGTCGTACCTCTTGAAGAGTAGCGGGCATAGGTGGGACATAAACACAGTCCTTTATGTACCCCCACAAATAAAAATCGCAGGGAGTAAGGTCTGGTGACCTGGGAGGCCACAGACGATGACATTGATCTTGTGCTCCTGCTCTTCCAATCCACCGTCCTGGAATGGTGTTATTTAGGTACCGTCGTACAGGTTCAGAGAAGTGTGGTGGGGCGCCATCTTGCATGAAGATGAAGTGATTTGAATCTTCCTGAAGTTGAGGAAATAGCCAGTTTTCTAACATGTCCAGGTAAATGGTTCCTGTGATAGTTTTCTCCATGAAAAAGAAAGGTCCATAAACTTTGTTTACCGAAATTGCACAAAAGACGTTAACCTTTGGTGAGTCTCTTTCATGTTGAATAACGTCCCTCGGAGTTTCACTCGCCCAAATTCGTACGTTATGCCGATTAACTTTACCAGAAATGTGAAACGTTGATTCATCTGAAAAAATTAATCGTTCGGCAAAATTGTCCTCTTCCATGTCCTGTAGAATTGCAGTTGAAAATTCGAACCTTTTGTTGTGGTCGTCAGGACGCAATGCTTGCAATAACTGCAGTTTGTACGGCTTCATGTGCAGACGGTTACTCAGAACGCGCCATACCGTTGTTTTAGACATGTTTAGTTCGTGACTTGCCCGTGCCGTGGATTTTCTAGGGCTCCTTTCGTAAGCTGCACGGACACGCTCGACATTTTCATCCGATGTGCGTGGACGACCCGTGCTTTTTCGCTTGCAGATGCAACCATCTTCTACGAATCTGTGATGCCACTCATAAATTTGCTTATGACGAGGCGGCTGTTTGTTGAATTGACGGCGGAATGCACGTTGCACACCAACAATGGACTCTAACTTTGCAAATTGCAGCACACAAAATGATCGTTCCTGTGGTGTCGTCGCCATTTTCCTACAAACAAACGCCAGCGCCACTGCGGATTTGCATGGAACTTCTGCGCGGACCATTGAAAAACTTTGAACCTTTCTCTGACAAGAAACGTTTGAATTGTGTTTCTATCATTTGTAGTTTTTGAGAAATAAATGTTTGAAATCTGCTCTTTCTTTTTGAAACGCCCTGTATTTGTGTGTCTGTGATCATGATGATGGCATTGTGGTTGCTATGAGCAACGCCATCAATGACCTCCCACATCATTATAAGTGGAAGTGCATTTGCAATTGTTATGTCAGTCCTGCTGCTGGCTCCTGATGGCACTATATAGGTGGGTGGCTGATTCAGACTGTTGACAATGTGTAGGTTGTGTTCAGTTAGCACCTCATGGACTTGGTGCCCCCATTCATCTGTTGTGTCAGAGTGCCATATAGTCGACCTAGCATTTATGTCTGCAGCCTTTAGTAAGTTTCTGTTATTTGCATATTCAACAATGTCTCTGATGTAACTGAGATATGGTTCAATGTTGTGCAAGTACTGCACATATAACGATGCAATAATTCACTTCTCACCTTTGTGCATTATTTCCACTGTTGCAAGGTGCTTGGTACATAGATTGGCTATCTGTGAAACAGTAAAGTTTCGATTTGTGACAAGGATTGCAGCCTTCGCATCGGATGAACCTGTTATGATGATTTGTTTGTGGTTAAAGCCCACTAGTTTGCCATTCATGGTGTATGGTTCCTGCAAGCAGACCACATTCACACGCGCTTCATCCACTAGTTTAGGTAGCTCCATACTAAATAGTGTTTGGTGGTTTGCATTCAGCTGTAAGAGTTTCATTGATGTCTGGTATATACATAGATCCCTCTTCATTCTAATCAAAGTATACTCATCCATAGATCCTCGCAATGACTTTGTATACATTTTCTAGAATGGGCTTTTCACACCTTCTTGTGCAGGCTTTGTATAGTAGTGCAGTCAGTTCTTTAATGTCTGTCATTATATTAACTGATTTCACCAAAAGTCAGTCTGCTTAGTCACCAATTCCAGACACAAGTCCCAGTGCTGTTTGAAAGGTCTCTCTGTTTTCTTGCCTTGAAAGGCATATAATTTCTTCCAGCTTTAAAATGCCACCTGTTCCCCAAGTTCTGTGTTCTTTATCTGGGTCTGATCATTCTCTTGTTGTATGCTCGGGCTGTGAGTGTTTCTGTTCTGTCACAGTGCTTTTCCTATGTCTGTGTTTTGGTTGTATCCTTCGGTGTCTGTGCAAATTTCGTGAGATGTGTAGTTGTTGGTGCACATTTCACCATTAATTTCATTTTGTTCTTGTTTATGATGTCTATGCTTTCCACAGTCATTAATAACTAATTCTATTCCTAGTTCTTCTATTCTCAACAGTAAGTATGTCTGCATGGTAGCTCACTGGTACGTTTCACATTTTATGAGCTTGGCTACCACGTAGTCCATGGCACCTTGGATACACAGTTGATCGATGCGTTCCATTGTCTAGTAGTAGTAGTAGTAGTAGTATCTTTATTCATCTGTAGATCTCTTTTTACAAGGATACATGACATGTCAAAGTATTTAAAAAATTTAGATCAATTTAAAATAAGCTAATTCGTATACACATATATTTACAGACATCTAGTTAGAGATAATCATTAGATTTACTCCTAGTATACAATACTTTTTTTCACAAATAACTTATTACATAATGTAATGCCACATTGTTCACTCATATCTCACTATCAGTCACTGCGCGTGCGCGCATGCGCACATGCATTATTATTATTTATTTGTATAACATTTTTCATCAAACCCCTATCTCTTTTAGCTAAGTAATCCTTCAATGTATAAAATGTATTGTATAACAGGTACTGTTTAGCTGTCTTTTTAAATACGTGTATTTTGGCAATTTCTTTAATCTCTTTTGGTAATTTATTGTACAGTTTTATTCCTTGGTAGAAAATGCTGTTTTGAGTTTTATGTTTATTTTTCTTGGTAAATGTAAGTTGAGTCTATGTCTTGTTGCATGGTCATGGACAGAGCTGTTTGTGCAGTAATTACCAATGTTATTTTTTATGTCTACAGCTGACTAGTAAATGTATTCACATGGAGCAGTTAAAATCCCCAGTGTTCTGAACAGATCTTTACAATGAGCTCCACTAGTGTTTTAGGTTATTATTCTTATGGCTCTTTTCTGGAGTTTGAAAATTGTGTTCATATTTTGTGCATTTGTTCCCCAAAAAAGAATTCCATAGCTAAGAATTGAGTCTACATATGAATAATATGTAACTAGAAGACACTGCACTTACACACTACTGATGCTGATGACATTCTGTTTGCAAGTACCTTTGTGTGTTCACACCACTTCAACTGAGAATCAATATTCATTCCTAGAAATTGCATTTGTTACACAGTCTATAGAGGTGCCATCTACATTTAATTTAACATTGCCATTTTTCCTCTCAAACTGAAATTCATGGCATTAGTTTTCTTTATGTTCAATGTCAATTTATTGCTTATTGACCAATCATAAACTTCCTTGAGAGCTTCATTCGCTTTCTCAGCAAGGACTACTCTTGTTTTCTCAGTGACTATAATATTGCTGTCATCAGCTAAGAGGATTTTTTCACCGTGAGTAACACTACTGGTAAAGTCATTGATGTATATCAGGAACAGTATTGATCCTAATATGCTGCCTTGCAGAACCCATATATTAATGTATTTTGGTTCTGATAAGTGCTTTACTAAATGTTTAGATTTATTTGAAGTATGTGTTATCTCTACTCTTTGTACCCTATCTGTTAGGTATGACTGAAACCAGTCATTAGCTACCCCTCTTGTTCCTAATGCTTCTAATTTATTTGATAGAATCTTGTGGTCAACTGTATCAAACGCCTTAGAAAGATCCAAAAATATGCCTGTGACACACTCATCTTTACCAAGACCATCAAGCACAACTTTTGTGAATTCTACTAGGGCTGACTCCATGTTTTTGCCACTTCAGAAACCAAACTGTGATTTGCTTAAATGATTGTATTTATTCAGGTAATTCATTAGTCTGTCTTTCATAATTGCTTCTATTGTTTTTGAGAATGCTGACAGGGAAATGGGCCAGTAATTTTTGTGAAGGATTCTTTTATTATATTTGTTGAGGGGCCTTGTATGACCCGCCAGGTTAGCCGAGAGCGCTAATGCGCTGCTTCCTGGACTCGAGTAGGCGCTCCGGCCCCAGATCGAATCCACCCAACGGATTAACGATGGAGACTGGAGTGCCAGCCAGCCTGGATGTGGTTTTTAGGCAGTTATCCACATCCCACTACGTTAATACCGTGCTGGTCCCCATGTCCCGCCTCAGTTACATGGCTCGCAGACATCTGAACACATTCACACTATTCCATGGATTACACTAGACGCAGACAGTTGGGGTACACTAATTCCATCCCGATGGGGGGGGGGGGGGGGGGGCAAGAGCATCCCCATGCCGACCCTGCGTCACTGTGGGAAAACGGCACAAGCAAAGGAAGGAAAGAAAGAAAGTTGAGGGGCCTTGGTGTAACCCCTATGCATTATTTCAGTACACACACTGGTACTTCATCTAAGCCTACTGACTTTTTATTTTTAGCTTTTGAATTGTTTTACTGACTTCATTCCCTTCAAATGGTTCAAATGGCTCTGAGCACTACGGGACTTAATTTCTGAGGTCATCAGTCTCCTAGAACTTAGAACTACTTAAACCTAACTAACCTAAGGACATCACACACATCCATGCCCAAAGCAGGATTCGAACCTGCGACTGTAGCGGTCGCGCATTTCCAGACTGAAGCGCCTAGAACTGCTCGGCCAATCCGGTTGGCCCTTCATTCTCTGTGTTTGGAGGTAACATCATTGTATTTAGTGAAACATTATTTACAGGTGTTGTATTTGTTTGGGGGAATTTTTGCTGTAACTTCTCTGCAATACTTGAAAAATACTCGTTTAAATAGTTTTCTAAATGCTGTGGATCACTTATTACTTTATCCCCCTCCCTTAGCAGTATGTTATTCTGCGTTTGCCTCTCCCCATTTCCTTTTTTATAACATCCCAAACTGCTTTGCTTTTATTCTCTGCATTATATATTATTTTGTCATTAAATGCCTTTTTTGTAGCAATCACCACCTTCCTACCTTCCTATAGATATTTTTGTATCTATGATAGAAATTTAAGAATTCTGGATCATTGTGAATCTTTTTCATGGAACGGGGTGTTTAAGTGTTTGGGAGGACTTCTTAATACCTGCTGTTATCCATCTGCTTTTGTGAGATGTTGATACAGACATGCATACTTTTGGAAATGCCTTTTCAAAGTTCAATTTAAACAATGTGGAGAATTTAGAGGATTTCATATACACTTCATCCCAGCTGTGTTTTTCTAGTTCTTTTGAAAAGTCTTTTATTGTGATTTCTGACAGGCGTCATTTGTAGGCTCGTAGTTTAGGGAATGATTTGATGCCTGACTTTACTGTTGTTATTTGACAGAGATGGTCCGATAGTCCAAGATCTTTTACAGCTACATCACATTTTTCCCTGTCTATATTTGTGGCGATATGGTTAATTACTGATGAAGTCATTGTGGTAACCCCTGTTGCACTATTGACCAATAGGGACATGCCAAAACTTTGAAGGAAGTTTATGAAGGTGTTCTGGATTCATTTATGATGTTAGTGTTGATGTTAATGCCCACACACAGAATTATGTTGACCTTTGGACTTGAGACTTTATCTAGAACTTCTGTTAACTTATTGAAAAAAGTGTCCACACTACCACTGGGAAATCTATACACACACAAAACGATTAATTTCTTGGTGATATCAAGCACTGTTAATTCAATAGCTGATCATTCAAAGTGTCTCTCTTCACTTACAGCACTGATGTCATGTCTTGATTTGAACTGCATTTCTGTTCTGATATAAATGCATGATCCTCCACCCCTTGAAGTAGATCTGTAAGTAATGATGATGAACTGCATCACTGGCAACCAGTGACAGAAGGATTTCAGTATCACTGAACATCTCTGTGAGGAATCCCATTTGTTGCCACCATGCAGCCGCACAGTGCCATGAGCTAGGCCTGGTAGCTGGAGACTTGTGTTTCCGGTGGTGAATGTCTTCGTATTCACTGTCGCGATATGTGGAATTAAGGTCCTCTTGACATGTCGTGGTCTTAGTAGACATAGTTTTCATAATTGTATTCTGTATTAGCAATCAGTTTTTCAAGTAACTGTTTGTATGTGGGGCATTCTGGACCACCTGCTTTCTTGCAAGTACAGTTTCTGTACATACATGGTATGCAACCAACTGCCTTTTCAGTGCAATCAGTTTGGACGTGTCCCGGTTTGGCGCATTTGTAGCAGACTGCTGCGTCTCGCCTACAGAGCTTTATTGGGTGCCCTAAGTCACGGCAAGTGTAGCATTTCTGCACCCTTATGAAGTTTTTTATCCCAAGTGCTTCGAAATTAGTATATACCTGTTCTCTTTGCATAAGGACAGACCACATTTGAGGGCTAACTTCATTAAGGTAGTTCATCATAGGCTTGTTTCTCACTCTTGTTTTAGACTTAAGCTTCTCTTCTTTGTCAACCATTTCCTTGGTGATGTCCTCAATGAGGTTAATCTTGTGCAGTTCCTCCATTAAATCCTTGTCTGAAATGGACGTGGGGTGTTGTATATGGCCGTTGTTGTTGTTGTTTTCAGTCCTGAGGCTGGTTTGATGCAGCTCTCCACACTACTCCATCCTGTGCAAGCTTCTTCATCTCCCAGTACTTACTGCAACCTACATCCTTCTGAATCTGCTTAGTGTATTCATCTCTTGGTCTCCCTCTACGATTTTTACCCTCCAAACTGCCCTCCAATGCTAAATTTGTGATCCCTTGATGCCTCAGAACATGTCCTACAAACCAGTCCCTTCTTCTTGTCAAGTTGTGCCACAGACTCCTCTTCTCCCCAATTCTATTCAATACCTCCTCATTAGTTATGTGATCTACCCATCTAATCTTCAGCATTCTTCTGTAGCACCACATTTCGAAAGCTTCTATTCCCTTCTTATATGGCCATTAGTGGTCTCTTTTTTTGGGCCTCTTCACATTTTATGTTCTTAAGCTGTGATGTTTTCTCTACAGCTTGAATGGCATCCATCTTAATCTTGGTTTAGATAATCTCTGTGTTTGTTGTTAATCTGATCCCCTTTATTTCGATTTTATCCTGATGTACCTTGTATTGCCCTTGTTTCCTGATTGTTCGTTGTTCTTAAAAAGCAGAACTCTTGTTTGCCTTTACTTTCTCAATTTTGCTAACCATGTCTTTTTTTTTTTTTTTTTTTTTTTTTTTTTTTTTTTTTTTTTTTTTTTTTTTTTTTTTTTTTTTTGTTTCATGACACTAGGAGCAGAAGCTACAGCAGCATACGTTGGAACGTTTGGCACTTCCATTCGGAGTTTGTAATTCTCTTCCTTGGGTGCCTTGATTTCCGCTTCTAGTATGGCAATTCTGAACGATGCATCAGGGGCATTGGTGACCCCAGGTTCCTTTCTTTGTCTTTCATTTTCCACTCTTAATTCCTCATTGTTACCTGCGAGTTTGGCCTGACCAAAAGAAAGTGACCAAATTTATTTATTTATTTATTTATTTTGTCTAACAGGTGCTGTAATTGTTGAGGATACCCTTTAAGGTTTTAATTCAGTTTGGAAGTCTGCGAGAATATCATCAACAGTTTCTATTAGTTTTCTCTCTATGCTTGATCATTGCAGCAATGATGGCTCTGCAACTCATAGTCTTCCATTTGATCATAAGCATTTGTGGTCACTGTCACCAGTCACATTGCCTAGCAAAGGAAGTTGTGTTTGCACTTCATCAAATTTTACTGGATGGCCTTATATACAACCTGATGCTTCCCGTACATTATTATGAAATTTGTATCTAAGCATATCAACGTTTTTGGGAGGGGGGGGAGGGGGGGCAGTGGGCCATGAATAAAGCAGCTGCTGCTGCTGCTGCTGCTGCTACTACTACTTCTACTACTACTACTACTACTACTACTACACTTTTGTGAAGCTTCATCAAATTTTCACTGTGGTTTTAATTTTGTGAACAATCAGATTTTGGTTAAAAAAGGAAAAAAAATGTCTTGTGTAACAGGCTTTTTATACCTGTATATGGTAGAATGTCAATTGTTAGTCGATATTTCGTTCAAAAACTCTCTCTCTCTCCCCCCCCCCCCCCTCCCCCCCTGCCTGCCCGCCCCCAGACACTGATCCTCTCTACTCTAATATATATCCTCTAAATTATTGTTTTCTATATCATGACCTTGTTTACCTGCTTCCATTAGACATGTCTCATCAAAACTGCACCATCTATCTTACTATCCTTTGTAAATAACTCACAGAACACCACTTGAACTTACCATTACTCTTGTACTTCTCAAATTTTCTAGCAGTTCTATGCTTATTGTTTTCCCACCAATTAGGAAGAAAATCTGTATTCATTAAGACACAAGATCTCCAATCTACCACACTGAAAACTTATTCATTTTTCAATATCCATGTCATATTCACACACCTGTCAAAAGTTCGCAGTTCACCTCCCTCTATGCAAAGAAATGTGGTGACTCCATCCTTGGCAGTATCAATGACAATAACTCTTCACTTGTATGTTCAAAAGCGAGTCCTGTCCCCGACAGCATCTTTTCATCATTAATGAAATTCATGGTATGACACACGACTTTCATTGCCACTTACATCATATACCTGCCCCCTACTGACAATCATCTCACATCCAGCAGCTATGCAACCACCAACAGCTCAAATTTGTTTTATTTCATCTTGTTCACTATCACCTTTACTACTGTATATCCACTCTGACAACAACCCACCACACTCGCTTTGTGAACTGATCAGTTCTGCCTCCAATTTTAGATCGGAAACATAATTTGGGAAGAGCGACTAATCAAAATTTTCCAGTGATTTGCTGCACTGAAAATTCATGTCATTCCATCTGCTTCCTTTCTTATTTACCACAGAATTTTTAAGTTTCTCCTCAGATACTTCAAACCTATTGTAATGTTCAGTTCATCTTCTCCATATCTTATCACCCAGGATTGCATCAATGACACAATCGTTGTCTTTCTCCATCCCTTACACTTCTGTCATTCTGTTTTGTAATAATGAAATCAGTTTTTCTTTTGCTAGTTATTTCTATCCCTGGGCCCTGGAAGTGGTGCAGCCTAGTTTTATGAAATTCTGTTGCTGATTTGACGTCCATAGTTTTCATTACTGTTGTAGTTATTAGTGTGATCATGTTGGAAATTATTCGCTGGCCAATTCTGAGAATTATGTGGTTTGCCCTGGTGCCAATTTTGCACTTGTGTTACCTTATTATCATTGTGCCACTGATTTGAGTCATAATTCCATGAGTCACTATTAGAATGATTTTGATGCGAACCACATCATCTGTACTGAATTATGTGAATTAAATTTTGCTGTCAGCTCTCCAAGATCCCCATCTAAATTGTTTAACTGCTTTGAAATCCGTCGCAATAGTAACATCCTTTAATCCCCAAGTAATTTCTCTACCTAATTTCGGACTCTCAGGTCTGCCAAGGCAGTATGAATTGCATCGACTCAAAGACTGAGCACACTTTCTGTATCCACAGGCAAATCTGGCAATCCACATAATTCAATGATATTGTGATGGTACTTACCTTTTTTTGCTGCACCATGCTGACTGCCTCTAGTCTGCTGGAAACTACTGTCACCACTACTATTGCAGTATCTATGTGAAAAAGCAACACAAGCGGTTGATGTGAAACATTACTGCACAACCACAGCACAATAAACTCTGGCACTAGAAAGTGCTGACTGACAGATGAGTAAAAGACACGAGCTTCAAGAATAGTTGTGTTTCCTAAAACTGGAATTTCTTTATATTTTGGAAAGCTTTGTGGCAAAATTTTGTGGACATGAGGAATCTGGGAAATTTTCAAATTATTGTAAATTTCGCTTTTGAATTTGGTGTTGTGGTTAAGGATCACATTGCCATCCACAGCACCCGTAACACATTCAAAACAATTTACTTTTCTGTAAGCTGTAAGTTTTTCGTAGGTGAGTGAGAAAGGGAGCGACTGCTCCTTGTCTCAGTCATCACATGGAGTTATGCAACAATTATGCAGTTTGTCATGGTTATCAGGGAATGTTTTGCCTGAGGAAAGGAAAAAACTTCGCTTCCCTCCATCCCTGTAGCATGATTCAAAAATTTCACTTCCTTTCTTCCTTGTGAAAATGATGTGGAAACTTTACTGTTACAGAAACCTTGTGGATAGTTTGGATGATAATTATATCTCAGAGCTGTGGTTGTGCTTCAGATGGCCAGACTCTTATCATTTATTTCTGTCACAGAAGCTCCAGTCTTTACAGAACTTGGCCAACTCACAGTCATTACTTCAGTTATGTGGCAAATGTTCTCCCATCCACTCAGCTATTAGCAAACATTATAAGTTTGTTCAAGTTAGAACTTTTAATGCCTTAGTATGTGCATAACGCCATTCCACACTTCTCCGTATAATCTGATTTTTCAGCTAGTTAATGCTGTTTGGATTTGTTCCGAAAAACATTACTGTTGAAATGTTGAAGCCCCACCGTAACCGGTGCTGTCAAGAGTTTCATACCTTTTCCTAACAGAGTAATATTTTGTGCCATATCATCTTGGTATGGTTAACAATGCTGTATCTTGTTTTTAAATCTTTGTTTAACAATAACATAATTAAATTGATACCTTCCAGTGTCGCTTTGCCTTTTCCAGATGCACTTTCATTTGGGATTTTAGAGGAGGACAGATTTATTGATGACATCTTCATGATCTGGACCCACAGTGAAGAAGAACTCCAGAATTTCCTCTCCAACCTCAACACCTTTGGTTCCATCAGATTCACCTGGTCCTACTCCAAATCCCATGCCACTTTCCTTGACGTTGACCTCCACCTGTCCAATGGCCAGCTTCACACGTCCGTCCACATCAGACCCACCAACAAACAACAGTACCTCCATTATGACAGCTGCCACCCATTCCACATCAAACGGTCCCTTCCCTACAGCCTAGGCCTTCGTGGCAAATGAATCGGCTCCAGTCCAGAAGCCCTGGACCATTACACCAACAACCTGAAAACAGCTTTCGCATCCCGCAACTACCCTCCCGACCTGGTACAGAAGCAAATAACTAGAGCCACTTCCTCATCCCCTCAAACCCAGAATCTCCCACAGGAGAACCCCAAAAGTGCCCCATTTGTGACAGGATACTTTCCGGGACTGGATCAGACTCTGAATGTGGCTCTCCAGCAGGGATACGACTTCCTCAAATCCTGCCCTGAAATGAGATCCATCCTGCATGAAATCCTCCCCACTCCACCAAGAGTGTCTTTCCGCCTTCCACCTAACCTTCGTAACCTCTTAGTTCATCCCTATGAAATCCCCAAACCACCTTCCCTACCCTCTGGCCCCTACGCTTGTAATCGCCCCCAGTGTAAAACCTGTCCCATGCACCCTCCCACCACCACCTACTCCAGTCCTGTAACCCGGAAGGTGTACACAATCAAAGGCAGAGCCACGTGTGAAAGCACCCACGTGATTTACCAACTGACCTGCCTACACTGTAAAGCTTTCTATGTGGGAATGACCAGCAACAAACTGTCCATTCACATGAATGGACACAGGCAGACAGTGTTTGTTGGTAATGAGGATCACCCTGTGGCTAAACATGCCTTGGTGTACGGCCAGCACATCTTGGCACAGTGTTACACCGTCCGGGTTATCTGGATACTTCCCACTAACACCAACCTGTCAGAATTCCGGAGATGGGAACTTGCCCTTCAGTATATCCTCTCTTCTCGATACCCGCCAGGCCTCAACCTCCGCTAATTTCAAGTTGCCGCCCCTCATACCTCACCTGTCATTCAACAACATCTTTGCCTATGTACTTCCGCCTCGACTGACATCTCTGCCCAAACTCTTTGCCTTTACAAATGTCTACTTGTGTCTGTGTATGTGCGGATGGATATGTGTGTGTATGCGAGTGTATACCTGTCCTTTTTTCCCCCTAATGTAAGTCTTTCCGCTCCCAGGATTGGAATGACTCCTTACCCTCTCCCTTAAAACCCACATCCTTTCGTCTTTCCCTCTCCTTCCCTCTTTCCTGATGAAGCAACCGTTGGTTACTAAAGCTAGAATTTTGTGTGTATGTTTGTGTGTCTATCAACCTGCCAGCGCTTTCGTTTGGTAAGTCACATCATCTTTGTTTTTAGAAATATTTTTCCCACATGGAATGTTTCCCTCTATTTTTTTTATATATATATATATATATATATATATATATCAAAACAAAGATGATGTGACTTACCAAACAAAAGCGCTGGCACGTCGATAGACACACAAACATACACATAAAATTCAAGCTTTCGCAACAAACTGTTGCCTCATCAGGAAAGAGGGAAGGAGAGGGAAAGACGAAAGGATGATTACACACACACACACACACACACACACACACATTTTGTTGATTCTCATACACATGTGTTTACCATATCGCATGCGACCACAGACTGCTCACAAAGAGCTTGAAAAATGATGATGTTATACGTGACTTGGTCGATAGTCACCACATTAGCGCCCCCCCCTCCCTCACCCCTGGACTGTAGAGCACAAACACAAATATGAGGGCATACATGTCAATGAAGCACCCAGGGGCGAGGGAGAGGGTGTTTAAACAGAAACAATTCATTACATTATATTACATTAGTAAATGAAGTCTTCGAGGGGGACGGATGGTCCTGCCCGACCAGGCAAATCCTCATCAGCAGTGGAGGGATTTGGAGAGGGTGCGGTGGATTGTGAGGAGCCAGGATAGCGAACCTGGATGCCTGTAGCGATACCAAGGACTTTCACCGTTGATAGTACCAACAAGCAAGGGGACAGACTGGAGAAGGTGATTGTGGATCATGTTGTCATTGGGGAAGCTGGCTCATTCTACCTGCAGCATTTTCATACGACTGTGAGTAGGTAACATCACACGTGCAGGGATAATTGTCACTCACCCGTGGACCGTCGGTAGATACCTCATGCGAGGCAGGTGTAGCAGGAGATGATGACTGTCTGGGTGGGATATCTAGCAGCTCTCCTAGCGACCACGCAGATTTGAGGCGACACACGGATACGGTTTGAGGTGTGTCGTTAATGAGCACTTCGAACGTGTTGTTACGCTGTGAGATGACTCTGTGGGGGCCCAAGTATTGAGGGCTGAGTGACAGTCGAACAGTGTCATCGTGCACCATGACTTGAGTGCAAAACATGAAATCCTTAGGCAGGAATGCAGGGGGTAGTGAGTGCGGCCAAGGAGGGGGCACACAAATGTTAGTGATAAGCTGCTTAACATGCCCAACCAACGTCGAGTCGCAGATTTGATCCGGGGGGAGTGAAGGCTTGACAACTGGGAGTTTGAGGGGTTCTCTGCGTACTACTTCTGCCAGGGACGCGCCAAGGTCCTCTTTGTAGGCAGCCCAAACGCCAAACATTACCCATGGTATGGCGTCGGCCCATTTGCCTCCGTAGCACATCAGTGAAGCTTTAAGCATATGGTGCCAGAGTTCGAGAAGCTCGTTGCTCTGGGGATGGTATGCTGTTGTCCTAAATTGTTTCACCCTGCACAGTTCACAAAGCTGCCGGAAGAGGGCGGATTCGAACTTGTGCCCCTGGTCAGTGGTGATAGAAGTTGGGCAGCTGAAGCGTGAGATCTACATTAATGAAAGGGCTCGGGACACCGCATCGGCTGTGATAGTAGTGAGGGGAATTACCTCTACCCAGTGGGTAAACCTGTCAATTGCAGACAGTATGTAATGAAAGGGGTCCAAAGGGGGTAAGGGCACGACAATATTGATGTGTATATGTTGAAACCTTCATTTTGCCACACCGAAAGTACCCATGGGGGGCTGTGCATGGCATCCTACTTTTGTGTGCTAATGAGTCACATACACTCATGCCCAACTGCGACATTGGTTTATCACCCCGGGCCAAACGAAACGTTCAGATACCAGACGTGCAGTGACGCGTTTGTCAGGATGTGCATGGCTGTTAATACTATTAAAAATGTCCCAGCAGAGAGGTGCAGGAATCACCTGACATATGCGTCCTGCTGAAATGTCACACCAGATGGGCGACGAGAACCGAGAAAGTGTCCAAAACTCTAGTTTGAGCCCTGTTTTAGCATTGGAGTGCAATGCGCCGAGTTCAGTATCATCTGTTTGCAATTTATGGAGTTCACTGAGGTCCAGTTGTTAAGATAATACCAACACACAAGATAAAAATCAGCGATAATGATGTCTGCCCCTCTGACGTAACTTATGTCAGTCGTAAACTAGCATACGAGGTCCATCTGACGAGAACTTCTTGGGGACAAGTCCTTGCCTGGGTTACGGAAAGCTTATACCAGTGAGGTAGCAACCTTCAATATCGTCTCGTAAATATTTGAAAGCAGCGTAAATAGAAAATAGTTCCCAGTCCAAGGTTGACAATTTACATTGGGAAGCAGACAGTTTGTGGGAGAAAACTCTGAGGACCTGTACAACAGCACCCACGGATTGCTGAAGTACCGCCTCTGCTGCTGTATCACTCATGTCTGTAGTACGCTCGACCGGAGTATCAGAGATGGGATGAGCGAGCGTAATGGCCATCTGTAAGGCTGACTTGTGGTTATTAAATGCACATCACATGTCTGGAGTCCACGTGACTGCCTGAGACTCTGAAGTGTTTTTTCCTGTGAGAGCATCTGTCAGTGCGGCTTCTATATCGGCGGCATGAGGAATGTGTTTGCGGTAGTAATTTACAGTTCCTAGGAAGCGGTGGAGGCCCTAAAAGTCTTTAGAGAAAGACACCATACTAATAGCCCCAACCCGTTCGGGTAGGGGGCGGATGCTGTCGGCAGAAACCACATGACCCAGAAAAGTGACGCTAGTGTGACGGAGTTGTGACTTAGCATTGTTCACTATGACACCGTTTGCTTGTAATAGTTGTAACACTGAATGTAAGTGGAGTTCATGTTCCTTGAGTGAAAAAGAGAAAATTAACAAGTCGTCCAGGTACGAATACACAAAGTCCAGTTTTCCCACCAACAAGTCAACCATTGCCACGTATGTACAGCGCTTTTAAGGCCGAACGGCATAAACAGATACTCGAACAATCTGAACAGGGTGATAATGCCGGTTTTTTTCAACGTCCTCGGGTGCAATTGACAGTTGGTGGTATGCTTTGTGACAGTTGATTACACTGAAAATTTGCAGCCCATGAAGTTGGGAAGCAAAATCTTGAATATTTGGGACGGGATAATTATCTAAAATTGTTCTGGTGTTAAGCACCCGATGGTCACCGCAGAGGCAGAAAGTGTCATCTTTCTTAGGCACCAAATGAATGGGTGACGACCAATTACTAGAAGAAGGGCGAATAGTCTTACTGTCTAAAATTTCCTGAATAATCGCTTTGGCATATTTAAGTTCTCCCATGTTTAAACGCCTAGCCTTTGTGCACCCCGTAGACCTTCCATGGTATTGATTCTGTGAACAGTACCATTGTTGATTGCAAACACTGACAGGGGTGATGGACCCGCACCCAATTAAGTATGACTGACCTGTAATGTACACGCTTCTGTGTCGCCAGCCGGTGAAACAGCAGAAGTGACAGTGATTCCCTGATAGTCCTTGTCGTGGCGCTCAGTGGGGTACTCGGTGGTGTCAAGAACACAGCTTCTGTTCGGCAGTAGAAAAGTCACGCAGTGTCGACAGCAGGTATGAGGAGGTGGTGCGGGGGCTGAGGGCGTGGCTGTGTGTGACAGCTGGGCAACCTGCTTACGAGCAACCGTGAGCTTGGCTTCTATCGTGATGATGCAGAAGCGAATGGCTTTGTTGTTGTCCCAAAGCTCATCGTTGTGTAATTTAAGAGAGAGCACTGTAACGGCGGCGTCAGCTAGCTTGCACAATAGAGTGGCTCTCTCAGATGGGAGGGAAGAAATATTGGAACCGGCGGTATAGTCTACCGAGTTAAAGATTAGTGTACCTCATTGTAGGTTAGGTGAAAGAGCATGGGCTGAGAGAAAATCTACCCCGAGCATGGTTTCATCCACATTGGCAACAACGAAAGTCCATTGTAAGGGAGTGTTAATGTCCAGCAGTCTAAGACAAATTGGTTATGCCATGAGATTGGATCAAGGAATGAATGGTGGTTCAAAGTGGGGGGCAAGGTTGACACCCAAATTTACTACCTGTGGACAAAGGCATGGCACTGACCTCGGCTACCATGTTGCTTAGGAATGAAATGCAAGACACTGCATTTTTCACGTGCAAGCGTCCTGTAGCATGAGGTGAAGAAGTATTAAGAGACATACGTCTGTGTGATGCAGTGCGGCCCGTAGCACCTGAGCGGGGTCACGCTATTAGTTTGGAGTTCTGCAGCGTAACTGGCTCGGATGCAGTAGCGGTGTAGCACTTCATGACACTGTCAGTAGCACGAAGCACGCAGCATGGTAGACATGGCTGGCTTGACCATGGTCGAGCAATCAACGAGTCCAGTGTTCGTCGGAGTAATGCCAACAGGCGTAGAATGGACCGGCGCAGAAGAGTCAACCGCAGTTGACTGATGTGTGGAAAACAACGGAGTACAGATTCCGAGCCCCTCCCCTACAGGTGTATTAAAATTGTTAAAATCACCTAACGTTTGCGGAACACATGTGGCAGACATGGCAGGAACACTCAATTTGTACCGCCCCTGACCCAGTTGGAAAGTTCACACTGGCACTTGGGAAACTTACAAACAGAGTCACTAGTGTTTGAGCACATTGTGTTGACCGTTGCTGAGCACTCTGAGCATGTGGAAAGTTCACATTCGACGTAAAAAATTCACATGTGAAGTTCTGTGCACAAAAAATGTTCTGTTGGTATGGGACACTCCCACATGACTGCTGACTCATGTACGATAACGAGAAGTTATTGTTTGTGCCTGATGCCGGCACACGTGGCTGTGGGAATGTAGAAGCACTGTCCTGTCGAGCCGGTATGTTCAGAAACTGTGTCAAACTATTGTGAATACAAGGTGGATAATTGGAAAACGATGCCGAAGCATCCGTTGGAAAACCTAGTTGGCAAGTGTGCGGTGTAGTGGGTGGCAAGCAATCCATTGTGTGCTGCTTGACGGAACAAAAGTTTGTTATAGCATTTGGGAATAAATTCGGGGTCACCAGTATGGGTTTCATGTTGCAGGATTGCTGGATCCAATGATGTACACTGTACAACTTGTAATACACACTATTTTACACATTTTGTTGATTCTGGTACACACGCGTTTAGTGTATCGCGTGCAACCACAGACTGCTCACAAAGAGCTTGAAAGACAAAGATGTTATATGTGACTTGGTCGGTAGTCGCCACAACTGCAATGAGCAATGTAATCATGTTGACATTGTGTTCCATGTGAACACATCCCCATTTGGCATCATGTGATGTGATGTGACATGGTGCGGCATAAAAAGTGAACTGACTCAAAACTCCAAATGAAAGAGATACTAGTCACAAAGATAATTATTGATCTACAACATATTTATTGTGGAATGATCTGACAAACACATATCGTACATCAACTCAGTATATGGTATTACCATATGCACTCTGTTAATACTGACCACAAACTTCACATATGTATGTTTTGCTAACATCTATCAAAATACAACACAGAAATTTTTCTTGTCAGGATATCATTATTGAACAAACAGTGCAAGATGCCAATGTAAAAGAAAAAAAAAAAAAAAGGATGGAAAAGATTTATCACATGAGAAAAAATAACAGGCATTCAATGCTGGTCATTATTTACTAAAAAGACAGAGACAGCAAGAGAGAGAGAGAGAGAGAGAGAGAGAGAGAGAGAGAGAGAGAGAGAGAGAGAGAGAGAGAGAGAGAGAGTCTGACAAATATACAAATTAATATTAAAATTGGCATTAACATAATGTAAAAATACCGCTTGCAAAAAATTTTACTTTCACAGCTCCTGCAGAAGATGTCAACTTGTAAATGAAGAAACCCAGGCCTTCCCCGAACGTGAACCCACAAATCCATGGTAATTATTTTCCAATGTGTGTGGCATACAAGTCAATAATCTGATAGTGAAGTAAGAAAAACAAGAAATTTCTAAAACAGTTCAGGAAAAAAACAGCTTCTAGTCAGAATACCTTAAGCATATTCACATTCAATAACAAGCAGGAATGTCAGGCCTAGGTACAAATGGTTACATTGCCTTGTACACACCAGTCATTATATCTAAGTCCCATAAGGAAATCACTCTTCCAAATGATCATAAACTTCAGTAGCAGTTACCTGACCACCTGCTTATGAAACCTATGAATATTAATTAATGAATTTTTGAGTTCAGCCAAGTTATATGTGGATATATATCAGAATTCTGTGTGAGTAAGTAACCAAGGGGAATGGGTACTGAAACTGGTTTTGTAACCAAAACCATTACCATTATATTCTAATCAGAATCATTACAACTACCATAAACAATTTCCTTTCACATTTATAATTCTCTATTGTCCTTCTGTGCACGAAAGTCCATTTTCACAAATGAGGAACAAAGTTTACAAGGTTTTAGAACTTTCTTCTTTCATTATTTTAAAACTATGTAGCCTAATGTGGCTGAACTGGCATTATCTCAAAGGAACATGATGATTATGAAGATTAAATGAACAGGTCCTATTTTAATACCTGAAAAATTTATAGAAAAAGTAATTTTCAAAATGAAAAAATCATGAGATATTATTTTAGGTTGTCAATTGTTTAATGTGTGATCATAAGATGGTGTCCAGAATAGTAGGTATTTCTGATTGTTCAATGAAGACAGTTCACCTAGTGCAAGGACACCTTTAACTTAGTGAACAAAACACACCACTTACACATGGTGGTTAAGAGTGTTTTCCTGCATCACACAGATATACAATGTATGTGCTAGCAATATAATCCAAGGAATATTTATGGATCAGGAGAAGTGGAAGACAAAATGTAACTTTGTAATGCTATTGTCTGCATTAAATGTAAAAATAAATGGCACTCAAATGTTTTCCCATGATCAATATTAAATACAGAACTGTTGGTCTTGGCCAATGGTGCTGGAAGATGTGTATTACAAAATATACACAAACAAGCTCTCACTTTTCTTTCAAAAAAAGTGAGTGACATAAGCAGATTACTTAAGGTGCACAACTGTTGAGCTGATTCAAAATTTATGCAGCAGGATTTTTCTTCATCAGCTCTATGTCTGCCTCCATCATATCCTTAACAAGTTCCTATAAAACAAAATACATTTATTAATCATAATGACACTGATTTATATTTAAATGTAGTTGTGTATGGCATACATTTTCCTAAAAACGAGGAAACTTTGTTTATGCAGCAATCCAACCATTTTTAGCACATTGTACTATGTATAGAAGAAACTGGATACAGCAAAGCAACACAGCTAAGTCAATACATTGGTTTATTTTGTCCTAGTGGATAAAACCTATACATCACATAGAATAATGTACACAGCATTTAAGTGCACAGAATTACTTTTACTTCTCACGGCACTAAATACACATTTGTCAACAATAAAGGATACCTACACACCAAGAAACAAAGAGAGAGAACTGTGTACCAAAAGCAACATCAGTTATGCCCACATAGCCCCTTTCCCCAACAATGTGGAGCACCTTGAATGTACAGGAATTGAAACTTAATTTGCCGGCCAGCTTTTGTGCAGACTGCTGGCTGCAATGTTGCTGCAGATGTTGGCTGGGTGATGTTATAGCTTGCTAGCTGATGGAGTGTATGATAGCTGCAGATGGAGTGGGTGGTAACTGCAAGTGAGGACATCAGAGTTGTCTCCTGGAGTCGTGAGGTTTGAAGCATTGGTGTGATGTCTGGTAAGTATGACGGTACACAATCCACATTGGTTTGACTCACTCAATAAGAGACCCCTGTAACATTGCCATTCTACAAGATCTCCATGGTGTGGCCTCCTAGCCATATTATCAGAAAGGGGCTGGTGTACAATTGCTGGAGTTACGATCTGATGAGATCGGTGCATAGTATGACACGAATACAGTCGTCCAAAGCTTTGAGGATGAAAACAGGGTGTTCGCCTAGCAAGAACAGGCAGTCATTGGATCTTGACTACATAGTCTCAGAGCTGTTCCACCACCTGAGACAGTTCTGCTGGGGATGGCATTGGTATAAGTGCGAGACAGTGTGCCAGAATCCGTAGCAGTTCTAAATACACCATTTCTGCTAACGATGCTCTGATGTTAGCTTGTATGCCACGTAAAGACTAAAAGGACCAAGGGAAGGGCCTCCGTCCATTTCTCATGGTGGTACATGAGAGCTGACTTTAGGGACAGATGCCACCTGTCTGCATCCTGTTGCTGGCAGATAGTAGCTTTTCATATGATATTGGGAACTGCACAATTTGGGAAAGTCTAAAAACAAAACACATGCGTCGAACTGTACCAAGTGGTCCAGCACTTGTTGCTTGACCATCTCGGAAAAAATTGATATTCGCTGGGTGAATTCCTTTATGTTTGGTGGATTCGAAACTATTTTTAAAGAATTTTTATTGGTTATCATTTCGAAATAGTGGCCGTTTTTGTTTCAGGCCACAAGCATTCTTTTGAATTTACAAGCATCTATGGTTTTTGACTTATTTGGAAATGGGTTGCCCTAGACTTTCAAAGAAGAAGCAGTTCATTCAGCATACAATGGACTATAAATTAAAACTATGATCACCTATCTGAATGTATTCCTTAATACATTTTAAGTGGCTCAATGTTGTTGGTTCCAAATCAAAAAAACTCAATTTTTGAATAGTATTTTTCCAAAGAAGGAATAATTGCTCAGCCTTAATATTTTTCATGCTATTACACTACACAGTCCCCCCATGAACCATGGACCTTGCCGTTGGTGGGGAGGCTTGCGTGCCTCAACGATACAGATAGCCGTACCGTAGGTGCAACCACAACGGAGGGGTATCTGTTGAGAGGCCAGACAAACGTGTGGTTCCTGAAGAGGGGCAGCAGCCTTTTCAGTAGTTGCAGGGGCAACAGTCTGTATGATTGACTGATCTGGGCTTGTAACATCAACCAAAACAGCCTTGCTGTTGTGGTACTGTGAACAGCTGAAAACAAGGGGAAACTACAGCCATAATTTTTCCCGAGGGCATGCAGCTTCACTGTATGGTTAAATGATGATGGCGTCCTCTTGGGTAAAATAGTCCCCCATTCAGATCTCCGGGCGCGGACTACTCAAGAGGACATCGTTATCAGGAGAAAGAAAACTGGCATTCTACGGATTGGAGCATGGAATGTCAGATCCTTTAATCGGGCAGGTAGGTTAGAAAATTTAAAAAGGGAAATGGATAGGTTAAAATTAGATATAGTGGGAATTTGTGAAGTTCAGTGGCAGGAGGAACAAGACTTCTGGTCAGGTGAATACAGGGTTATAAATACAAAATCAAATAGGGGTAATGCAGGAGTAGGTTTAATAATGAATAAAAAAATAGGAGTGCAGGTAAGCTACTACAAACAGCATAGTGAACGTATTATTGTGGCCAAGATAGACACAAAGCCCACGCCTACTACAGTAGTACAAGTTTATATGCAAACTAGCTCTGAAGATGACGAAGAAATTGAAGAAATGTATGATGAGATAAAAGAAATTATTCAGGTAGTGAAGGCAGACGAAAATTTAATAGTCATGGGTGACTGGAATCCGAGAGTAGGAAAAGGGAGAGAAGGAAACATAGTAGGTGAATATGGATTGGGACTAAGAAATGAAAGAGGAAGCCGTCTGTTAGAATTTTGCACAGAGCATATCTTAATCATAGCTAACACTTGGTTCAAGAATCATAAAAGAAGGTTGTATACATGGAAGAATCCAGGAGATACTAAAAGGTATCAGATAGATTATATAATGGTAAGACAGAGATTTAGGAACCAGGTTTTAAATTGTAGGACATTTCCAGGGGCAGATGTGGACTCTGACCACAATCTATTGGTTATGAACTGTAGATTAAAACTGAAGAAATTGCAAAAAGGTGGGAATTTAAGGAGATGGGACCTGACTAAACCAGAGGTTGTACAGAGTTTCAGGGAGAGCATAAGGGAACAATTGACAGGAATGGGGGAAAGAAATACAGTAGAAGACGAATGGGTAGCTCTGAGGGATGAAGTAGTGAAGGCAGCAGAGATTCAAGCAGGTAAAAAGACGAGGGCTAGTAGAAACCCTTGGGTAACAGAAGAAATATTGAATTTAATTGATGAAAGGAGAAAATATAAAAATGCGGTAAATGAAGCAGGCAAAAAGGAACACAAACGTCTCAAAAATGAGATCGACAGGAAGTGCAAAATGGCTAAGCAGGCATGGCTGGAGGACAAATGTAAGGATGTGGAGGTTTATCTCACTAGGGGTAAGATAGATACAGCCTACAGGAAAATTAAAGAGACCTTTGGAGAAAAGAGAGCCACTTGTATGAATATCAAGAGCTTAGACGAAAACCCAGTTCTAAGCAAAGAGGGGAAAGCAGAAAGGTGGAAGGAGTATATAGAGGGTCTATACAAGGGCGATGTACTTGAGGACAATATTATGGAAATGGAAGAGGATGTAGATGAAGATGAAATGGGAGATACGATACTGCGTGAAGAGTTTAACAGAGCACTGAAAGACCTGAGTCTAAACAAAACCCCGGGAGTAGACAGCATTCCATTAGAACTACTGACGGCCTTGGGAGAGCCAGTCCTGACAAAACTCTACCATCTCGTGAGCAAGATGTATGAGACAGGCAAAATACCCTCAGACTTCAAGAAGAATATAATAATTCCAATCCCAAAGAAAGCAGGTGTTGACAGATGTGAAAATTACCGAACTATCAGTTTAATAAGTCACAGCTGCAAAATACTAACACGAATTATTTACAGACGAATGGAAAAAACTGGTAGAAGCCGACCTCGGGGAAGATCAGTTTGGATTCCATAGAAATGTTGGAACACGTGAGGCAATACTGACCTTACGACTTATCTTAGAAGAAAGATTAAGGAAAGGCAAACCTATATTTCTAGCATTTGTAGACTTAGAGAAAGCTTTTGACAATGTTGACTGTAATACTCTCTTTCAAATTCTAAAGGTGGCAGGGGTAAAATACAGGGAGCGAAAGGCTATTTACAATTTGTACAGAAACCAGATGGCAGTTATAAGAGTCGAGGGGCATGAAAGGGAAGCAGTGGTTGGGAAGGGAGTGACACAGGGTTGTAGCCTCTCCCCCATGTTATTCAATTTGTATATTGAGCAAGCAGTAAAGGAAACAAAAGAAAAATTTGGAGTAGGTATTACAATCCAGGAAGAAGAAATAAAAACTTTGAGGTTCGCCGATGACATTGTAATTCTGTCAGAGACAGCAAAGGACTTGGAAGAGCAGTTGAATGGAATGGACAGTGTCTTGAAAGGAGGATATAAGATGAACATCAACAAAAGCAAAACAAGGATAATGGAATGTAGTCGAATTAAGTCGGGTGATGCTGAGGGAATTAGATTAGGAAATGAGACACTTAAAGTAGTAAAGGAGTTTTGCTATTTGGGGAGCAAAATAACTGATGATGGTCGAAGTAGAGAGGATATAAAATGTAGACTGGCAATGGCAAAGAAAGTGTTTCTGAAGAAGAGAAATTTGTTAACATCGAGTATAGATTTAAGTGTCGGGAAGTCGTTTCTGAAAGTATTTGTATGGAGTGTAGCCATGTATGGAAGTGAAACATGGACAATAAATAGTTTGGACAAGAAGAGAATAGAAGCTTTCTAAATGTGGTGCTACAGAAGAATGTTGAAGATTAGGTGGGTAGATCACGTAACTAATGAGGAGGTATTAAATAGGATTGGGGAGAAGAGACGTTTGTGGCACAACTTGACTAGAAGAAGGGATTGGTTGGTAGGACATGTCCTGAGGCATCAAGGGATCACAAATTTAGCATTGGAGGGCAGCGTGGAGGGTAAAAATCGTAGAGGGAGACCAAGAGATGAATACACTAAGCAGATTCTGAAGGTACTGGGAGATGAAGGAGCTTGCACAGGATAGATTGGCATGGAGAGCTACATCAAACCAGTCTCACGACTGAAGACCACCACAACAACAACAACAACAACAACAACAACACATTACATAGTATAGTTACTTTTTATAGCTTATCAATGATGAGAAGCTTATACTTGAAAAACACACTATTTTAAAAAACAGATTTTTTTTAATTTTTTCATTCTTTGGCCTGCAATATCTTTGTCAAGGGACCACACAAAAATCCAAAAATTATGCACTTAATAGACTTCAGTATAAATTAATAGACTTTAGTGTAAGTTTCAACTTTGAGATTCAATGGGAAGTTACAAAAAAAATTACAAATATGAGTCAAAAATACATTTCTTAATGTCTGCAATATCTGGACTAATGGATAAAGTGTATCAGCAACATAATTTAAAGATATCTGTGAGCACCTCTTTTTAAAGTGAGCCATCGTGTTATATTACCTTGTTCTCACCTTATTTGATTTTACTACGTTGTTCAGTACATTTTTAACAAGTATCAGAACTTGATCCTTTTCAACTTTTTTTAAACAAGATCCTTGCCCAGTGGGTGGTAAAATGTAACATGCATATCTTGATTTTGACAATCAATATTATCAACTTTGGTGATCCAGCAATGTTCACCACAATTACAAGCTACTATGTCTATATTTTGAAGTGTCATTGGTACAAGTTTTTCACATTTAAGAAGTTCATTATCGAGGGATGCTGATATGAACTTACACTTGAGCAAGTTGTGTGACTGAGGTATAAAACAATGAACACATTGGGTTCCTTTAATCTAAAGATAAGTGTTGAATTTTTCCTCCACGACATTGATGTACAGTTGTTGCCTTTCCCCACATTTTATAACAACATAGGTAATCCCTTTCACCTGTTCTTGAACATTTCTTGAGTTGTCAAGATGTGATTCTCATAGGTCCACTGCAAATAAGCTTTTGTGACAGCTCACTTTGTTGTACTCCCAATGCTATCACATCCATTCTCCCCATGGCACGATGCAACAAAGCGCCATTCTGCATTATGTCCATGGTCTTCCTTCGAAAGGAGATGTGAATAATTTTTTTTTTTTTTTTTTTTTTTTTTTTTTTATATTGGTTTGCAACACCATCAGAAGAGTACATCAGTTTGTGGAAGGATGGTGCTGTTTTATGTAGTTTGTTAATTGCTGCTGAAAAGTGTGCACAGCTATTCAAGGTAGCCACTTATGACAAAAAATCTGTGACACTCTAGTTTAGCTTGATCTTTATAACAGAACACAAATGGATGAAATGTGGCCTGTTTGTCTACCCAGTAGTGCCCCTGTACTTCATCTTGAACATAAAAGGAATGGTTTTCAGAAAAGTCGGCAAGAATTAAGCATTCATCACCTGCTAAGGTTTGCTTTTTGTCTTTCAGAAATTTACCCTGAGCTTTGGCAAAATAATGAGGCATTTCAGGTTTTCAAGGTTAGCTACCAGCACTTCAAAAACTACTTCTCATGGCTTTGTAATTGTCACCGTTTCCATTCTATATTGTCACATATCAAATCGTCGTCTTCTGATTTTTCAAGCATGCCAAGTAAAGCTTGTTTGCCTGGACAGTCTTGACATTTTCCCATGATCAAACAATTGGAGCTGTTGATATCGCAAACTTTAATGTCCACAACGTATTTATAGTCAACTCCTAAGACTGACCCCATCTATCATCAACTGTATGATGATTGTCTATTTAAAGGACTAAACTAGTGGGTCATCAGTCCCTCGTTATCATGAGAGAAACATGTCAAAAGTGAAAGAAAGGGTGACTTGGCTGCTCAAACTATATAAGCAAATCAAACAGTTTAAAAGGGCATGGCAGTAGTTGTACCACAATAGGTAAAAGAAAAGAGATAACCCAGGCAGCATCTTGCATAAAGGGGAGGGGAGGGGGGCGGGGCTAAAGGCACAACAGAGTAAGGGGGAAAGAAAGTAATCTGTGGTCACTTGGTGGGTACATGCCACAGGAGAGGGAGGGAGTGGAGGGAGGGAGGCTCTCACCCCACAACCACTCTGGAATTAGAAGAGTAGTATAGGTAAAAGAAAATCCACTCTCCTCAGGAAATGCAACACTGGTTATGGCTGTCACATCATCTGCAAGCATCTGAGGTAGTGTGGTAGGAAAGCCAAGAGTGTACCGCGGATTGGCCAGCAGGGCACACTCAACAACAATATGTGCTATCATCAGTGGACTATCACAGCTGCAGTGAAGAGTCTCATGTGGCCAATGCATAGTCAGCACAACACAATGGCATCTTTTGGAGACACCTGGAAAGACGTGTGTCACACTTTAGTGGACCCTTTAATTGCTCTCAACTTGTTATGGGCCATAGTAGCCTGCCATTCCAATTCTCGGATCCTCAAAATATGCACCAAAGTTGTAATTTTAAGTCTGGGCCAGGTATCCCAATGTCAAGTTGACCTCCCGTAATTGTCTCTCTAACCTGGAATGCCTATGTGGCTCATTGTCCACATGCAGGTCACAGTTTTTCCAGAGCTGTAGAGTTCAGCTGTAGGTCCTGTATGTTTGCAGCTACAAGATTTTTAAGATAGCACAGGGTTATGGATTTTAAGCAACTCACTGAATCGCTACAGGTCAGAAAGTTCGTCATGGTCTAAGAGTTGACATACTGCAAAGCCTGAGAGATGGCAACCAACTCTACAGTGTATAAATTGCAGGCACCCAGCATAGTGTGCTTCTCATGTCCCCTAGCATGTGCAAAGACATAACTGACCCCGTCGTTGACTTTCGATCCATCTGTGTACATGCGTACCAAATTAGAATAATTGTGGTAGATTGAAAGAAACAAGTGTCAGAAGTATAGGACCAGCATCCCTCTTGGGGCCACAAAAGAAGTCCATCTGTATCACAGGACAGGGGATGTCAAGAGGGATCTCTAGGAACACAGGCTAACAGAGGCTGTTGGAGGTCCTTCAGTAGAATATAGAGTCGGATCCCAGCTGGTCATCCCAGTTTTGGACAATTCACAAACAGTCTGAACTGCTGGTTGTAAAACAGAATTGATTGACATGGGTGGGTAGGCATCTGACAGATTGCGACTGCAGAACTTGCCAGAAGCTGCTGTCATCTAACTGATCAGGAGCTGTCAACAGGACTCGTACGGAAAGCCCCAGTTGCCAACTGCATGCCAGGGTTGTGAACAGAGTCCAACAGATTCAGTACGGATGGTGCTGCCAACTCATAGTCTACACATCCATAGTCCAAGTGGGATAAAATCAGGGCTGTACAAAATCTCAGAAGAACTGTGCAGTATGCGTCACATGAGGAGTAACTAAGAAAACTGGGAGCATTCAGCTCCTTTATGCGAGTTAGCTGCCTTGAGCTGGCAGATATGCAGCAGCCAAGATAGTTTGTGGTCAAATAAAATATCTAAGAGCTTGAAAGTTTCAACAACTTCAAGTAACTGGTCATCTAGATAAATTTCTGTGTGTAGGTGCACAGTCCACAGTCAACAAAAAATGCATAACTCTTGATTTTGCAGGGGAAAATTGATAGCTGTGATTCAGGGCCCAGTCCCGGATTCTCCAGACAGCTCCCTGAAGCAGGCATTCAGTGGTGTGCAGTGATGCAGAGGCGTAGTACAGGCAAAGGTCATCCACATACAGTAATGGAGAGGCTTTGGGGCCCATTGCATTTACGATACCACTGATGGCGATAGTGAATAGCATTACACTCAGAACCAATTGCTGAGGGACTCCCGTTTCCTTTAAATAATGGTTGCTTAAAGCTGAACCTATCCAGATCTGAAAAAACTGGGGAGATATGGAAACTCTGGATAACAATGGGTGAACTGCACTGGAAACCCGACTGGTGCAGTGTACTGTATGCCTTCTGTGGGTCAAAGAACACAGCAATCAGGTGTTGGCGATGCACAGAAGCATTGTGCACTGCAGGTTCCAAAAAAACCAGGTATCTGGTTGGTTGGTTGGTTGGAAAAAACTACGCGGTCATCAGTCCCTCCGACCTCAGATTAACTAAAACCGGTAAAATCCCACATTAAAAGAGGGAGCTACAACATCCATAAAATGATAACTATTGACAGGGAAGGAAGGAAAAGGACAGAAGATGAGGTGAGGGAAAGAAAGTGACTAATGATAGGGGCATGAAGGAAGAAGCACAGGAAACGAGAGATGCTCAGGACATAACAGACCCCAAGAGGAAAGGAGTGGGAAGGCCAGGGTGAACCACCAAGCCCAGTTAAAGCCAATCCAGTCGGGGTGAAGGGGGGCAGCATGAACACCTGCCATCCCCTCCACTCGCCGATAAGGTGGAAGGCCCCTCCCTTCAATAAAGCGATAAAAACCCCCATCACAAATAAAATGTAAAACGAGATCTGCCACTGAGGCATCATCAGCCAACACCAGGAGTAGCAATTCTGGAAAGCTAAAAGTCCATCGTAAGGTGGCTAAGTTGGGGCAGTCCAATAAGATGTGAGCCACAGTCAACATCAATCCACAACAGCAAGGGGGATCCTCACGACGGAGGGGATAACCGTGGGTCAAAAAAGTATGGCCGATGTGGAGCCAGCAGAGGACAACATAAGCCTTACGAGAGACCCGTAAGGAGGACTGCCATGGAGTTGTAATACCTTTAATTGCCCTGAGCTCGTTCGGCAAAGAAAGAGTGCTCCATTCTGCATCCCGAAGGCCCAAAACCTGATGACGTAATGCCGAGCGAAGGTCTATCTCTGGAATGCCAATAGCAAGAGATGGCCTGTTAGTAGCTAATTTAGCCAGTCAATTGGCAAGTTCGTTGCCATGAATCCCAACATGGCCCGGGGTCCAAATGAAAACCACCAAGCATCCACGTTGAGAGAGAAGAGAAAGGGAGGCCTGGATAGCGATGACTAACGGGTGGCGAGGGAAGCACTGGCCGATAGCGTGCAAACTGCTCAATGAGTCACTACAGATAGTGAAGGATAGTCCTGAGCAGGAGCGGATATGGTCCTGTGCGTGCAAGATGGCTACCAATTCTGCAATAAAAGCACTACAGCCATCTGGCAAGGAGCAAAGTTCTGTGCATCGCACATAGGTGTAAGCAACACCAGTGCGGCCATCAACCATGGAGCCACCAGTATAGATCACTTCTGAACCCTGAAAGGAACTGAGGAGACAGGAGAACTGGTGGCGAAGAGCCATCGGAGGGACAGAATCCTTTGAATCGATTGAGAGATTAAGACAGAGTTGCGGCTGAGAGACGCACCATGGAGGGGTGTGTGTGTGAGCGAGGAAGAGGGGTGGTAAAGGCAATTGCTGGAGCTCAGAAAAGAGCGACTGAATGCAGACAGCCATGGTAAGCCCACATCATGGCCGCCGCTGTGGCAGGGTGATCTCCGTGTCTGGATAAAGGAGACCATAATTAGGGTGCTTTGGGCTGCAGCGAATGCGGAGCGCATAAGATATCAGCTGTTGCTGGCACAAAACTCACAGTGGCGGAATCCAAACCCCTGCGAGAAAGTTAAGTAGGGGGCTAGTCCAGAAGGCACCAGTCGCAAGTCACACCCCTCAGTGGTGGATCGGGTCTAGTATCTGCAGTGTCGAAGGTGATGCAGAACCACAGACAGGACTTCCATAGTCGAAACGAGACTAGACCTGCGCTTGATACAATCGCAGGAGAACATAGTGGTCTGCACCCCAGGCGGTATTGCACAGACACCGCAGAACAATGAGATGGGACCAGCAAGTCCTCTTCAGCCGGCAAAGATGTGGGAGCCATGTCAACCGGGCATCAAAGACCAGACCCAAGAAGCGATGGGTGACCACCACCGCGAGGAGCTGGCCATCGAGGAACAGTTCCAGATAGGGATGGACTGTATAGCGATGGCAGAAATGCATGACCCAAGTCTTGACGCTGAAAACTGAAAGCCATGGGAGAGACTCCATGAGTGGGCCCGACAGATTGCCTCCTGTAGACGACATTCTGCAGCGCCCATTACAGAGGAGGCGAGGTAGATACAAAAATCATCAGCATACAAAGAAGGGGACACTGTCGGCCCAACAGCTGTCACTAGACCATTAATGGCTATGAGAAAGAGAGGGACACTCAGCACGGAACCCTGTGGAACCCCATTTTCTTGCCAATGGGGAGAGCTGTAGGAGGAGCCAACCTGGACCCGAAAAGAGCAACAAGAAAGAAAATTACAGATAAAAACGAGCAGAGCACCACAAAGGCCCAATTCGTGGAGGGTCGTGAGGATGTGGTGGCACCAGGTGGTGTCACAGGCTTTATGTAGATCAAAGAAGACTGCAAGGAGATGTTGCCGATGGGCAAAAGCCGACCGGATAGCAGACTCTAGGTGTACCAAGTTATCCATCATAGAGCGGCCACAGCGAAAACCACTTTGATTCGATGACAAAAGGTCGCAGCATTCAAGGATCCAAAACAGCCGCCGACTCATCATGCGTTCAAGGAGCTTGCAGAGGGTGTTAGTAAGTCTAATTGGACGGTAGCTATCCAACTGAAGAGGCGGCTTCCATGGCTTCAACACCGGAACAACAAGGCTTTCCTGCCACTGGGCAGGAAATACACCCTCAACCCACAGACAGTTGAAGAAGGTCAATATATGATGGTGGCCAGCCACCAATAAGCGTTGGAGCATTTGATTATGTATCCGATCCAGTCCAGGAGCTGTGTCAGGACAAAGGGCGAGGGTGCTGGCAAATTCCCACTCGCTAAATGGGGCATTATATGGTTCTGAGCACCGAGAAACACTCTTTCAGGAGAAGAAACGTGGGTGGATGCTGAGCCGATGCCGAAGCGTGAGCAAAGTGTTGAGAAAGATTTTCTGGCACAAAGTCCAGATTGGTAATGACAACACCATTCACAGAAATTCCTGCAACCCCGGTGGGAGGACGGTGGCCAAAAATTCGCCGGAGTTTCGCCCTGACTTGTGAAGAGGGGGTGTGGTGTCCTATGGCAGCTACATATCGTTCCCAGCAAATCCGTTTCTGAAATTTGATTAGGTAGCGGGTTCAGGCGCGGAGTCGCTTAAAGACCAGAAGAAGAGCAGTAGAAGGGTGCCGCCTGAAGTGTTGAAGAGCACGGTGGCAGTCTTTTATGACCGCAGCAATTTCCAGAGTCCACCAAGGGACCATCTTCCGGCAGGGGCAACCTGAAGAAGAAGAAGAAGAAGAAGAAGAAGGGATTGCTGAAACAGCTGCTGAAAGGATGGAGGCAGTCAAGGTCTGAGTAGATTTATCAACACTGTCATGTGGCTATACAGGGGGAATGGGAGCAGCGGAGAAGGCACCCCAATCAGCCTTAGATAGGGCCCACCTGGGAAGGTGACGGAGCGAGAGACACTGAAGGAAGGTCAAAACAATCAGGTAATGGTCGCTGTCCGATAAGTCATCATGGACACCCCATTCAATGGAGGGAAGAAGGCCGGATTGCAGATGGAGAGGTCAGTGGTTGAGAAAGTGCCGTGCGCCACACTAAAGTGTGTGGGAGCACCTGTGTTTAGTAAACAAAGGTCAAGCCCTGCCAGAACAGCTTCAACTGTCCTGCCCAGGGCAGTAGTCATATGACTACCCCAAAGAAGGTTCTGAGCATTAAAGCCCCTAATAACAGGAAGGGATTAGTTGAAGAAGGGTGGTGAGGGCATGGGATGTGGGCAGCTTGTCAGGTGGGAGGTAAAGATTACAGACTGTGACTGGAGTGGCCAGATGGACATTGAAAGCAATGGCTTCCAGAGTGGTATGGAGGTTAACCCATTTACTAACAATATCCTTGCGGACCATGGTGCAAACACCACCAGAAGCCCGCAAGGGGCCAATTCTGTTCAGACAGGAAGCGTGGAACCCACGAAGGGTCGGTGAGTAAGAATTGACAAAATGGGTCTCCTGGAGCGCAATACAAGCGGCAGAGTAGAAGGAAAGAAGAGGCTGCAACTCCGGAACGTGACGCAAATATCAAATACAATTCCACTGGAGGATTCTCAAGCCGGAGTCCAAAGTGGAAGTGATTGTACCAGAGTCAGTCATGCCACCGAGTCACTATCCGTCACCGATAAGGATGGGGTAATATCCATATAGGTGGGGTCAGACACCATTGGTTCATTGACTGTAGGAGAGGAAGGCCGCACCTCAGGGGGTACCACAGAGGCCTTGCCCTTGTTTCTGCTTCTTCTCTTGGGAAGGAAGAGAAGGGCAGACTTCAGCGAGGGCAGGCATGGAATTACACCAGGCATCTTGGCGCCCACCAGCCACGGATCACACTGCCGATGTAGAGCAGTAGATCGTCTTTCAGGGGGGTGCTGGGAAGAGGAGTCCTGGGAGGGAGCTCCAGTACCGGTGGCTGCCGAACGAGGGGAGCACTTCTCCGGTGCAGGAGGGGGAGCAGCACCAGAAGGGGTGGGTATGGGTACTGAGGGGGAGGGGGAGTGGGA
The DNA here is from genome assembly GCF_021461385.2 of Schistocerca piceifrons. NCBI lineage: Eukaryota > Metazoa > Arthropoda > Insecta > Orthoptera > Acrididae > Schistocerca > Schistocerca piceifrons. The sequence goes on from NC_060138.1 coordinate 310,580,372, forward strand.
GAGGGTGGTGGGGGAGGGGGGTGGGAAGAGCGGGGGAGGAGGAGGAGGCTGAAGGCATGGGGTGAATGGGGTGGGGCTGGGAAGAGGAGGGGGTAGGAGGGGCAATGGACATAATTGAAGCAAAAGTAGAGGTCACAGACACGGGATGGAGCCGGTCATATTTTTTACGAGCCTCAGTGTAGGTGACTAATGAGGAGGTATTGAATAGGATTGGGGAGTAGGGAAGTTTGTGGCACAACTTGACTAGAAGAAGGGATCGGTTGGTAGGACATGTTTTGAGGCATCAAGGGATCACAAATTTAGCATTGGAGGGCAGCGTGGAGGGTAAAAATCGTAGAGGGAGACCAAGAGATCAATACACTAAGCAGATTCAGAAGGATGTAGGTTGCAGTGGGTACTGGGAGATGAAGAAGTTGCACAGGATAGAGTAGCATGGAGAGCTGCATCAAACCAGTCTCAGGACTGAAGACCACAACAACAACAACAAGTGTAGGTGAGCCGATCTAAGGTTCTGTACTCTTGGCTTCTTCTGCCTTTCACAAACACTGGGCATGTAGGCGAGTGTGGAGAATGCTGTCCATTACAATTTACACACATTGGTGGGGGAGCACAGGCACTCCCCTCATGGAGGGGTGCCCACAGTTGCCACAGAAGGGATCAGTGGTGCAGCGGGAAGACATTTGTCCAAACCTTAAGCATTTAAAACATCTCATCGGTGGTGGAATATAAGGTTTTACATCACACCGCTACACCATCACCTTGACCTTCTCAGGGAGGACATCCCCCTTGAAGGCCAGGATAAAGGCACCTGTAGCGATGCGATTGTTTGGAGGGCCTCGCTGCACATAGCACGGAGCTCCTCGTCAGTATGCAGAACAAGATCTCGGTGGAAAATAATGCCCTGCACTGAGTTCAAAGATTGGTGGGGCATGACAGAGATTGGGACGTCACTGAGATTGTTACACGCACGCAGGGCATCAGATTGGGCAGCACAAGATGTCTTGATGAGCAATGCACCAGACCGCATTTTACTCATCGATTCAACTTCGCCATACTTATCTTCAATTGTCTCCACGAAAAACAAAGGCTCAGTCATGGGAAAACTACCGCCATCCGTCCTGGTACAAACCAGGTACCAAGGGAAAGATTTCAACCTAAGCCGGCGAGTTTACCCCTCCTCCCAGGGGGTGGCCAGGGAGGGAAAGCCGAAGGATCAGAAGGAGTGTCACGTCTGCTACCACTCTTAGAGACGGCCACAGAATGGCCAGGATGGTAAAGCTTTTGTCACTTCACGTGCAAGGCATCCGCCCTAGTACCACCCACTATGATCAGGGGCTCGCCCCGTGGGCACCACCCAGTCACAGCGAGGGCCGTCTGGCACAGCGTCCATTGCCAGGACTTCTGGTGCCCCAAAACAATGAGCATCGACTCCTGGGCATACATGAGGCGTTAACAGCTCAGGTACTAGCAGAGTGATCCCTGTGGTTTTAGGGGGCTCAGCCAAGTGGGTACTAAACAGCCCCACCATACGGACTGGCAACCGTGCTGGTGACCAAGCAGGAGGGGGGGGGGGGGGGGGGGGGGGCAGGGTGCAAAGGGAAGGGGAGGGGAGGGGTAGAGGAACCTGCACCATGGAAGCTGGGTAGGGAGATCATCCGCAAATGGCTCACACTGAACGGAAAATTTTTGGAAATGGAGGTCAAACCCCAAGGGGACCACAAATGCCGAAAAGGAGATGGAAACAGCAAACTAAACAATAGCACAAACCAAAAAAAGCCAGGAGGATAGCCAGGTGGACATAAAGAAGTCCACTAAGAGGGAAAAGTGGGGGCAGGGACAAAGGAGCAAGGAGAGGGAGGAAGAGGAACAGGGATGGGATGGTAACGCAGCCTTCAAACAAAGGAAAGGAGACTGCAATAGCTCAGGGCCCCGTGCACACCACACACATACCCACAAAAGGACTGTGGGACCCCGGAGGGGAAGGGGGGGGGGGACAGGTATCTGTGGTGTGGACTAGACAGTCCGAAGGCCACTTTGTGATCATAATATATGCCACCTGGCTTAAAGACACCAACAAAGACAGCAGTTGACCATTTGTTCGAATAGCTTACACAGCCCATTCGTTAGGGAGATTGGCTAGTAGTTAGTTAAAATATATGCGTCGTTTACCGGTTTCAGGACAGGAATAAAAATACCTTCCCGCTGCTGAAAGGGAAATACTCCCTCCTGCCAAATGCAAATAAAAAGCCAGAAGATGTGTTTCATGCTGTTGGCACGAAGATGTTTGAGCATTTGGTTGTGGATTTTGTCAGGTCCAGGGATCAAAGCACTGCAAAGCTCTTATTCATTAAAATGTGCATGGAAAGACAGTGGGTGGCACTCAATAAGGTGTTTCTGGGCCAGGAAATGAGGACGGTAATTATTGCAAGCGGACACCTCAGTGAAGTGTCCCACAAAACATTCGGCAAGTACCATAGGGTCAGTGCAGATGTTGTCATTGACACGGATGCCAGGAACCACCGTGGGTGGTGGATGGCCACAAATGCAGGACAGTTTAGTCCATACTTGGGACGATGGAATGTGGAATCGCATAGTTGAGGCATACTGCTCACATTCCTGCTTCCTTTTTTTTTTATTAAAAATATCATTTTCACCTGGAGTCTCTTGAATGCTATTACATTATCCATAGAAGGATGGTGCTCATGCTGTTGAAGCACCCTGCGGCATTCCCTGATAGCTGTGGCTATGTCTTCAGACCACCATAGCACCGGCAGTCATCAAGATGAACCGGAGGAGTAGGTTATCATTGCTGCTGCAGCATGAGTAATAGTATCAATAGTATTCTGTAACAATGTCGATATCCATCACACAAATAGCTGTCCGCCCCCGGTAGCTGAGTGGTTAGCGTGACAGACTGTCAATCCTAAGGGCCCGGGTTCGATTCTCGGCTGGGTGGGAGATTTTTCCCCGCTCAGGGACTGGGTGTTGTGTTGTCCTAATCATCATCATTTCATCCCCATCGACGCGCAAGTTGCCGAAGTGGCGTCAAATTCAAAGAGTTGCACCACACGAACGGTCTACCGAACGGGAGGCCCTAGACTCAAGACATTACTATACACAAATAGCTGCAAAAGTGGCTGCAGAGGAGAAAGCCTGCCAATCAGCTTTCTGAAGCGACCATCGTGGAGCATCTTTTAGATGTCTGTGAGTGGAGAGGACGAGAACAATAGGAAAATGGTCGCTGTCACAAAGATTGTGGTGCACCACTGAATCAGGGGTAAGATAGTCAGACTGCAACCTGCAAGATCAATAGCTGAAAATGTTCCATGAGCCACACTGAAATGGGTTGCAGCTCCAGTGTTGAAAAGGCAAACGTCCAATTCTGAAAGGAGGTGCTCTAATACTCAGCCTCTGTGAGACTGTGTCGCCACCCCACAGAGGATTATGGGCATTAAAGTCTCCTAGTAAGAGGAAGGGAGCAGGCAGCTGTGTCAGTAACTCTAACAGCTGTCGGTAATGGAAAGGTCCATCTGGGGGTAGATAAACATTACATATTGTCATCCAAACTGACAGTGCAGTGGTAAGGAGCACCAGCTCACTGAAAATATCAGAGTGTATGAAGGTCCAGACACCACTGAACACTCTCTGAACATTAATGTAATTGGTACAGTAGGGCTGGTTGTTTTTTTGAGCAGGGAGATGTGTTGCTGTAAACTGTGTTTCTTGATACGCTATGCCAATTATAGAGTAAGTAGCGATTGAATGACAGAGTTCGGTAAAACAGCAATAGTAGTAATTACAGTTCCATTGAAGGAGCTCAGTTCCATTGAATGAGCTTTGGTGCCAGGTCTGAGAAAGTGTCAAATGGAAAATATGGATGTGATTACCTTCCTACCAGGTCATGGTCCACCTGACTGCGTGCAATCCGTCATCCATGTGCACAGGCTCGACTGCTGCAGGGTTGGAGCAGAACATCCAAAGCCTCAGAAAGTAGTTTACCTTTCTGGTTATCCTTCTTATGCTTTTGAAACTTCAATTTCTGTGATGATTTCCCCACTTTATCTTCTAGGAACGAAGAGAACTGTACTTTTCTTTGGCCTGCAGCTTGTGGCTGCTGGTCCTTGTCTTGAGAGGGGGCATGTTGGCAAATGTCCTTGTCCCTGATGCCAGAGGATGACTGGCATCTTTGGCTGCACCGACAGTGTGAGGATGAAGGAGCTGATGCTCTCTCCTCCACCTAGAGGGCAGGCTGTGGAATAAGAACAGGGCCTTGAGGTGTCATTGCATGAAGTGTGGACTGTGACATTACAGTCGCAAAATTGGAGACCATAATTAGTCAGATGAAGTCTTTAAAACTTTTTCCTTGCATATCGATAAGACAGGCGGTCAAGCATTTCAGACTCCTGAAATTTCTTCTCCCTCTTGAACACTAAGCATTGCAGTGAACAAGGGGGATCCAGTTCTGGACAGTTGACACATTGAGGGGGTTGGTCACAAGGGATGCCCTCGTGGAGCGCCCATCCACGTGCTCTACAGATAGCCTCATTAGCACAGTTGAAGCACATGTGTCTGAACCTTTGGCACTTAAAACATCTCATTGGAGGAGGAAAATAAGGTCTGAAATGACACCTACAAACCATGATTTCGACCTTCTCAGGCAACATGTTGCCAGTTAAGGCTAGGATAAAAGCTCCAGTGTCTGCTTTGTTATCCTAGAATACCTCCTGCAAGTGGAGAACAAAACTGACTCCACACTGCGCCAAATTAGTAAGCAGCTCTTCATCAGTTAACACCATGATTTCTATTGAGCTTGATATGGGAAGAAATGACTGGTATATCTCCTAACTTGACACAGGCCTGAAGCATGTGTGATGTTTTGGTCAGCAAAAGATCCTTTCTATTGCTCCAACCTCCTCAAACCGATCTTCACTATTTTCAACAAAAAACATTGGCTTCATTGAAGCGAAAGAGCCACTGTCAGTGTGGGAACAAACCAAGATCTCGGCAAACTGTCCATTTCCATTTCTCCTTGCCCAGCTCTCGTCTTGAGGCATGGACAATGACAGAAATGCCATTGGATTGTAAGCTTCTACATTAAAATCACTGTTCCTGATTAATGAGATGGCTGTGTTGGCATGGTCACCATTAAGTTCAATACTTTTTCATTGCGGATCATGTGCCCCGATGCCACTCACTCCGATCAGAGGCTCTCCCCCTGAGTACCACCTTGCCAAGGCAAAGGCCACCTGGCAGAGTAGCCATTGGCTGAAGTCCCAGTACCCCAAATTGGACAGGCAGTTACTTCTTGGCTAACACATGGAGGTCACAGCTCAGGCATTGGCAGTGCGATCCCTGCATTGTGAAGGTGCTACCAACAAGAGGGTACATGACAATCCCACCACGAAGGACTTGCTACCATGCTGGATTTTGGATGCAGAGGTAGATCCATTTGACTGGTAAATGCAAAAGGTAACAGCACACAATGGAGAGGTAGCGCACCACATTAAGGCGCCTTTCATCAAATGGCCTCCACTTCTGTAAAATTTGGAAAGTGGAGGTCGAATCCAAAAAAATGACCAGAATACAAAAATCCAACGTGTGTGAGGGGGAAAAAGCATTTTAAAAAAGTGAAAAGAGCAAAAACCTTCAAAAGTCCAAAAACAGTCACCCTCGACAACACGAGGAGAATCATCAACTTTACATTCTGATGATACAAACACCATGGGCGGCAGATGCCGCTACAACAACTTGTAAAATTTCAACCTTTCAATTTTAATGTCAGGGTTTTCTTTTTTGAATTCAGTGAATAGTTCATTTAAATTACACAATATTAAGCTTTTGTTTCTCTAAACCTAGTACCATTTTCTTTCACACAAATACTAATCTTTTTCGCCAGGCATCAAACAATTGTTATTGTCATCTTCATAAAACCTAATAATCTTTTCAATCCTCATATACATTCCCTGTCTATTCCATTTTCTGCTTGTGACATAAGCATATGTACCTCAGCTTTTGTCATCAGTTTTGCTTTCCTGTCAGTTCTGACAAGAACAACTCTGTCACTGAACTGTTCACAGTAGCTCACTCTCTGAACCATCTTCTTATTTGTAACTAATACCACTATTGTTATACCATTTTGTGCTACTGTTGATATTACCCTATATTCAACTGACCAGAAAATACTTATCTTCTTTCAATTTCACCTCAATGACTCCCCATTATATCTAAAACCAGCCTTTGAATTTCCTTTTCAGATTTTCTAGTTTTCCTACAACATTCAAATTTATGATATTCCACACTCTTATTCATATAATGTTATTCTTTTATTTGTTAATCAGTCTTTTTCTCATGGTTACCTCCTCCTTCGCAGTACCCTCCTGGAGGTCCGAATGCGGGACAAATCCAGCATATTTTTCCCAATGGAGAAATCATTATGACACTTTTTCAATTACAGGCCACATGTCCTGTGTATACACCTTTTGTTCTTTAATGCAGTTGTTTCCATTACCTACTGCAACCTCAAGCCATTGAACATTATTGATTTTTGTGCCTTTCAGAACAGTTTCCCACCCAAGGGCAAAAAAGTGACTCAAATTTGTGTCTTCTCCTTCACCCTCTTTGAAAAAGTTGTTGGCAGAATGAAGGTGACTCCTTGTATCAAAGGTCTCCAGCTGCCATCGCTTATACAAACATAAGAAAGTTTGCACTGGAGGGACCCATTCTGGTCTCTTGCATTACATTCCTGACATATTTGTATCATGTCTTCAAATGAGAAATAACATAAGCAAAATTAAGTTAATCTGAGAGTCTGGTCAGGTCAAAAATATTTAGAAATTCTGGCCCAATATACTTAGAAAGCCATATTTGTTCAAACTGAACAAGTACATGATTTCAGGTGTGAATCTTAAACAAGGTATGTCAAGAAAAATGTGGAGGGCCTTCACCATCTCTTCCATACCTGCTGGGACACTAATAACAGAAACAACATTTTTGAAAGAATGATTTTATATATTTCATCACATTTCAGTCTACCCTTTCCACAAGTAAAGATATTAGAAAGGACTAGACTACAATGAAGACTGCATGAACTGTATGTTAGGGAGGAAGGAAAATGCTTTGGTAGGAAAGCAATCAGTCTTTTTTACATGATGTGTTAACTGTAATCATTGCTTATGTAGCAAATGTTAAAATGTACCTGGGAAAATCAAACTTTTTATATAAATTATGGCTCACAAAAAAGGTATTTTAGGAATGTTTTCATTGTAACATATAACTATGACAATATGTAAATTTAACAGCTTTAACCTTACTTTGAAAGTGACTTTTGGCTTCCAACCAAATTTCTCTCGAGCTTTACTAGGATCACCAAGGAGTAAATCCTGTAAGGAAGAACACAAAACACATCTAAAAGTGTTTAGTTTCAAAGTTTTAATGCACTTCTAAATTAGGACAATATCAGGTATATTTAATAAAATGACAAAACAAAACAATATGTCATAAAGATGATATACTACTTCTCGAAGTAACTTAATCTGTGAAAGGAAACTGATCATCACTTGCCAAGCAAAACAATTCACCATTAACATACAGGAAATAAAGCTGTCATCAAATGGGAGGTTGGCTTAAAGATCATAGCTCTTCAAATATAATAAAGAAATAATTTGTTATGCATCCAGATTTGGATTAATTTGTAAGTGTTTCAATTATTAAACTAAAATTTCAACAAATTTATTTCCACAAAATATTTCATGGTGCCACAGAAAAGTTATTCTTAACCAAAATGTGTGTAAAAGTTTTGATGCTCATATATCTGACAAACTGGAGCTTGGTCTGACAAAGATGCCATTCCCATAATGGCAAATAACATATAGTAATCTGGCTAATTACTGATAATATAAATGGTAATGTGAAATCTCTACATTTCAGTTACTTTCATCTTGATGGAGAGTAAATAATAAATATCCATATTTATAGGAAACTATTCCACACTGAAACAAATTGCAAAGGTAGAGCGGACAGAAAAATAGTTAACAAAATTCTGCTTCTAAGACAAAATTTTTATTTTCAGGATACAAAAATGAAAAGAAAAAGTTGTTTGAAAAATATGAATGGTGGTGCAGCTAAGATCAAAGCCTGTTTGGGTCATACAGTCTTGAAGGTGAAATCAAGCCTCATCACTCATAAAAATACACTGTATAATAAAGTTCACCAGCCACAATATTTTTAAAGCTTCTCACAATACTTAACTCTCATTTCTTTATCAAATGGAAGTAATGTCTTTCAGATGAAAGAACTGAAGTACAGAAGGATAAGATGTATGTTTAACACCTGACAGTAGTGAAATCTGCCTGATAAGACATTTCTGCAGTAGCAGTAATTTTCTGCAAAATGTTTGCAACCATTTCTAGAGTTTGAAATGAAGATTTACAGTGACACTTAGAATTAGACACATTGCCTCTGGACCACCATTTTGTTATCACTTTCATGCAACAACTAAGGCTCTGATAATTAACCACACCTCCCCCATTATAAGCAGGAAATAGTAAATACACAGCATGATGCTTACAGAGTGGGGCCACTTAGTCTTACAATAAGGAACAGAGCACGTAGCCCAGGGCATCTTGAGTGACATGCAAGGGAACAAAATCAAAAATCTGTTTTATCCTCTTATTTGTATATATATTTGCAACTCATCAACACTAGAGCTTGTACACCACATATAAAAAAATTATACCAAATGACAAAATTTTGTGCTTCTGTGGCCAAAACCAGTTCAAACTATCACAGAGTTCTTCCATTTTGAATTAATTTAAAGTGGGATTCTTTGTTCTGTTGCCGCTGCTGCTGCTGTTGTTGTTGTTGTCTTCAGTACAAACGGTTTGATGCAGCTCACCTGAATCAGTACAGCCTCATCAGTTATTAGATCTACCCATCTAGTCTCATCCTGCCTTAGCACCACATTTCAAAAGCTTCTATTGTCTTCTATAAGGCAGGGGGAGCTCTGGAAGTGTAGAGAAATCCATCCTCCTAGGGGAAAAATCCTGAGAGCAAATCCTGCTAGCCCAGGAGCAGAAACCTGCGCAGTGCCAGTAAGGTCACCAGGGGGCATTTATAAATACCAAAAATCTTACAAGCATGCCTAAGAAAAGGATGGAAGCTAGACAGGTTAGTTAAGACATCAGCACATAGAATGTTAGAGGTCTGTCAAAATTGCAGTGTCAGAGTTTGAGGAATATCAAGTTGTTGTCTCGGCATTACAAGAAGCTACATGGTGTCGAGAAGGAATATTACAAGAGAATAAAGCAGTAATTTTTTATGGAGGCTGCAGAGAGAATGGAAGGCATGAACATGGAACAGCATTTGTAGTGAGTGACTGTTTGTTAATCCAAGTGAAGAGTTTCAGTGCAAACAGCAAGACTATGTCATGTCTCACTATAGTAGTAGAAATCAGTATAAAGGCATGGTACCACAAAGGTAATAGTACAAAAGCTGAACCACACATGTATCGGATTTGCTATGAAAGTAGTAGATACATATAAGACAAACAATCAAGACAGAATTACATAGTTTCTTTCATAACATGAGTAACTGCATAAGGCATCTGCATTTCCTGGTTGGAAATTGGTATAAAGGCACCCACTGTCCTGTTGTGTTACTGCACTGTTAGCACTTTGTCCAATCTTTCTTCTTGCTAATTATCTCAGCAATTCTCTTTGGCATTGATTTTGTTAGAGTCGGTGATGCTTGCAGCAAAATTGTCAGCCTCTCTTTTTGTGTTGTTCTTTTCAGCTCATATACGACCTCAAATTGACTTCCATTGCGATAACACACCTTACTGGTATTCCACAAAGGTTTTGCATGTGGTTCAAATCCAGGCTACGTGCAGGACAGGCCAAGACATCGATATCTTTATCTTCAAACCAGAAACATACACAGATGCCTTATCTTGATAAAACATTAGACTTTCGTCCCCTAGGTCCTCATACATTCTAATCAACTCTGTCTATAGCATCTTATCGTATGTGTCAGAGATGATTCTAGTGTTCAGCCATGGAACTTGTGAATTACTCTATCATAGGAGGCTGCCCAAATCATAACATTTCCACCATCAAAATTTCTTTGACTTCTTACCTGCTGCTCTGTTCTCAGATCATGCCAATAATATTGAAATCCATTCTGACCACCTAAATTAAACTACTTCTCATCACTAAAGATCACTTTATCTCAATGTGAAGTTCATGATGCATGTTTTTCAATACACTCTATTCCAGCCTATTTACGTTTGGGTGTTAGACTGGGTTTCTGCAGTCATTTCTTGAATGCAAGATGTTTGTCATGAGACAAAATTAGTCATACACATTTGGCAGTTAGTGGTAACATTAAGTCAGTAACAAGTTGAGAAGAATATCAGTTTGTGGCCCTTGCTTTATGCAAAAGTAACCCTTTCTATGTTTCAGATAATTTTCTACTCTGCCCATATTTTCTGTTCTGTCCATATAATGACACCAATCTAGCGAAATTATCAATCACTGTACTTGAACAGCTCAACTTCTTGGCAATTTGATGATTAGAAAGTCCTATTTCATTTTACATACCAATTTTTGCTTTTACATCACATGGTAATTGTTTTTCGAATGGCACTGTCACAATTGTGATTTACCCACACACAATATACACTGTCACTAAAGGTGCCTTTTTTCCAATCTGCAGTAAAAGATACATACACATACTAACACCACACAGTCAGAGTCAACTGCCTTCATACTCAGTTCTACCGTCTACCACATGAATCACTGATGTCTTGTTATATAATATACTACTGACATTGTAGTGCTCCGAGAATTTCTGCGTAAAATCTAGAATCACTCGGCCTTCTACCATCTCGAACACATGATACTTTAAATATAAGTGAGAGAGAGCCTATCTACTGTGAGTTGACTGTCTGTCTGCGCAGGTCCAAAGTGTGTAATAAGAAAACCATAGATATGGCGGTCAAACGGCACCAACAAGTGTTTACTGGTTGCGCCATGGAAGCCTTAGTGAAAGAACAAGGAGTGTTTGTGTATTCTATGCTGTTTTATAACTTTGACTGTTGTAGTGGAAAAAAAAGAACAGTTCAAATATTGTTGATTATTGTTCATTTTGGACATGGAGAGAATAAGGTGTGTGTTCAGATTCAGAATGAGAATGGACTTGGGTTTTAAGCCAACCTTTTCTTATGTGTAAATGAACTCTGTTTTTTAACCTTTGGACATGCGAAGAGACTTACTTGATAGTGTTTGTTGATGTGGTGAATGAGTTTTGTAAAAGTTTGATGTTCAAATATGTCATGAAATGAAGCAAAAGAAACTGCGTACATCTGCTTATTTTTGTAAGTAGAAAGAGTCTTCAGAAATTCCTGTTCCTAGCAGATATACTTCAGAGAAGAAGAGAAAAGGGAGTTGCAGCAGCAAGCTAACCAGCAAGGAACATTGGCTTACCATCTCAAGTAGGTCGTGTCATTAAAGAAGTGGGAGTTTACACACATACTTCACCACTTTAAGTCATCCAATGTGTTAGAACGTGGTGACCTGTGTGAAAGGACAGAAGAAAACAGGAATTCTGAACTGAAAACAAGATAAGAAGATATTAGGTATTGTCACAGCAACTGAGCACAACAAGACAAAAGAACAAATTCACGGAATTGGATTCAGTCTGAAGCAGATAATGTTGACAAAAAATCTGCCAGTTAAGACCAAACTTAAAAGTCTGAAAGGGTAGTATTGGTGGTGTTATATGGGACAAAAAAGAGAAGAAAATTAAGGGTACCTGCTGATCTTTGAATGGAAAACCATGAGAAAGATCTATGGACCTATCTGCAAAGAGAACACCTGAAGATGAGGAAAGAACCAGAAACTGTATGACAGCAGAAGGGCCTTCAGCAGATGGGTGTGCATTAGCACTGGATCCAAAGTGCATTAGATCATCTATGGATGAACCTAAAATTTCAAAGAGTGTAACCTAGTCAATATTGTCAAAGTTTTCTCCAGATTTACAAATGCTATAAACATAGGTTTGCCATTCTTTTCATTGCATATACCTACATTTCCTTCCTGAGGTCAATTTCCACCAATTTTTCCATTCATCTGTAAGCAATTTATGCCAGTATATTGCATTCGTGAATTATTAAACAGCCTTCTTTGGAATTTTAATTATTCTCTTGTTCTATCACCATTTATTTTCTTGCACTTCTTTTCAGTCTTTAAATAAAATGTATGACATATTCGTGTGATTCATTTATATGCTTTAAATGAGAACAGAGTAGTACACTGGAGATGATGAGAGATTTGTGAAAACAGTAATGATACACTTAGAATATTATATTTATTTATAATGGAAACATATTCCTTAAATGAGCATGTTATCATTATGTATATTTGTAAGTAAAATACTATATTACAATCAGTTCATTGCTGCTGGTCTCAATTTTTCTTTCATATACTGACATCTTAGGGACACTTTCATTCATTTGTGTTTACCATGTCCTTGCTTCTTTTCACATGCAGTTATCCAATATCTGATGAAGGGACTGGGTCACATGTGAAATGCTGACACTTAACAATTCATGATGAATGAAAGCAATCATCACAGGGTCTCAGCTTGGACATTAATTATCTGTTGATATCAGATTCCTGTAATAAAATAGTTGTATCCACTCATATAATTTCCAAATCATTCTTGAATCAGAAACATCAAACGAACAAAAGATCCAGTACAAATTGAATGAGTAATCAGACAGACAGAAAGAGAGAGAGAGAGAGAGAGAGAGAGAGAGAGAGAGAGAGGATGAATAGCATGAAGGAGTATGTCAAAATACACTAAATGGATAAAGGAAATATACGCGTCACACCCACAAATGATAGCCGATTTTGACAATATGCTCAAACGAGGAGAGAGTGGTGTTTGGAATCAGAAGAATTCTAAGCCCTTCAAAGAACACAATGTAGAATATGTTAAAGCCATTGTATTCTGTCATACGACGTGATCACAACACTGGGAACTGGTATTAGACCAGTGTATTTAATGCTACACCACTTCATATTGTTCCAAACCTACAAATCTTATGCTTTCAATGATCAATTCATTTTTTACAAATAAAATATTTACAACTGCACCTGAATTATCCAGCATCTGAGACTCCGGAGAAAACAGTGAAGACATGTTTTCCTTCATGAAAGATAGATGGTCTTTTTATGGGGAAATGTTATACTATTAGATAAAGCCTAAATTGTGATTATTATGCTACAAAAAAGGGAAACCACAGTACAAGCACAACCCATTACCTGCATTTTCAAAGATATGCAATTTTAATTTTACATCCAGTATTGTCACCTGTTAGTAGTATGCAGAAGCAGTAAAGCCTTAGCACATCTAAATGCGCATTTTCTCTCACCTTTGTCAAGATGTATTTTGTCAGTTCATGACAGTAAAGATGTGAAGTTGTACTGGACAGGGTCTGTATTTAAAATGTCAGGTAAAAGGAAAGATAGTATACCTGTCGAGGGAAAGGTGTGTACGAAGGTCATATTCATTAGAAACAATTTTAGAAGTTTTGGATCACTGTGACAGAAATGAGGGTATTGTTGACATCCAGAGAGCCCTGGGATGTAGTAAATCTTCTGTGCGAACTATTTGTGAGCATGCAGAATCAATTCATAAAACTTCAATTGGCTTCAGTGACAGTACAGTGATCAAATCTTGCTCAGAGGCAATGGAAAGAACGTAAAAAATCTAAACCCTTGGATTGAGCACCACAACAAACAGCACAAGCATCTCTCTAGATCTACTATTCAAATTAAAGCTTGTATGCAGATTTAATGAAAGAAGAATATGACCCAGCACCTTTCTTGGGCAGCTCAGATTGGTTTGATCACTTCAAGCATCATTTTTGATTTCACAACTTTAAAATGAGAAGAGGTGGCTGCAGCAGTTAAGGTTGGAGCTGAGGAAATTATGAAGAGGTTCAAAGAAACTAACAGAAAAAGACTATATGGCAAAGTAGGTTTTCAACCTTGGTGAAACAAACTTATTTTAGAAACAAACACCTAGCCGCACTCATTTCTATACAAGGACGAAACAGGACCTGTATTTGTGGCTGCCAAGGACTGTTGCACCCTTCTTTTCACTGGAAATGCTGCATCGGATTACAAATTAAAACCCGTTACAACCTATCACTCTCAAAATCCTAGCGCACTATACTACTGTGATAAGAGCAGGCTGGGAGTTTATTGGAGATGGAATGAGAAAGGTTGGATGACATCTGTTATTTTCAGTGACTATTTGTTAATGAACAGAAAATTGAAGACCTACTGTGAGAAAGAAAAGAATCCTTTCAAAATTCTTCTCCTCCTTGATAATGTTCACAGCCACTCACTTTCCATTACTGGTTCAAATAAAAACAATGAAGTCCAGTTTCTGTCATCAAACACTACATCTGTCCTGCAATCCATGGACCTGGGAGTTACTTCTACATTCATTTCACATCACCGTTTCAACGAGAGAAATTGGAGACTTAGCACGGGCAGATTGGATTCATTAATGTTGATGAAGAGGATGTGCGTGACCGCCTCAGTTCTCTATTTGAGGATCTGAGCAAGGAAGATTTGATACATGTTTTTCTTCATGGGACATACACAACTGTTACTCATTGTGAACAATAAAATCTGCTACAGTTGTAAAAATTATTTCTTTCTAAAATGGAAAGCGCTACCAGGTTTTAGGACATATGTCCCATCGTCAGGTGCATCTGCAGAATTTTTAAAAGAACAACAATACCTGTATACATGGTTAAAATAGTAAATCTAAAGAGAACCAGCAGAAATACTTTTAAAAAACCCTATACACACATTAAAATGTAAGTCCACAAAGGCTGCCTAACTAAGGTTAAAACAGATTACAATATATAAAAATGGTGCATCCCTGGTACATGACATGCAAGAAGAGAATATCATCTTCAATCCTAGGTCTGCCAGAAACTCTCTTACAGAGGACGACCTACATAAAAGGATAAAGGTTCCCATTGGAGGAGCAGAAGAGTGGAAGCCATTGTTAAATGGAATAAAATATATAAAGAACTCAAGGTAGCTTTCAGTGAAAATTAAGAAGGAACAGAAGTCAAAGAATGTTAGCCTGTTAGAAAGCTGACAAATAACTAAGAGACTTGTGGAGGCCTTCAGAATGATCAATGCTCCAATGACAATTTTTGAAGAACATGATCCTGAAGATGTAAGGAATACAATAGTGAAGCACAAAGTTGTACATTAACTTAAATGTTATAAAGAGTTGTAACGTAAACTGGCAGTGAAGACTACAAGACTGATGAACATTTCTTTACAAAATGAATGCCAAGCACCTAGTGAGAGCACTTTACCTACAAAGGATTTGAATGTACGGAAATTTGACATGGAAACTGAACTGGCTATAGCATCCATAGACTCTTCCCATGTACATGAAAAACAGCCCATTTAGGACATAGGTGGACTTAATGGAAGTGATTGTAGTGTATTGCTGTGTGTCTGACTATTAAATATTTAAGTGTATAAATCGTATTAAAATGTGTTTCAGAAATGTTTATTTTTGGTAAACTCTTCTATTTCAAACTTAATAAGTGGGTAGATGACAACCTAATCCCATATTTTATATACAAAATGACTCTCAATTTACATAAATTCAGTGGGCACAGCAATTCTGCGTAACGTAATTATCTTTTACAAAGAGATTTACCTGTACAAGCCTGCCATAAAAAGCCTTAATATAATACAGAAAAAGTTAGTTTACTTCATATTCCACATAAACCAACATTTAATAATTATTAAATTGTCATAATTTACTTACATACATTAACAAACAAGATTAGAGTTCTTTAATGCATGATAAACTTTCGTGGACTGAATATTAATGAAGGGACAAACATGTTTACCACACTTAAGCTTGAGCTTGTAAACATTAGCAGATGGTGCAAGATTACACTGTACCATTAACAAGATGGCTGGGCAGAGCTTTCTGCAAATAAGTACAGAGTAAACAGATATGTTTTGAGACTCATGTTCTGATAAAAAGAATTCTACACAGTGAAGTTAATATTTGCCACAAGATGGCTTGTTCATGACACCTTAATAACTCTCAAATTGTTGAAAATTTTTTCTTCTCTGGCAACTGGGTTATAAGGCAAGATGGCATTGACACTTTTTAATACAAAATTCTTTGGTAATATTATTTTCCTACTACAGGTACAAAAAGTGTTAGAAAGCTACTTCCAAATGACGTCAACATGATGGTATGTTTTATTACCAATGATGACATTCTGTGTAGTTTCTAAGAAAACATGCTACAATGCTAATAGGAGCTTCATTTTATTCAGGATACAACAAAAAGTTTCTTAACCAATGAAAGACATATGACAACATAATGGCCATGTTTCACGACAACAGATTATCTAGAACAACCTAAGTTTTCAATCCGTTGTTAATATCTATACCAACATTTGAAGCTAACTTCGAAATACTTATTATACAGTAACCTTTGTCATAAACTATTATAATGCAGCAGCACAAATATTGAAAACAGTTCCTGATTTTCTCTCTTTTTAATACCTTGCTGGTTTTATGACAAAGAGGAACATTCCTCTGTGTAAAGTGTATGATCTTTTATATTTACGGTAGGAACAATGATTTAAAGTTGTATATGTGGTGAAAATAATAACTGGAAGAACGCACCAACACACTCATTAAGAACAGAATTCTGTCAAGCGAAGTAACATATAAAAAATGGAAAACTGTTTCATGCAGCTGTTAATATTTTGTTCTTCACTGGAGCATAGCGACTATCTAATCAATTTGCGTGTCAACTGAGTGATGCAGTTAATAACAGCGAACAACATATACAAAATTCAGAGCTAATGCACACGTCCTGGTGGGTAATGAATATTGTGATGAAAGTACTTTGAAATCTATGCCACAACAGTGTGTGCGTAAACACCAACCTAACAATAATGACATCATACAATTTTATGAGACATTTAGAGAGAGTTTCAATAAACATTTTCAGACCTGAAAGGAGACACAACCACTGAATGCCTTTTTTGTGCTTAGTATGTTCAGCAATTTAGACATAACAGCAATGACAAATGGTTGTTCTGACCATGATGTTCAAACTCCAAACCAAACAATCCAAAGTTAAGTATAGTTCACAAAAGAAAAATGTTACAACAGAACCATAAACAACAATTCAGTTGCTGTGTTTTGAGAAAACACTGCAGATATAACTCTGAGACAAGGTTCACCAAACTATGCACAACATTTAAATACATTTTGAAAATTTTTATACCATTTTGAATTGGTTCTACTAAATAAATAAGAATGAAAATTATATGCAAACCTGGCCAATGGATAAGTCTTCAGGATAGAAAATACATAAGGAAAATCTGGGTTTACCACTTCATTGACAGTTCGGTCTCAGCATAAGCTAAGGTTGAGGTTCTCACAAGAACCATCCCAGCAATTAACTTCAACATTTTAGATTTTAGGAAAACTACAGAAAATCTAGATCTGGATGGCCTGATGGTTCTGCCCTTTCAAATGGAAGTACTGTGTAGATAATTCAGAGTAAAAACTGCAATCAACAGGTGAAACTTCATTATCATCAGTATTGTAAAATCCTATAGTATTTTATTTAAAAATTTGAAACATTTACTTTCCATACACGAATAAAACACCAAAAAGAAAAAAAGAGAAGAAAGGGGGGGGGGGGGGGGAACAAAACCCATGAGGTGAATGAGAGTGAGCTTGTATACAGCAATAACTGAGGCAGAAATGACAACAAATTGTCACCATTTGCCACTATATTCGATGATTACTTACTGACAGTTGTAACAAATATTGAACCAACTAATAAACAACAAAATGAAAGACACATTAGATTTACTTCAACAGTCACTATATACACCACTGATAGAAATTTTGTTTAAAAAGAAACACACATAAGGAGAGTAACGAAATAATATGTTTGTTAACAACTACAAATTCTTCTGACAAAGACAATGTTTCTAGCAAAGCATTAAAATCTTATGCTGATTTGATGTGACCACCCTAAAGCAATCTTTGTTATTAGTCAATGGCAATGTTCATTTCTGACAGGCTTAACTACACCATAGTAACACGCTACTACAAAAGTGGAGGTGAGCAAGTCATCCTCCAATTACACTGACATTTGAATCCATCCAGTCTTTTCCTACCAGAACGTGGCCTAAAACAGAAAACTGTTTCAATTTTCTGCATACAATTTGTAAGTTGCATCCAACTTTGGCTTCCATAACTGATTCTCAAAAGCGAAGCCATACGTGAAATCACAAACGACAGTCTGGCACAGCTAAAAAAGATGTTTATCCTCTTGGTACTTTCCGCATCTTGGCAAAGCCCTTTACTTTGAGAACAATAAAATTCTATTCAATAAACTAAAACGTTAAGGCATCATAGGTATCACTCTCCCAAAAAGTTAACTTCAAAACAAATAGCAGATGGTCATAAGAACAAAATGAACTACACAATTAAAGCCAAATTCAACAAGTGAAAAGCATAAAGTATTCAGTCCAAAGTGCTTTGGTACTGAAGCTGCTACTATTCTTCACCTATGTAAATTGCCGTCCAATGACTTTAAACAACTATGCAAGATGTATAATATCTGCTGATTTCACAAGCATATTGTTGATGATCCCAAACAGAACCACCCCAGACAAAAAACTTATGGTAACTGAATAGAGCTGCAACAACAGGTTTTCATTAGAATGGTAACAGTGCAAAGTCAAAAAATAAAAATGCTAAAATACATTAATTAAAAAATATTACAATGATCATATTATCTGTATTACAGTTCCAAGCTGAACCACTTGACCTAGTCATACAGGAGAGTGAAATGTGTCCTGGATATGACCTGCTTTGTTGTTACTTCACAACAACATTTGATTGAAATCTAACTGGCTCTATTTATGTAGCATACATACACTCCTTCCGAGCCCAGTGCACATACTTTTAGCAGTCTCCATATTTGCCGAGAGAGACCATTGCTCTTTTAGAAGGTATGTCCAGCAGAAAAGTTTGCTTCCATAACTCCTCTCATTTGTGTTGTGAATCAAACCCACTCATACAAAGATCCACTGAGGTTCTAATACATGCTTTTCAGAACCAAAGTGTCTGAGGAGTGGCTCTATCTAGGATTTCATGTACTGGAAGTAGTTGGCCTGATATTTTCCTGAACTGTTGTACCAATTTTTTCCATCTTCTAAAGAGAGGAGGAGCAATATGCATGACTGTTGGAAGGTGGAACATACACGTGGACTGAGTACAGCTTGTGATGATTTCGACTGTTGAGTTCAGATAGGTGTCAAGTGTTTGTATACGCCTGCCGTGCAGCCACACAGGTGCTGCACACCTTGCTGTTTTGTGGACAATATCTAAAGCTGAGCAGCACAAGCTGTTTGCAATTGTTATCACAGAGTCTATAAGATGATTTTCCTTATGGATACCAACTAAAATGTTGATAAGACATTGATTGAAGATCAAAGACCTATACAGAATAACTTCCATACATTTTGTGGTAAAGTGCGTGTCATTTATGTTGGCGGCCGAGTTTAGGTTAGTTCTGCGCATCTGACGTCACAAAACACAGTCAGCCAATGAACAGAGAACGACGTTGCCAGATCTCGACTGCAGTGCAGAGCACGGACGAGTGTCTTCAGTTTTAGAAACGTTCAGTCATAAATAAAGTAATAGAACAAAAGCAACATCTTGATAGAAGGCTTTCTTTTATAGAAAGTTTGGAAAAAGCATCTTTTATACCAATTGCTTCATATTCTATTAATTAATTAAACCAAACAAGCAATAAGACTCCTAAATCAGGCGATAACAAGGAAAGGTGTTTGTATCAATCTCACGAACCGCTTTTTCGCAATAAAGAACAGCGGTAATTGTTTATTTCCTATTGTACTTCGACGAAGTGTGAGTAATTCATAGTCATACCAACAGTGTTTGTCAGTATTTTGCGTGACGTGTTAAAGCACTCATGAAGTTACGTTATGAGACGAGCTATGTTAGCGTAATGGTGAAGGTGTTTGGCTACTAAGCGAAAGGCTATGAGTTCAAGCCTTGTGCAGTGCTTAATATTTTCTTTATTTAAAAACAATATCGAAGTGTCTTACTTCACGAATTTTATTCGTTTGTATGCAATTTTTTTGAAATTTCTAGTGCTTTGTCTCTTCATTTACCCTTTCACTGCTGCAGACACGTGCTCCCTGCATTCTGCGCTGTGCGCGATTTTGTCATCACTGCACTGCTCGCCTGTGCAGACACATGGTGTTCCCACTGCTTTGACACACTTATCATTCGATTTCACAAAACCTATTTGGCCCAAAAATTATATTTTTACACATCTTCTTGACTGATACCTTCCCCCCATAAATGACTTAATTTTGTTTCGATGTTCAACGCAGTTATTGTGCAGCATTAAATGTAGTAAACCATTGCAAGAAATTTTGAAGAGTTTGCAGAGGTAAAAGTCCATAGCGTATACTTTCCGTATAGTCGATTTTAGTTGCCACAATGTTGAGAATGAAATGTTAACAAGATACCTATATTTCATATAAAATTTACTGTATAACAATATCTCATTTAATTTAAGTACCACATAGGTGTCGTATGTAATATTGAGAAATATTCCATCTTTCGCGACTGTAATAAGAGTTTTATTTACACCGGGCGTGTTTGGCTTTATTTTAAAGCACTTCAATCAATGAAAGGTATAGCACATACACAATGGTACTTATGTTCTCTTTCTTGTTTTTGTTCCACAGTCGCAGTTTTACCAATGGTATTGAAATATATTCCTCTTCTACAACTGTAATAAGCGACTTATTTAGACCAGACGCGCTTCTCTCTTTTGAAGCATCTCCAGTGGACAGTATTTTGTCTCCTCCATCGCCAAGTCACCTTTCATAGTTTTGTGCTGCGGTAACAGAATATTCAACGTTTGTGTCGGCTGAACAGTGTTTTAGCAAATAAATGCTGTCTGTGTGTGCCACACACAAAAATTATATTTGACATAGCTCAGAGCACTTCACTGACAGATGGTATATTCAAGTCCTAATGTTTTTGCAAGTCCACAGTTTTGTTTAATGTATTTTGTCTACCTCCTTTTGATTGATTGAAGTGCTTTAAAATAAAGCCAAACGTGCCCAGTGTAAATAAAACTTTTGTTACAGTCGCGAAAGATGGAATATTTCTCAATATTACATACGATACCTATGTGGTACTTAAATTAAATGAGATATTGTTATACAGTAAACTTATATGAAATTTAGGTATCTTGTCCACATTTCATTCTTAACATTGTGGCAACTAAAATCGACTATACGGAAAGTATACGCTACGGACTTTTACCTCTGCAAACTCTTCAAAATTTCTTGCAATGGTTTACTATATTTAATGCTGCACAATAACTGCGTTGAACATCGAAACAAAATTAAGTCATTTATGGGTGGAAGGTATCAGTCAAGAAGATGTGTAAAAATATAATTTTTGGGCCAAATAGTTTTTGTGGAATCGAATGATATGAGTGTCCAAGCATTGGAAAACACCATGTGTCTGCACAGGCGAGCAGTGCAGTGACAAAATCGCGCACAGCGCGGAATGCAGGAAGCACGTCTCTGTAGCAGCTAAAGGGTTAATGCGGCCGTGGTGGCTTTACTTCATGAACTGCTCCCCTAAACGTAAGCTTGCGAACTATGCTATACTATGGCGGTGCTTCTCTTGGCGCGTGCGTCGTGTGCAACTGGCAACGCAGCAATCTCCCGCGTCTGGGCGGGCATGCGCGAGCCGCCAAGATAAAAGAATTGAACTATATGATAATGTTAAGAAAAGTATCTTAGAAATTCAGTGGCTAGTAAGTCCACTTGCTATTAAATAAAATGAAATGTTTACGTTCCCAGAGTTCAGAGATCACCACTTAATAATGTTTTCACGGGCTCTTCTATACACGTCATCTGCCTGCTATGTCCATGTTGTCAGCTTAGTCAAACTGTACTGTTGTGGTTTCTGGCCTGTCAGCAACTTACATGTACAGAATGGAGCTTAGAGGCAAGCCTTTCTTCAAATGTCTCACTTTTCCGTTATCGTTGCACACAATCTCTTGAAATAGTATGATGATCAATTTTCAAAACAGTAAAAAGCAGCAATCAGTCATCGTTTCCATTCTAGATTTATTAGAGCAGATCCAGATTTAAGTAAGTAACTAGCAATTATCAAAACAGTATTTTGGATTTGTTATACATGCTATAGTACATCTACACCTGTTGTTCCGGCTCTTGCCACGGTTAATTAAAGACAAAGGAATAGGTCAGGAAGTTACTGACCAGTTCTACTCCAGAGTGAATGCTACGAATTCTTGAAAAGGGAAGCCAATTTGATGACGTATGTTGACCAGCATATGATTCAATAACTGGGCCAATACCTTATTCAATATAATGTGCAAAAATCTTTAGTCCATGGTTACACATTGCACCATATGGTGCCATTAGATCTACCATGCTGACAATGTTTCAAGGCCTGCTTAAAATTTCCCTTTCATTTAGATGGCAACACACATCTTTGGAGCTATTTCTCACATGGCAGCCAGCTTCGTCAGCTCGATATGATAACAGTACGTTCACTGATCTTCTCATTTATTCTTGCTATAAATACTTTTTCCCAGAATTTATAGCATTCCTTCTGGAGTAGAACTGCTCAATAACTTTGTGCTCTATTCCTTTGCTTTCCAGGCTTAAGACAGCTAAGATCTTTGTCTTTCCAAATCAGTTAGAAATTGGGTCACTATTACACATATCAGAGAAGAAATTAGCAATTAATCTCATTTTACGGGAATCAGTATTAATGTGAAATTCCATATTCTGTCAACTCATGAAGCTTTATTAGTCCTCATTTATTTTCATACCTTGATGCTCTACTTCATTAGAAAGCAGAAATGCTTCAAAAAAAACTTACTTTTGAAGTTACTCAACTTGTGTTTTACCTCTATGGGTTCATGAAAGATTTGCCTACATGTAAAACTCCTTGGAGTTTGTCAATACATGAACAAAATTATCTAGAAGCTCAGTTCAGAATGTTATACTTATAAGTATTCCTCATAGTGCTGGCATAAAGATCAGGGCACTGACTTACACGCATGATTTCATTCCCTGATTTATGGAATTATTGACTGGGATAGTGCAGGTGAAGTATAGAAAGTATTTATTCAGTTAAAATGAGTAGTAAGAGGATTGTGTGATGTAGATGACTGTATTTGAAGATAAAAATAAGTTTCAGTGTAATTGTGATTTACACAATCACAATACATGGTTCAAAAATAGGTTCAATGCAGATAGTTCTCCCTCACTTACAGATCATAGTGGGGTTCTATACTTCAGCAGAAAGTTCATCAACAAGGTCCCATTGGAAAAACCAAGGACTGGATAATACCTAAAAGTCTAAAAACTTTTAAAATGTGCTTTATTAATTTAACTATCCACACTCAATCGCTGAGGATCTTGTTATATGGTATACATGAAACTATATTCACCATTACAAGCATCATTAATGGGTTTTTTGATAAATATCAATGAGGTCATAAAAATATTACATTAGCAGTGAGACATAAACAGCAATTACTTAATATTTAGCAAGGAAATCAGCAGCTGTTTGAATGCAGTGCATTGTTAACATATCTTGCAAGTTTAGTTTCTAACACCAGCTTCTCTTTTGTTAATGAATACATAGATTAAAGATCCTATTTCACAATGGGCCTTAAAGAACACAGTGAGTGAATGAATGAATGAATGAATGAATGAACCAAAGTCATTACAATGACATGTCTTCACATATTCTTCACTGTAAAAATGAAGTCCTTTTACACAAACAGTTTTCCACTGACATAAACAAATACACTCATTCTCTCTCTCTCTCTCTCTCTCTCTCTCTCTCTCTCTCTGACTCTCTCTAAACAACCTTTCCGGACCACAATCCAAGATTAAAAAAAAGACCCACCATGAAGGAATTATCCAAATGGGACAGAAATCAATAGATGTGATGCACATGTATGCACAGACAAATGATTACAATTTCAGAAAAATTCGATGATTTATTAAAGAGAAAGAGCTCCACAAATTGAGCAAGTCAATAATGTGTTGACCCACCTCTGGGCCTTATGCAAGAAGTTATCCAGCTTGGCACTGACTGATAAAATTGTTGGATATCCTCCTCAGGGATATCATGCTAAATTATTTCCAGTTGGTGCTTTATATCAACAAAATCCCTGCCCATAATACTCCAAATGATCTCAATTGAGGAGAGATCCAGAGGCCTTGCTGGCCGAGGTAGGGATTGACAAGCAGTAGAAACTCTCACCATGTACAGGAGGGTATTATTTTACTGAAATGTAAGCCCAGGATGGCTTGCCATGAAGCGCAACAAAAGGGACGAAGAATATTGTTGACATACTGCTGTGCTGCAAGGATGTGGATGACAATCGAAAGGGTCCTGCTATGAAAAGAAATTGCACCCTGGACTATCACTCTTGGTTGTCATCCCTGGAATTTCACTAACTGGAATACAATTGTCTTCAGTGGTGTCCCATTTTGATCTTAGCCACCACAACCACCGAAGACATGTCTGGAGATGCTCCAAGCAGTGGTAGCTTACCAAACTGTCAATACAGCTAGACAACCACGAGTGATGGTCTAAGATAACATTTCTTCTTAGCAGGACCTCTTTGGTTGTCATCTGTGGCATCTTTACGGCCTTTACGGTACAGTGGTATGTCAACAATATTCTATGCCCTTCTTTGTTTGTAAGCTACCCTGGGCATACATTTCAGCCCGTCCACACATGGTGAGAGTTTCTACCAATGGCTTTTGTTCTTAGCTAACTATGTTGGCCAACAAGGTCACTGGATCTCTCCCCAACTGAAAACGTTTGGAGCATTATGGGGAGGGTCCTCCAATCATCTCAGAATTCTGACAATTTAATGCGCCAACTGGACAGCAGTTGTCACGATATCCTCCAGGAGGACATCTTCCAGCTCTATTAATCAATGCCAAGTCAAATAACTGCTTCGATATGGGCCAGAAGTGGACTAACACATTATTGACTTGCTCAATTTGTGGAGCTCTTTTTCTTGAATTTTTCTGTAATTGTAATCATCTATTTGTATGTACATGTACACCACTTCAACCAGTTTCCATCATCGCATTCAGATAGTTCCTTCGTAGTGCACCTTATTTTTTAGTGTACTTTAACAAAAATAGCTACAATGCTCGAAATTGCCTGTTACTTTGTCAATGGTAGGACTGTGGGGTTATTTCTTAACCAAAATAATTTTGTATTTTTGCAGAGACGGATTTGTGCTAAGCATCAGATATCGAAATATAAACTAGGTCAACAAATTTAATGGTCTTTTACATCTACCATTCCTCCAATCGTGAAAGTGAAGTAGGAGGAGTTAGGCAATACGTATTAAAAAGTCTATATGAAAGGAAGGCTGTGAGAGCACTACACAACTTGACCAGCTCTTCGAACTGTATGAAATTTTTTTGGTATCTGGCAATACATAACTGAGCAAAAACAGAAGCGTCATGTACCTTCATTTATTCAAATAAATATTGTAGCTTCATTTTGTTTTTGTATTGGCTGCACTCCTGTTTCCTAAAACGCTGTTAGGGAACCAAAGTCTTTCAGCTATGCTGCTCAGATCTGCATTTATGTGATCATTTTGCTTCTTTAGATGAGTGTTCAACTTTACATTTCCGAGCATAAAGAAGCAGCTGCCACTCTTTACAGAATGCTGAAATCTTGTTAGGGTCCAATTTTATATCAGTCTGTTATAAATAAGTTTTGCATTTACAAAAGTCTAAATTTACGGCTGTACAGCAGGAACACCATCATACACACTACACTAATGTTCATTCTCCACCCACAATAACATCTCGAGTTCTGCATGTTATCATATCCAGTATGAAATCAGGATAATGTACAGTCTCAGTATTTTGTCTAGTGGGTTAAAACAATACAGAATGAAAACTTTACCAAATGTTACAGCCATGAACTATAGGAATCGTTGAATCCAATACTCCATTCTTGTCGCTTATTGGCTAACCTCTTCATTCCCGCATAACTGCTAAATTCCACATTGTTGTTGATCTGATTTATGTTCTCATATGTAGGCCTATCTCTGCAATTCATTCATTCACTATCGGTTCAAATATAGTTTCAGCAATGACGCATGACACAAAATGTGCCCAAACATTGATTCATTCTTTATTAGGCACTTTTATGTTTACCTTCAGTAGGATGTTTTCCTACCTTATCCAACCAGGTCAATTGATCTTCAACAGACTCCTGTAGCAACAAATTTCAAATGCTTCACATTGTATCATTTCTGTGCTCCTCACTGATTGTTCTATTTTTTTACACTCTGGTCACAACCCACACAAAGTTTTCCATGAATCTTTTGCTGGAATCAAGTTTATATTTTTTGAGGCAGCTGCTTCTTTTAACAGAAAGATTTATGTAATACTTGCTACTATACCTTTCTTGTCTATCCCTTCTTTATCTATTTTACTGTCAAGATAGCACAACTTGTCCACTTCTTTAATAACCATCCTGTCTGTTCACCTACTGTAGTTTTGTCTCCTTCCCCCCCCCCCCCCCCCCCCCCATGCCTGTATTACAATCCCAACTAGAACATCTTTTGGTTCATTAAGCACCAGACTCAATTCCTATTCACTTTTGGGGACCATTGTTATGTCATCAGCAAACTGTAACGTGCTGATCTTCTGTCTGTGACAGACAATTCCCAATTAAAGATAATCCTTCCCTTTCTTCACTGCTTATAAAAAAAAATAAGAAATATCAGTGATGGCAGTGAGCAACTCTGGTACAATTTTCATTATTTTTGGTTCTTGTACCATTGCAGTGTCTTTCACATAAAGCTTTTAGAAGGAAGTATTTAATCTCCTCAATCGTCTTCTTCTGCATGTACTTACTTTTCATTGGTCTAACTTCTTCTGAAACGTTGTGATTTCTTTTGTCACAGATGGCTTTGGTCATCAAGCAGCCATTATAGTTCACCACAATGAGTAAGTTGATCATCACTGGGTGATCAGGGCAATCTGTATTTTTAGTTTCTTCAACTTGTCTAGGTTCTAATGTTGCTGTTTCTTCTTCAACATCTCAAATTTCAACTGACATTTCATTAGCACTAAGTAAAGGTCAGCATTATAAGCACTTGACAACTCTTGCAGACTATCCAGAATTTTTGTTTTACTAAAATACAGTCAATCTGAAGTCTTTGTTGACTGCCAGGCATGTATACTACCTACTGAACGGGTTCTTGAAATGTGTATTTGCAGTGACTAATTGATGGGCAGCACAGCAGTTTGACAAGAGTGAGGAGGCAAGAAGCTGTGTTAGGTCAGATGAAACAAATGAAAGAAACAGGGAGGTTGGGAGTGGAAGGAAGGCTAATGTCTGGAACAGAGAGGAGGGGGGGGGGGGGCATAGAATGTGGCACCAGAAATCCCTCCCTGACAAAGGTGGGGGATGTTAAATGGGTCACAAAATGATGATGTGATGGAGTAGGTTTGGGGGAGATCAGATAGAACAATAGAACAGAGGATGAGGGAGACAGTGGAGAGAACAGTGTAGGTGCAGATTAATGAAGTGAATATTGAGATATGAGGACATGAGTGTAGGTGGGTGTGGGAGATGGACTAGCAAAGATTGAAGCCAGGGAAACACAGAATGTGTTGTAAGGACAATTCTTATCCATGCAATTCAGATAAGCTGCCATTAGTGGAGAAAGAGAGTGATGATTCAGACAGAGTAGGTTCTGAAGCAGTTGTTGCAACTTATCACATGCTCAGTAACAAACTCTGCTACACGGTTATCAACTTTGCTCTTGGTTACAGCCTGACAAGGCCATTTGTTTGGTTGGACAGCTGGATTGTGTCCACATAGCAGGCTGTGCAAAGGTTACTGTTGCTGATAATAAAAGTAAATATCAGCTAAACCACATTTTACACAATCACAATACAGGCTTTTTTTCCTTTGTAGATTTGCCTCCTTGTCTAGGATATAGGGCGGAATTGTCCTCTGCTGCAAACACTTTCAAAAAGCTCTCACATAGGATGAAGCAAGAAATTGGGAATCCCAATCAATTCAAAAGAAAATTTAAAAAAATGTCTCAATCAGTCCTAAATTGAAGGAATATAAATTTTTGTTAGTTATATGGTAAGCTGATACCTTCATTGTAAAGCTGCATGACAAGTAGTAGTTTATAGTAAATAGGCGTCTGTTTACAAGAGTATACAAGTTAACTATTTTCTTTCAAAAACCACCAATGTAATCAAGTAAATATTAAGCTACAAACATGTAAGCAGCAGCTATTTAATATAAATAGGGAAGTAGCAGTTGCACTGAAAGTAGTAACTCTCCATTTTACTAGGTGAAATTTATGGGCATAAGAATATAGTATTAAGTTGTATCGCATAGTTCAATGTTAATGCAGCATAGAGATTAAATTTTTATGATTCACTTGTCTTTTTTTAATGTATGCCTGAAGCTTCTCTCTTGATGGAATCTACAGAACAGAATGAGTGAGTAAGTTAATGCAGTGTTGCTATATGACTGAATGACTTCCATAGATAGTCTTGCCTCTGTTGAGGTAAGTTGTACTTGTGATGGGACTGAAATATGATGTGCTAGCTGGGGTGCATAGGACAGGTCTTGCACTTGAGAGAGGGATACGGCAAATGTGGCATTGGGGGGGGGGGGGGGGGGTTCAAATCACATAAGAATGGTCTAGGATATTTCACTGACTAGGAATGGTGGGAAGGATGTCTCATATTTCAGGTAACAATGAAAGGAAGTCAAAGTATTGGTGGAAATGTTAAAAATGCAACATTCAAAAGTGTTGACTTACCACTTCTGTAGGGCGGAAGTATTTTGGATTAACTTTCACTCTTATAACACCAGTGTCCTTCTCGCGGCCTACTTCATTTTCTCCTTTTCCTTCCCAAACAATTTCTTTACCAACATGATTGAAAGCAGCTTCTACAAATTCTCTGACACTGTGTGTCTCCCCAGTAGCAATTACATAGTCCTCAGGTTCATTTTGTTGTAACATAAGCCACATAGCCTGTAAAAAGGGTCAAACACAGAAATATAATGAACTGTGTAAAAATGAAAGACTATTAACACACTTCTTAAATCAATACAAGTTCCTCTCATTACAAAGAGTTGCAACAAATCAGTAAGATTTAAGTCAAATGCATCCTACAAACTCAAGGAAAATTTGTATACTATTACAGCACCCATTAGACACATTTTAAATTTTTGCAACAATTCTCAGTAGGTATATATGGCAACTGGGAGGAAGGAACTATAAGGAAGAGGAAACACAACCAACTTGCACACTGGATGAGAAGAGATTGTTTACCGATGGGTGCTGTGGAACGAATGGTGAACAGAAGAAGAAGATACAAGATGGTGGATAGTATAAGGATAGAAAGCAATTATGAGAAAACTAAGAGGGTAGCAAATGACAGGACTGCAAGGAGAGCTGCATGTGAAGACCCACCCTAGGGCAGAAGACTGATGGTGATCTGGCAACTAACTGTAAAGCTTACCTCCACATAATCTTTCGCATGGCCCCAATCTCTCTTTGAATCAAGATTTCCCAGTTCAACACACTCCATCTGCCCAAGATGAATTTTTGCAACTGAACGTGTAATTTTTCTTGTCACAAAATTTTCACCTCTTCTCGGGCTCTCATGATTGAACAATATGCCATTACATGCAAACATTTTATAAGCTTCCCTGTAGTTCACAACAATCCAGTAGCCATACAGCTTAGCACATGCTGGGAACATAAGATGACATCAGCTGACATTGTTGAGCTAAGGATTTACATCAAATATCACACTAGAAATTGTGGAAAACACAAACCACTCTAGAACTTACCATATGGAGATCTAGGATAAAAAGGTGTTGTTTCTTTTTGTGGAATTTCATGTACCTTTCCATACAGTTCTGAAGTTGAAGCCTGATAAAACCTGACAGCCTTTTCTAACCCACATGTCCGGATTGCATCAAGAAGACGCAATGTTCCTAAAGCATCAACTTCAGCTGTGTACTCACTCAGATCAAATGAGACCTGGAGGAAAAAAAACAAGTCTGTAAGCTCATTAAAAAAGCACATACATGTTCTCAATTCACAACACACAGTTTGTATTAGTAAAGTACCTTCACATGACTCTGTGCAGCTAGGTTATAGATTTCACTTGGTCTCACAGAACTAATTATTTTCACAAGGCAACTGCTATCAGTCATATCTCCATAATGTAATTTCATTTTTCCTTGTTTGTGAGATTTTGGATCCGCATACAAATGTTGTATTCGGGCAGTATTGAATGTACTTGCCCGACGAATAATCCCATGTACTTCATAATTCTTGGCAAGCAGAAATTCAGCAAGGTATGACCCATCCTACAAATAAAACAATCCTTAATAACTATGAATAAAATGGAATATGAAGAGCATCAGAATTTTATACAATAATAAGGGATCACAAATACAGGGTGACCTAGGAGGAATTCAGTATTCAGGGATATGAAATGTTTTTGCAAACTGCAAATATGATATTACATTAGCTGCATGGTTTATTAGAGACACATGAAAATTTGTGCCGGACCAGGATCTGAACCCAGATTTCCCACTTACTGTGAGGAGTTGTCTTAATCATTTTGATTATTCGTGCACACTTTTTAACTGATCCAAGCTTCCATGTGTCATAGTATCTACATTCCACAATGCTCTCCCGCATTAGGAGAGAGAATGTTTTTCTTGTCAGTTAGCCTTGCTTTTGCATGAAATACAGTTAGTGCAGTGTCTGTATTTAACAGTGCATGTCTAGTTCAATGCATGTCTGAAGGACATTTGAATCGAACTATACAGACACTGCACTAACTGTACTCACGGATATGACAGAAACAACTGAGTGAAGCAAAAAAGGCTACTAATCATAGCCTCTAAAATGCATACCTTAGGAACTATGAGAACTACCACATCTTCAGTTCTGTGAAACCTCTCGTACTTCAAGCTCTTTGCTTTCCATATTTTGGGCAGAGATAGTAAGGTACAAACCAAGAAAACATGGGCTCTAAAATGGATATGTTAAGAGTTGTCAGCACTCATTCAGTAGAAGAGGTGTGCTTCACAGTAGCAAAGATGAACAAGTGCTCTGAGCTCGTAAGATGATATGCATTTTTGAGTTGATGTTTATTGGCCTTTTCTGCTTTGATTGATCTTTCCTGTCTTACCTCTGAATATTGACCACAATTCATGGGACACCCTGTATAATCTCTAATAAATACACCACCTGATCGAAAGTATCCAGACACTCATTTTTGGACATACCATTTGCCTTTATGATAGTTTGAACTCTGCTGATGGAACTGTCAAGGAGGTGTCTCAATGCCTTTGGGGGCATGCAGACCATTCTTCCTCAAGAGCCAAAGCCAGAGAATGTAGTGCTGTTGGGCACTGGGATCTGGAGCAAAGTAGACATTCTTACTTACCTGTGTTCCATTGCATTCAGATCAGGACACTGGGCAGGCCAATCAATTCAAGAATGTTATTCTCTGCGAACCATTGCCTCACGGATGCTGTTTTATGACAAGGTGCATTTACAAGCTGATACAAACAAACATCATCTCTGAACTTTTACTCAGTGGTAAACAATACACAGTGCTGCAAAATGTGTTCCTATCCTTCCACATTTTGCATGCTTAAGTACAGTAAGGAGGTCACACCCTACCCACAAAAAGCACCCTCATACCATAACACTACCTCAACCTTATCTCACTGGCAGCACTACATGTTATGCAAGTCAAAATTCTCCACGCAAACACCAACTCCAAATCCTTCCATTGGATTGCCATATGGTACAGCATGATTCATCACTTCAGACCACTCATTTCCGATGATCCTCTGTTCAGTGGCACTGCTCTTTACACTTCCTAAGTAACGCTTAGGACTGACTACAGAAATGTGTGGCTTATTAGAAGCTGGTAGAGTATTATCGTACACCATTCTTTTTAATTCCCTATGCACAGTCACTATACTATCTGCACTGCTGGTAATACTTTGGACCTCATGAATGATTCATTCTCTTGATTTCATGTGATTTTTTACAACCATCCCTCACAATGCACAACAGGACCTCCCCATCAGTATGTAAGATCTATCTGGTCTTGGTTTAGCTGTGGTTGTTCCTTTGTGCTTCCATGACACAATTATATCACCAAAAGTCAACTTGGATAGTTTTAGAAGGATTGAAATGCCCCTGATGGATTTGATACTCATGTAACGTCCAGTGACGTTCAGTCACTGAGCTCTCCTGACCAACATATTCTGCTGTTACTGCTTCTCTACTGACAACACAATACTCCCTGCCTCCTTTTACACTGCCAGGTTCAGCTTTCATAACATCTTGAGGTCAATTCCCCATTGCACAATTGTGTCTTGACACTTTCGATCAGATTGTGTATAAACTAAATATTTTCTTTTAGTAGTGGCTTATGCAGCATAATTTACTTTTGTAATGGCTACAGCAGACATCATCCCTTCCTCCAACTTAATAATCAAGCGAAAACTTGAATCAAAAATTATGAAATATAACAACTATTCACTGAGATCCAGAATGGGCTATAATTATTGTATTACAATGCAGCTTGGTAGATGTGCTAATGCATTAATGTAGAACAGATTTATGCTGGAAAACAAATTAGTTTCAATTTGGCCACCAGGTGCAGATCTGGCACTGTACACTGCTTGTTTGATGGTATGACATCCACAGTCATTTTACAAGCCATAATCTGTGTGAACAGTACATGTGCCAACAAGAGAGACCACGTGCTGTTGGTGAAACTGTTTTATGTGAACTGCAGCAATTGCAGCACTACATTGAGAGAGAATCTCCAGCTGAAAGGTCTGAGGAGAGGCCCAATGCCTCAAATGAGTTAAAGAAGATTATAATGAAATTTGAAAACACAAGTGAGCTTGGTGTGGCACCTGGAAGAGGAAGATGTCCTATCCTGCTGGAAGTTATTGACGAGGTTGCTGTTGCTGTAACTGGCCATGCAGCATGTAGCCTGGGTAGTGCTAGTGCTTGTGCAGTGATCACAAGATTTGTTCACCCCATGATCAACAGTACGGAAATTTTTTGAGTTCCATATTACACCGGTACCCATACAAGATCCAAACAATGCGCCAACTGAAACCTCATGATCAGTAGCAATACTCTTAAATTTGCTCTTTGGTTTTGGCACAGATCAGAGTTGATAACATGTGGCTGGGCAACATTCTGCAGAATGACCAGCCACATTTTACTCTGTAGGGTGCAGTGCATACATAGAACTGCCAAATCTGAGGTATTGTCAAACCACGTGTTAAGCAAGAAGAGCCACTGCACTCACCATATGTCACTGTCCTTCTTTGAAGACATTACACCAACAGGGCCTGTCATTATACCATAATGTCTGCATGTCATCGGGACCTTCTTGTATAGCATGTCATTCCTGCTTTGGAAGAGTGCAGCTCTGTGGAAACCACTATTTTCATGCAACACCTCATGTTGCTCACCCACTGAAAGATCTGCTTAATGCCACCTTCCATAAAAACGTTATGTCCAGAGATTTTTTAGATCCATGGCCTCCCAGATCACCTGATCTCAATCCATGTGACTTTTGGTTCTGGGGATAGCTAAAAGAACATGTTTACCAGGCCAGTATACAGGAAAATGTTGCTTGGATTCCACCAGAACTGCTGTGAGCAACAGTCGATCACATCATTTTATGAATGCAGCATTTCACTGATGTCTCTGGTGCTCATATTGAACAAATTGTATAAGCAGTGGTTAATAATGAAATCAACATTTTGCCTTTCTCACTGCCTTCTACCTATGTCTTGTTCCTAATCCATTACATTTGGAAAGATTTCTGTACGTCTGTCCCGCATTCACAATGCCATATCTGCAGCTGGTGTCCAAAACTGGAATTATTTTTTCCAGCATAAATCTGTTCTGCTTTAACACAGAATACCTATGAAGTTTCACTGTCATGTGATGATCATATCCCACACTGAGCCTCTTTGCGTAGCTCCACCTCAATTATAACCAACCGGTACGAGAAAAAACAAATTTATGTGACTGCTATTAGTATAAACTAAATTAGAAATAAGCTACAACCAAATCTTCACAAGGCATTATTAGGCATCAGAAAATCAAAGATTAGAACCCTTAATTTTTGAATAGATTGCCCATCAGCTATAATGATTTTTTTCACTTTAAAACATCTCATATCATATATTACATCCTTAACATTTAACAATTTTTCTTTGCATACTAGAAATAAATCTCTTTTTATATTGCATAAAACCTGAGGAGATGTACACAAAGGCAAGTTGCATATAAAGAACTACCTGAATGCTGTATGCAGTGTGAGTCATCAGCAACTGACTCATAGATGGGCCTACTACCCAGTAGTGCACAGTTTTCACTTTCACTTTAATGAAAATACCAATGCTTCCTGATTATACTCCACAAGAAATCAGAAGTATTGAAAAGTTATTGTGATGTTTGATCAATTAATCACTGCCCACAAGTCAGAAATTGGTGAAAACTGGACCCAAGGTTCACAAACGTTAGTTGATCGTATTCTAACTATGCTTCATAGTCAGTAGGTTGCAGATCAGTTAATCAGAGAGGTAAAAGGGTGGATTCAAGCATTCTCATGACTGTGGTGTGTTCTTAAAACATTTTGGTGACATCATGGTGCACTGTTGTACTGAGGGTACAAGCTGACTGCAGCATAACACACAAGACGGTAAAAAAAAAAATGGAATAACAATGCCGTGGGCGGAGCTTGTGTAGTATGCATTTCTGCTGCTAGGGGTGAATAGCGAAACTCACCCCCAGTTCAGTGCCACTTGTGTTGTTGACCTGGCTTATTGTGTTCATCTATAGTGACTGTTATTGCTAGGGCTGTTTTGTTCTTGTTTTGTTTTTATGATGGCAGATTTAAGTGAACAACAGGCAGCTGTGAAATTTTCTTTTCTATTCGGTAAAAATGCTGCTGCAACTATTTTAATGTTGAAAATACCTTACCAAGATGACACTATGGGAAAAACTCAAGTGTACAGTGGTTTGCTCGCTATAAAAATGGCGACATGTCAACTGATGACAAACATCATTCTGGACATCCATCAACTGCCTGAATCGACAAAGATATTGAAAAAAATTCAAGAGCTTGTGCTCACAGACCATCAACAGAAAATTGACCAACTGCCAGAGATTGTGCAACAGTGTTCGTCAAAAAATACCCAATTGGTGCCAGACAGGAGACCAGTTCTTCCACCATGACAATGCACCTGTACACACAGCCATCTCTGTTAGACAGTTTTTAGCTAAAAATAGCACAGTTCCGCCGCCCCGTGCACCTCACTCACTTGAACTGGCTCCGTGCGACTTTTTCTTATTTCCGCACATCAAAGGGGGCATGAAAGGACACTGATTTGACAACACTGAAGAAGTCAAGAAAAAAACAAGGATGGAGCTGTCAGCCATCTCTAAAGATGGCTACAAAAAAAAGTTTCAAGCAGTGGGATAAATGTATTAATTGTAATGGAGAGTATTTTGAAGGGGATAAGGTTGTGTGTTTGTTTTGTTTTAGTGCACAAAAACAACTAGTGTCATACATGCCCATGTCAAAATTGTAAAACATGAAGACAAAGAGAGGAATTAAAAATGACTACATGCCAATCACAATCGGCGGAAGAGAAGGCAGCTAAAAACAGGGAGATGGAGAAAGGTCTATAAAATACACCATACAGAAACGGAGGTCCAGAACAAGAAATTAAATGGCCTTCGCCATATTGCTACGATGGATAAAAAGTACAACGCGGTCAACAGCCTATGTGTCGTTCGCTAAAACTGCCGATAACTCAGACGGCAAACACAAATGGGAATGTAACTGATTAAAAAAATGGCATCCCATAAGGAAATAGTGGACAGTCAAAAGTTGGGTGCAATGTGCACGAAGTAGTGGAGGAGCACCACTCAACAAGTGGCAATGGCTAAAGAGACTGTGCCCAATACACAACCTAGTTAAAATGATCTCCCCGTGCCCAGAGGGTTGAGAGGAGGT
The DNA here is from genome assembly GCF_021461385.2 of Schistocerca piceifrons. Classification (NCBI taxonomy): domain Eukaryota; kingdom Metazoa; phylum Arthropoda; class Insecta; order Orthoptera; family Acrididae; genus Schistocerca; species Schistocerca piceifrons. Next base: position 310,616,691 of record NC_060138.1, read on the forward strand.
AATACAAGCTGCTGGGAGAGGCCTAATAACCCGGAGCTTGTTCCCACAAAGGGAGGACCAGTGGTGATACCAAAGTGACACCACCTGCTGACAGACAGCAACATGGAGATCATTGGAGGGAATATAAGAACTAGTGGACTGAGGTATGAGGACTGCAGCCTTGGTAGCAACATCAATGGCCTCGTTTCCTGTCAAACTAACGTGACCGTGACCAGGAACCTACATAAATATCACAGTGGTTCCATCAAGAGTGAGCAAGTGACATCTTTCCTGGACCCATTGCACTAAGGAATGAATGAAGTGCAGCACACAGAGGCTTTGAAAGGTGCTGAGAGAGTCTGAGAGAAGATGACACAATTGAAAAGCCCATGCCATCAGATGTACTGCATGGCCTGATACAGAGCGAAGAGCTCTGCTGTAAATACTGAGCGGTTTTCTGGAAGCCAATACAAAAAATGTTGGCACCAATGAGGAAGGCACACCCAACACCATGGTCAGTCTGCAAGCCATTGGTGTACACAAAGTTTATCGCGAAATTCCATGTGAAGGTCATGAAAGTGAAAGCAATAGAGAAAGGCTAGAGTAGGGTCCTTAGGAAGTGAATGGAGGCCAACATTAACACAGGCCACTGAACAAAGCCAAGGTGGTGCAGGGTGCGTGAAGTTAAGCTGCCGGAGCAAGAGCCAAAAGCGAACTCCAGGAGGTAACAGAGAAGAGGGATGTGCCCCATACTGGCGATCAAAGGAGTCATTGAAGGAGGAGGCATAGGATGGGTGGCCACACGTGGCAGACGGCATGCTTATCTGCTGAGGAGAGAGTCATGGCAGTAGGACAGAGGTAGTTCGGCAGCTTCTACAACAAATTCTCAACCGAGCTAGTGTAAAAGGTGCTAGCAGCCAAACGGATGCCACCAAGGTGGATAGTATTGAGAAGGCGTAAGAGGGACTGAAGTGCAGATGCATAAACAAAACATCCATAGTCGAGTTTTGAACAGACAAGGAACCGGTACAAATGGAAGAGGGTGGTTCGATCTGCACCGCGGGAAGTACTATTGAGGACATGTGGGACACTGAGGGACAGCACACAGCGCTCTGCCAGGTAAGACGTGGGAGGACCAAGAAATTTTCCTATCGAGCATGAGCTCCATAAATTTCAGTTTCAACAAACAAAAGAGCGACAGGACCAAGATGTAAGGACAGTGGAAGAAACAAATTGCGCCACCAGAAATTTATACAAACAGTTTTGTCAGTGGAAAAATGACAGCCATTGTCAATGCTCCCTGAGCAGAGACAATCAAGACATCACTGTAGATGCCACACAATGAGACAAGTCCGTGGAGAACTGCAATAGATGGCAAAATCGTCAATGAGAGCTGGAGAGAGGCCATTAGAGGGTTAATGGCAATAGCAAAGAGGACGATGCTCAGGTCGCAACCATGAGGCATACCGTTTTCCTAGATAAAGGTGTCCAACAAGGCAGATCTCACATGCTCCATGAAAACTCGGTCTTTTAAAAATTCTTGAAGGAAGCAGGGCAGGCAGCCATGGAAGCTCCACTTGTGGAGAGTATCGAGAATACCAGTCCTTCGGCAGGTGTAGTAGGCTCTCTCCAAATCGAAAAATACAGCCACAGTCTGGGATTTCCACAGAAAACCATTCATGACAAGGGTGGACAAAGTGATAAGGTTTTCAACCACAGAATGGAGCACTCGAAATCCACATTGTGCAGTAGTTAGTAAATTGCAATACTCAAGCCACCATACCAAATGGGCATGAATAAAACAGTCCATCACCTTGCAAACACAGCTGGTAAGAGCAATGGGGCGGTAACTAGAAGGAAAGTGTTTGTCCTTACCAGGCTTAGGTATGGGTATGACAGTGGCTTCACACCAGCATCTGGAAAACAGGCCCTCTGCCCAGAAGTGGTTGTAGCTATTAAAAAGAAAGTGCTTGCTCACAAGAGAAAGGTGCTGTAACATCTGAATGTGAGCACTGTATGTCCCTGGGGTGGAGGATCGGGACGAAGTGAGAGCCTGATCTAGCTCCCTCATAGTAAAGGCGGCATTGTAGCACTCGTGGTTCTATTCCGAGAAGAGAAGGGTATTGCCGAGCCTCCTCCAGTTGTTTCCGATGGAGGAAGGTAGGGTGATAGTATGAGGAGCTCAAAATCTCCACAAAATGCCACCCCAAGGTGTTGTAGATAGCAACAGGGTCTGCAACTGTCAGGGCAGAAATTGGGGAATGGATTTTGGTCCCAGAGAGCTGTCGGATGTTGGCCCACATGATGGAAAACGCAGTGGAACTGTTAAAAGATCTAGTCCATGAAAGGCAGCTAGCTTTTTTGCTATCCTGAAGAATGTGATGACACTGCGCACGCATCTGTTTATAATGAATGCAGTTTGCCATCATAGGATGATGGTTAAAAATGCGGAGAGCATGTCTCCGCACGGGATTTGTGTCACGGCATGCCTCAGTCCACCAAGGGACCAGTACAGCACGGTAAAGAGGAATTACAAGGAATGGAAGAGTATGTGGCAGTAAGGATAACATTTGTAAGATATTCCACCTAGTCATCACAACTGGGAAAATGTTCGCTGAAGGTCGCCAGGGAGAGTACAGCCTCCAGTCAGCCTTAGTAAGCTGCCATTTGGGTGTGTATGGATGATTTGAGGCGAGGGGCATTCAACATTAAGGTCATCAGTGCCCTGGCAAGAAGGCAGCAAGCCAATCTCGTGGGTGGGGATGAATGATGTCCCCACATGTGGAGCAGTTGGTAATGTAGTAAAGTCTGCCATCCTTCCCCACCAATTTAGGGATGTGGCCTGACAGTTCACAAATTTCATCACTCTTTTAACATTGGAATCAGTATCTGCAAGAGTGATGGGCAAATCTCAACTGAGACTGAGGTCCACTCTAATATCAATATATATATGACACACGTTGCCAAAATATGCTGAACTGAAAATGACACACCACAAACTTCACAAAGTGTGGCATTCTCCCAATGAAGGAGGAAGCCATGTGTTAAGGGGCTATGTCCAATGCAGAACCTCCATCCAGCGGTGAGACTGACAAAGCCCGCCATGCCTATGTGGTCAATTTGAGCGGCCGCAGTTTGTTTTCTGTCACCTACAACCATTCAGCATGATGCGTCTGTCAGAAAATGAGATGATGGTGTGCAACAGGATGGGACATTGATGGACAGCATCACGCCGACATGCTTCCTTGGTGGCTTTGTCAGCCATGCTATTTCCCTGTATCCCAATGCGGCTAGGTACCCAGTGAAAGATCACCACGTTGCCATGGTGTTGGAGCCGCTGTAAGGAGTCAGGGTTGAGCTGAATCATCTGGCCTACTGGATACATTTGGTGATGTGCTTGCAGTGCACTACACGAATCAGAACAGGCAAGATACCTTGTACAGTGATGTTTCTGAATCCTCTACAGTGCCATCATAATGCCATGTAATTCCGCATCATAACTTGTAAATTGTTCAGGAGGATGATGATGGTCATGATGATGGTTTGTGGGGCACTCAACATTGTGGTCACCAGTGCCAATACAAGTTCCCAATCTTTCCAGTTCGAAGTGTTCCAGAAGACACACTGTAAAAGAATTATCAGGGAAAAAGCAGAACAACTGAGGACATTCTCTTGCCGGGATCCATCTGTGTAAGCAATGATAAAACTGTGGTATGTACTTAAAATGGACAAAAACAAAGTTGTAAACACATAATCTGGAGTACAAGTTTTCTTGTACTGTGTCAAGCTTAAAATCACTTTGGGCCTCTGAAGACACCAAGGCTGTATATTTTGATGCCTGATAGATCCGGATCCTCAAGACAGCCTGTAGCAAATATCCCATATGGCTTGGTCACATGGGACTGATCCAAAGGTGGGTTGAACCACTGCATTAAATGCCAATGACTGAGGTGATGCTGAGATTTTCAGTGCCTTATGAGCCAAAAGGATATGTGACTGAATCCAGAGTGGTGGTTCACCAGCCTCTGAAGACAGACTTGGAATTGGGCTGGCCTGAAACACTCCAGTCGATATCCAAATGCCCTCATGGTGGACAGCGTCTACCATCTCTTAAGTACATTAAGGCTGATCCATAGACCACACTACCATAATCTATGCATGATTGAACAAATGCTCTGTAAAACTGCAGGGGGTTGGGCCTGTCAGCTCCCCATGTTTTTCTGCTAAGGCATTTCAAAATATTCAATGACGGGAAGCCCTTTGTTCATAGGTATTTCAGGTGTGGGAACCAAGTCAATTTTGAGGTAAATAATAAACACAAAAAAATGGACAGTTTCTCGAAAACGTAAAATATTGTCCTCCATTGTGAGCACTCATTGGTTAAAACTTTGACAAGCACAGCTGAAATTGACACATGTAGTCTTCTCGGGTGAGAACCAAAAACCAATTGTCCTGGCCCAGGTTCCCAGCCTCCTAATGGTCAGCTATAGCTGCCTTGTCGCCGTTCTAAGATCAGAGGAAGAATAGAAGATTGCGAGACATTGCCAATGTGACATCGAAAATGTCAGCCCTTAAGAAAGGACTGGATAAGAAGTGGCAGTCATCGACATAGTCCCCATTCATGAAGCTGGCAATGGATGTTGTACCACCAAGTAGTGTCATATGCTTTTATGAGGTCAAAAAACACACAAGCCAAATGGTTTCAGCATTAGAAGGACTCCTGCATCACCAACTCCAGTAGAATTAAGTGGTCAAGGGTGGAACAGTAGCACCTGAAACTCCACTGGGAGTGGCACATAGGTAATCTCGTGATTCAAGCAGCCAAACGAGGCGGCAGCTGATCATGCGTTCAAGAGTCTTCCACGTACAACTGGTAAGGGCTACACTCCAGTAACTGTTAGTGGTGCTACAGTCCTTGCCTGGTTTCCAGAATGGAATTAATATTGCCTCCTTCCAAGTCACGCGATATGGTCCATAAAACCAGATCTGATTGAAACAAAAGAGGAGCTGTCCTTTTGCTTCAGGGCACAGATGATGAAGCATAGCATAATGGATCTCATTGGGTCCTGGAGCAATGTCTCTGGCTGCAGAAAAAAGCTGATTCCAGCTCCCACATAGCGAATGCAAGCTTGTATAGTTTCTCATTATGCGAGAAGAAATTGAACTTTCTCATCTCGGCAGTCCTACGGAACACCTCAAAAGCAGGAGTTTGTCTGGATGATGTAGTGACAGTAAAAAAGTGTTCAGCTAAAATCTGAACCATGTGTTCTGTCGTGTCCATCAAGACCCCATTACTTGACAAGGTCGTAAGGTGACTTGTGCAGCCCTTGCCTGAAATCCATCTTATTAAGTCAGAAACTTGCACAGTGGAAGTGGGCCGATTAATGGAAGACGTGAATTCCTTCCGGGAAGCCCTCTCCCATTCTTTTATCACTCACCTCGCATGTGCTCTCACAGATCTGAAGGCTTGAAGATTTTCTGTAGCTGGACAGTGTTTGAAGTTCATAGAGCTGTTGTCTGGCCATGCCAATCAACAGTTGTCATTCCATCAAGGTACAGGCCATTGTCTGAAGTGGTTTCTAGACTGGGAGATTGACTCTGCAGCAGCCTGTTGGATCTCACAAGTGATATGGGCCTCCGTCTCCTGTGCACAAACCTTTTGTTCAAAAATAGCCTACCAACTGTACTTCAACCAATCTGCGCTTTGTAACATCCACTTGCGTGATCTCCTGTTGGCCACTGTCCTAGTTGGCAGATGGATCCACACTAGGAAGTGGTCACTAGAATGTGAATCTGTAGCCACGTTCCACTGAACTGAGTCTGCAGTAGCTGGGGAACAAAAATGAAGGTCGGTGGCTGAAAAAGACCCTGTACCTGTGAAAAAGTGTGTCACCCAACTCGCGTCCAGAAGGCAGATATTCCCAGAATGGATGAGTCGCTCAATCATCCAACACCTGGACGAAGTGGTAGTGGAGCCCCACAGAACATTGTGTGCATTGAAGTCCCCCCACAAGGAGGAATTGGCGTGGGAGCGCCCAGACGAGTTCCGTCAGAACATCTGCATCCTCATTAGGTGGAAGATACAAAGAACACCGTGTGATATTAAAGAGTGCTAGAACTTTCATGGCAACTGCTTGTGTGGTCATGGTAAGAGGGACACGAGAGGAGTGGAATCTGTCAACAATGGAAACAGCCAACAAGAGCATGTGCTCGTACTTGAATCTGTGGTCGGAGTTTGTGTGGAGGCATCACTTTTGGCAATTGACGTCTTAAGGACTGATGCAAAAGAAGTAGTAAAAACTGGAGGTTGCATAGCTTTGAAAGGTTTTGTAGTTTCACCATAGGGTATGCATCTCTTTACTTCCAAATCCTGAATTTTCCTTTCTTCATTGTAAACTGCACACTTTCTACCCCACACTGATAATCCCCAGAGCAGTTTACACATTTCGGAGGAAGTGTACAAGCACTGCCTGATTCATGAGCTGAGCCTCCACAATTGCCACACGTAGCCCTCCCATTAGATCTCATAGTGGTACAGCCAAATCTTTGACATTTGAGAAGCATCACATTGGGTTAGGAACAAATGGACAAACCTTAAGATGGATATAGCCTGCAAGGATATGTTCAGGTAATTTCGGAGTACTAAACGTTAGAATAAATGTTGCCAATTTTTCCAATTTGCCACTGACTCTCCTCATATAGTTCTGCACTTCCATGATGGCCATATTTTTCCATCCTTCGCATAACTCTGCAGGTTCCACCTCCATTATATCGGAGCAGGTACTAAAGTTAAGGGTGTTATGCAACTCAGCCTCGACTGGGTAGTCACCTAAGGCCTCACATCCCAAAAGCTTATGATGTTTGGTTTGAATCAGCAATTTCAACTACAAGCATTCCATTACGAAGTAGTTTGACACTTTTTAGAGGTCCAGCAATACCTTTCAAAGCATTGTGAATATAGAAAGGCGAGACTTCTCAAAGGTTCCCCCTGTTCTCTTGATTACAATGAAAGTGTTATGGCGCGCTAATGCCCTGTTACTATGATTCTGAGACTTCTTTTCGGGAGGACTGAACAACTGAGGTCTCTTTGATGAGTGGGTTTAGGTACTACCTGACAGTACACCCGTCCTGTCAAGAGTAGTAGTTTGATGAGACCATTCTATAGGGATCCTATGAGACACTAGGGACACCTCGGTCGACCCAGGCAGAGCCCTGCATGCCTGAGCAAGCCTTATACAACTAGGGTGTGGCAGGTGCCCCAGAGGTTGCCGGCTAGAGACAGTTTTACCTCAACAGCCATTCACATCATCATCACGTAGCACACCTTGAGATTGAGGAGTTTTTTTTATAGAGATGTGTACCTTCCTCGTGGTCCAGGTGGTGAATCCAAGGCCCCCATCCTACGAAACACTCAACATTCCACTGCTGCACTGCACGGTAGTCACTGAAGGATGGCCAGAGCTTACAGTGACAGAGGGCTGGCGGCACCTACCAGTCCCCATCTCAGGAGCCTGTCGCCAAGCCCATACTCGGCAAATGAGTGGTGAGCCCCTGAGGACGAGGAGGAGGAGGAGGAGGAGGAGGAGGAGGAGGAGGGGGGGGAGGGGGAAAGGGGGGGGAGGGGGGCATGAAGGTGGGGTAGGAGTCAGCAAATGGATAGCACACACAGGAAATGGTGGCTCGAGTATGTGTCAGAGAGAACAGTCCACTCAAGACAATGGGCAAGCTTGGCAGTGCAGAAGGATAGGCCCACATGGGAACAGATGGGTGTGGAGACTGAAAGGAATGTGGGTGCTCCTACATTAAAGCAGAAGAGGTTAAGTTGATTAAGAAGGTCAGCCAAGAGGGCACCTCTCGGACAGGTTTGAGAGAACCCCAAAGGGGAAGGGGAAGATTGTTTGGCAAACAAGTTGAAAATATATAGCTTTCAAAAAATTACTCTTTTTTTTTTTTTGGATAACAAGACAATGTGGAGTTGCCAGCCGCAGCCACTCATTCGAGTCTCTGCCAATATACCTGCTTCCTACACCAAGTCCGTCCACCGGACTTGTTGCCACTGTGTAGCATGCCTGCCAGTCCATTACAACAGCAGCCAGACTGCTGCCAGGAGGAAGTGGGTCAGACCCAGGACACAGCAGCCATCTTCTGATAACGCTGTGGGTGGCTTTCTCACCACTCACCTTGGTCAGCTGGGTGCGATCATTCATCAAAGAGGGGCTGCCTCTGCAAGATTCCAGTACGTGCCACTAACATTAGTGCTGTGTTTCAAGGAACACAGACATGGGCCCAGCGCAGAGTGCAGGCATCAGCAAAGCAGGGTACCAGGACTTGTTGCAGACAGCTGAATGGACACTAGCCACTAATTGACGGGCTACGGGCCCATTCCTGAGAGGGTAGGGCTGTGAACATGCAGTAGCCATCAGAAAAATCGCGGGAGGCCCACATCGGCACGGCACGTCACAGACGGTAATTGCCGCAAGTAGAGTCCCGTCCACCAGAGGGCACGCGAGAATTCGGACGCGACCTCTGCCGACAGAACAACAACAACAACAACAACAACAACAACAACTCAGGCAGCAAGGGCCATGCCCAGTCAGTTCACATCGGGCACGCCTAGGACACAGTCCCGGTCTACACTAAGTGAAGTGCGACGTAAAACGTGATCAGTGTTACCACAGGACATCTCCCCACCACACTGCAGAACAATGTATAATTTGTTTAGTTAACACAGTCATGATCATATGTAAGTTGTTACTTTACCTGTGGATGAGCGGTTTCGATCTACAACAGAGATCATCAGATGTACATTATTTGGTGGTAGTAGGAATCCCTGGCTCTACTGAGAACGGCTTTCATAAATGTACAAGCCATACTTTCACAAGAAGATACCAAGACGTTAATGCAAGAAATAAAACACAAAATATTGATGATTACTTAAATAGACAGAGGACACTGCCTAACGTAGCACTGTCCGTGCAGGCGAGAAGGTTTGTGTGCTCCGGATCTGGAGGGCTATGCCAGCAGTAGCGTAACTACCAGCAGGGTCACCCAAACCGGACAGGCCAAAGGGGAGGAGCCAGACAAAGTGTGTCCCACAATGACCTATCGCTCCCCTTTCCTATCCCAAACCTGTCCTCACCATTTCCTTTTCCTGTCATTCCCTGGTATTCATACAAAAGGGCAGAAAGACCTCTATAGGCATGGAAAAGCCAATCTTTCTACGGCAGAAAATCCCGAATGAAAAATCCTGGTACTCCTGGTTGGGGGTTGGCGGTGGGCTACCAATCCGTCCAGGAAAAAATAATCACTGGTACGAACATCACAGAACGGCCTCGGATAGGACTGACCTCTGTAAAAGAACCTAAGCAAGAACAAGGACTATGGAACGAAATACAACTAGGGACCTGGAATGTCACAAGCCTATTCCAGCCTGCAGCAGCAAAATGCGTAGTAAAGGAAGCAGATAAGTATCAAGTAGATCTACTGGCTCTGCAAGAGACAAGGTGGGCAGAAACCACAGCTACAGATATGGAAAATTATGTCATATTCCATGGAGCCTCACAAGCAAGCCACTCACTAGGAACTGGTTCTGTAGTGAAGAAATCACTTTGTACCACTCTCATAACCCCAGAATCTCATTCCTAACCATAGACACAGGAAAACACAAACTCACATATATAAATTGTTATTCCCCAACCGAAGAAAGCGATGACATCAAGGAAGATGTTTTCTACGAGGGATTAGAAATGGTTTTAGACAATGTACAAAGTGAACATTACAAAATTATCCTCGGAGATTTTAATGCGAAAATAGGGAAAGAAGCAGCCTTCATGGGGACCATTGGAAAGCACAGTTTACATAATGTGAGCAGTGATAACGGCACTAGGCTGGTTAGCTTTGTGACTGCAAAAGGCTTGTTTATCACTAGTACTGATTTCGACAGGAAGGGAATATATAAAGGAACCTGGGTGTCTCCAGATGGGAAGACAGTGAATCAAATTGACCACCTACTTGTAGAGATGAGAATAAAGAAGAGGATACAAAATGTCAAAACGGCAAGAGGTGCGGAATGTGGATCAAACCACTTCCTTGTGAGGAGAAGGATGAAAACAATATGGAGAGCCAGGAAGTGCGAAAGAATGCAAAGAGTCACTTAATACAACCAGGAGAGTCTGATTAAAGATAATATAAGAAGAACTTATCAAGATAGCACTGACAAACCGTTTTGAGGCTTTGAATGAAGAGGAAGGAGATACTGTGGTAGATCATAACTGGAAGGTGATTGCAGAGACCATTAAAGAAACAGCCCAAGAAGTAATCCCAAAGCAAACTAAGGGAAAAAGAGTGTGGTTCGATGAGGAGTTGAGGAAGCTATCAGGGAGAGACAACAAGCCAAACTACTGTGAATACAAAGTAATATGCTGGAAGAAGGAAAATCAAAGTTCAAAGAAATACAGCGGCAGACACAAGGTCACATTGAGGGAAGCAAAGAGAAAATATGTAAAAAGCATAATGGAGGAAGCTCAATAAGACTTCCATGGAAATAGGTATAAAGAGCTTTATAGAAAAGTGAAAATTTTAAAGAAGGTACATACCATCATCACAAATTCATAAAAGATGCCAGCAGAAGAATGTTAACAGAAGATCAAAAAATTGGGAGAAGATGGGTGGAACACTTCAGAGAATTACTAAACTCTGATGAACCGACCACACTACTAGAGTTTGATGACCCAGTAACAGTGGACCCAGAATATCCTTCACCCACCATTGAAAAGATAAGGAACCAGATTAAAAACCTTACGAATGGTAAAAGTCCAGGAGAGGATGGAATTCCCACTGAACTTCTCAACTAAAGCTATGATCGTGTAAGACATTAATAACATTCTCAAACCTGGAGCACTCGAAAACAAGACCTTAACTGACTGCTTACATTTGAAAGGAAGGTCCTCAGGAAAATATTTGGACCAGTCCAATATCAGCCTACTGGAGAATGGAGAAGACGCCTTAACACAGAATTAGAAGAGCTGTACAAGGAGCCTAATATCTTAGGAGTGATGAGAAGCGAAAGACTGCAATGGACTGGACATTTAGTTAGAATGGAGGCAACAAGGTGACCTAAAATTGCAATGGACCGTATCCCATCAGGCAGCAGACCAGTGGGAAGACCTAGAAAGAGGTGGATCGATGGAGTGAAAGAACACTTGTTGCAGCTGGGAGTCACGGAAAACTGGAGACAGATAGCAGAAGACAGAGACAGATGGTGCACAGTCCACTGGGCCTGATCGCATGAATGATGACTTAAATAGAACAGGCATTACTCATATGCTACTAAAACTGGGTGGTAGTCACACAGATGGCAGACATTATGCCGTCACACAGATGGCTAGATTCTACGCATAGATTGGTGATACTGTGGGTGGACAATCTCCACATACATCAAGGTCAAGAGATTGGAGAGAGAGTTAAATGCACAAAAGATCAATGGAGGTGACAAGGATGGAGGGGTTGGTGAGTTTGCAGCACTATAATACGACTTTGGTGAGACAATGTGCATAACAGTGCAATGTACTGTCAACTTGTGTGCACTTCGTGACTGATGGAAAAAAATATGCAACAAAAATGGACACACATGTTAAGCGACAGATGCTGCAACTGACAATTGTTACGTACTTGTAACCAAGGAACATTCCTTTAATTGATGTAACTGTATCTGTGACTTTAAGATGGTCATTTGACTTAAGCTGGTTGTTGATAAATAAATACACATTGCAGAAGCTTTTGGTGGTTTCATGATACCATTCTTTAAATAAAAAAATTGATCTTGTATAAACTATTGGGGAGGTCATTAGCCAAGTTATACCAGCCAGGACACGGGATGCAGATAACATCTTTGATTCACAGAGGTTCTTCATCGTACCTTGGCTCCAACCAACACAATCACAGTCATTTTTTGTATCACTGCTTCTCCTTGAAGAAAAAGGAGTCATATTTTTAGAAGATTTTAGTGGTAGTTGCCATATCTAAGAAATAAGTAGATTCTCTCAATAATGATTGCATCAGAAATCAGATTCTGGAATACTGATCTCCAGCACACAATGAATCTAGCAATTACTGTCTCTTTTCCCTCTGATTTTTTCTTTTGAAGGAATAATTTGCTTATGAAGTTTTAGATATTTCAAAATAAAATCAATAGCAAAAATAGAACTTCAATAATGCATTAATTCAAAAGAATATTCTGTAAGAACATGTATGGATTTCTAATTACTTTGTGGTCTCTGCCTTTGATAGTGACTTCACTCTAGTGGACTGTACACATCTCAGTAGATGGTTGGGGTGGCTGTTTCACAATGTGCATCTTGCACTCAGCTGTCACACCAATGAGCACTACTACAAAATATGACGACATTCTAATTTCATGACTCACTGAACTATTCTATTTACCCTAGCGATGAGGGTGCTTTCATTTTCAAACAGCATCTCATTAATGTACACTGTAACAATGGCTGCTCAACTTCAATGTAAACATATTTCTTTTCTGTTTTGTCATGCCTAGCTAATATTGAGTGAATTGTCAGTGGGCAATAAACTGCTTCACATGTGAATGAGTAAAGCTTCACCAAAAGACAGGAAATCGTTAATGGAAAATAATATGGTTAAATAGACAGTATTTACATTGTTCACTATGTCTGTGGTTTTTTTATGTTTGATTTGGGTGATTCTGCAGCAGTAATGATGCCGGGGCTGACCGATTGAGCCACCACATCAATGGCACCCAGAAGAGTGATGCTGTGACGTTGAAGTCACCCAATAACAGAAAAGGTGGCGGCAATTGGGCTATCAGCGCAGCCAGGACATGCTGCGGGACATCACCATCTGGTGGAAGATAGAGACTGCAGACAGTAACAGCCTGAGGCATCCACACCCGAACAGCGATAGCCTCTAAAGCTATTAGTAGAGGGACAGACTCACTGTAAAGGGAGTCAAGGACATAGATGCAGACACCACCAGATACCCACTCATAAGCTGCCCGGTTCTTATAATAACCCCAATAGCCACGGAGGGCAGGGGTTCGCATCGCCGGAAACCAAGTTTCCTGAAGAGCAATGCAGGGGAAAGGGTGAAGGCTGAGAAGTTGCCGGAGCTCAGCAAGATGGTGGAAAAAACCGCTGCAGTTCCACTGGAGGATGACATTGTCCATGGCCGAGAAAGGCGTGAAGGGACCGAGGAGGCAGATTACGCCACTGGGTCACCTGCTGCCACCAATTGAGTACCTGTGCAAGTGACATCCATTGTGTCTGAGAGTCCAGCGAGATCTAGGTCCTCAGCAGACGCCTGAATCTCTACCTCACCCTCAGAGCTTGTAGGTTGTAGTGGTGTGGATGCCACCGCAACTTCCTTCTTCTTAGAGGTCTTCTTGTTGGACTTTTCTCACTTCTCCTTGGGTTTCACTGGCTGGGAGGGCTTCACTGATTCAGTCTCCAGGATGGAGGAGGATCATGAATCCCTACGATCAGCTGCTTGTGGGCACTTATGCCACTGCCGAGCGTCATCCTTCCCACTTGTGGAAACCTGGAAAGGGAGGGACTCAAGGGACCCCGTGCGAGAGAGAGGAGCCGAAGAAGTTGGACGCTTCTCCAGCTTAGAAGTGGGGATAGACGTCCCCGATGGGTGCAGGCGGGGGGAGGGGGGGGGGGGCATGTTGCTCACGATTAGGTGGCGCAGGAGCAACAGGGTGGGTAGTGCCCCCCACGGGCAAGGGGGCATGTGGACTTGTACGGCTCGGTGAGCAGACTGGAATTCGCTGAACTGATGGGGCTATCATGGCTGTCGTAGTGGTGCCATAAGAGGAAGTCATTCGCACAGGATGGAGTCTTTCATATTTCCTCTTAGCCTCAGTATAGGTCAGTCAGTCCAGGGTCTTATATTCCATGATTTTCCACTCTTTCTGTAAGATCCAGCAGTTTGGCGAGCAAGGGGAATGATGCTCTCTGCAGTTGACACAGATGGAAGGCGGGGCACATGGAGTATTGGGATGTGATGGGCATCCACAATGTCGACATGTGAGGCTGGAAGTACAGCGGGAATACACATGGCCGAACTTCCAGCACTTAAAGCACCACATCGGGGCAGGGATATAGGGCTTGACATCACAGTGGTAGACCATCATGTTGACCTTCTCCGGTAATGTATCACCCTCGAAGGCCAAGATGAAAGCACCGGTGGCAATCTGATTATCCTTCGGACCCCGATGAACGCGCCGGATGAAATGAACACCTTGACACTCTAAATTGGCATGCAGCTCGTCATCAGACTGCAAAAGAAGGTCCCTATGGAAAATAATACCCTGGACCATATTTAAACCCCTATGGGGTGTGATGGTAACAAACATCCCCCAACTTGTCACAAGCAAGTAACCTTCGTGACTGGGCAGAGGATGCCGTTTTTATCAATACTGACCCAGAGCCCATTTTGGACAAGCCCTCCACCTTCTCAAACTTGTCCTCTAAATGCTCTATGAAGAATTGAGGCTTCGTTGACACGAAAGACTCTAATCAGCTCTCGGACAAACTAGGAACTGGGGCAAATAAGTGTCACTGCCATGATGTGGCCAGGGAGGGTAACAATTTGGGATTGTATTTCTGAGTGTTGAATTGAACCCAAGAACTCTTAGGGACTGCTGGCGGCTGGCCACCAGCAAGAGATAATGTACCACACTTCATTTTGGGTCATCTGCCCTGATGCCACCCACTCCAGCCAAGGGTCCTTCCCACAGGTGCCACACAACCTCAGCAAGGGCCACCTGGCAGGAGTCCCGATGCCCCAGGGAGATAGGCATCTACTCCTTAGCATACGTGGGGAGTTGATGGCACAGGCATCAGCAGAGCGATGCCTGTGTTGTCAGGGGGCTACAACCAACAGGGTACATGGCAGCCTCACCACAACAGACTGGCTACTGTGCTGGATATTAGGTGGCAAGTGGTCCATGGTCATCGTCAGTGCAGAAAGCAACACTGCAGAGTGCATGGCGGAAATCACACCCAGGAATGTATCCTCACCCAAGAGATGGAGAGCGAGCGGGACTGCAATGCAAAGATGAATGAGCTGGCTAAAGGTCTCAACGTGTGATGGACACAATGCACCAAGTAAGGTGCCCTTCCCCAGTTGGCTCGCTCTTTGGAATAATTTTGAAATATGGTGGTCAAACCCAAGAGGGGACCCTCACATAAGGGCCGAAATGTTTGAGACTCCTTTTAGTCACCTCTTACAACAGGCAGGAATACCACGGGCCTATTCTTACCCCCGAACCCACAGGGGGTTACGAATATGTGGTGCATGGTCTCTGTGTCGAGCAGTGATTCCCTCGAGTGTTTCATGTATCATGCATCAACGAGTACTACAATTAGTTGATGCATACTTTGTGTGGTAAGCTTTTGTGTGTATGTATCATGCATCAACGACTACTACAGTTAGTTGACGCATACTTTGTGTGGTAAGCTTTTGTGTGTATCAATAAAACATCTTTGTAACAGAAGGAAGGTTTTTCAATTACAGAGAAAGAAACAAAGGTAAGCAAGGTCTTTGCTTAACATGATTTACACAAGATTGTTGCATTAGCTAAAGCTATGAACCCATTCTAGGCAATTAAAATGCATACTGCTAAACATTGTTGTCAAAGCAGGTACATAAGATCTCCAAATGCTGTATGATCAAAGTGTCCCAAACTCACCCATCTCAAACAGCTATTAAAATGCTTACTGTGAAAAAGCAAAATGGAAAAGTCAGTGTACGCAAAAGTAAAGACAATGGCTTATGTGCGCCATCCCATACTTCATCTGAAAGACTAGCCACGTTTATCAGCTGCGAAACAGAAAGATCTGCTGGCAATGTTGCCATTTCTTCCTCAACAGCATAGGGAGTTCTACACTAAACTTTGCAACATTGATCCCAAGAATGGAGTTGTATGAGAAACAGAAGTCAATATTTAGAGATTTTTTCCTTGAATTTAATTTTGTTATTCGCTTGTACAAATTTAAACGATATGAGAAAGATTTTTACTGTCTACACTTCAAGTAGTTAAGACATTACTGCTGTATTTCTGAATGTGTATTATCACATATAAAATGTAGTTCCTCAGTATTCATTCCTATTTCCAGAAAGCATCAACTTCATTATTCCTGCATGTTGATTTGGGCTCTCTGGACTCCAGTGAGCATACTGTGTTGCTTAGTGTAATGACATTCACCTTTCAATTTAGCACATGGGACAGTTTCTGGTTGGTTGGTTGATTTGGTGGAAGGGACCAAACAGCAAGGTCATCAATCCCACTGGGTTAGGGATGGATGGGGAGGGAAGTCGGCTGTGCCCTTTCAAAGGAACCGTCCCGGCATTTGCCTGAAGCGATTAAGGAAAATCACAGAAATCCTAAATCAGGATGGCTGGATGCAGGTTTGAACTGTTGTCCTCCCAAATGCAAGTCCAGTGTGCTAAAATAGTTTCTGGTCTAGTGAACAATATGGCCCCACTTCGAAGTGTGATGTAAGGTACATAGATTGTATCTGTAATGTTTGCATTTGTACACTCTACTTGTATTAAATAAATGCCGTCGTGTGTTTTGCTATAATAGGTTGTTGAATTCATTTGTGTGTCCTGGATTGGTTTCTGGTTTTTACTAGACCAATAAAGTTGTAAGTGGAGATAGTGTGCCACTGAGAAAAATGACATGAATCATTTTGTATATCAAATCTACACAGGTCTTGTGGAGAGCCATATAAAATCGTTTGTTCAAATTTGATAGTGGTCTCCCTGTCATGAAAGACTGTTATGTAGCATAGCACACGATCTAAGTCATGCAGGAAGTTTCCAATATAATTGTGAGTTGGTGATACCAATGAATGTAACTACAACATAAAGGTTGTGGTAATAGTTTGATCTATAACGCAGCCCAAGGTATACATTCATTTAATGCACTTTTGTTGTAAATAACTAAAATTGTGATATACATGCACAATAAATTCATAAAATATTTATTACATAGTAGAGAATCTTTCACACATTTTTATTTGTCCATTTGAATGGCTGATTTCTATTTTGTGCTTTTTCCACCCAAAGCCCAAGTCTCAGAATTTTATGAAACAGCCATTTCTAACACAGAGGAAAATGCTGACCAGAATGCCCCCTTGATGCAGGAAAATTTGTATCAGGTTTCTAATTCTTATGTGTAACTTTTAACTATTCTCTCATAACTACCACTGACATCACGAGCTTCATTTGCCATCAAATCCATCAAGTCACCATCTGTAACCTTAGATAGGAGCCCTCGCAGGAATCTATCATACATAGCCGCCAGATAAAATCTGTCATTACTATTTTGAACAAAACATTACTCCGTCCTGTTCTCCATTCTCAACTGGGTATGAAAATGGGTATGGTGGCATAATAACTTTAGTTTTCATTTTATTGTAATGAAGTGTATTAGGCTACCTATATCATAATGGCCAACATGATGTAAGAAAACTAGGGAACATTTTAGTCACTGATGCAAGTGGAAGATTTAGTTTCAGCTTAAGTTAAGAGAGGAAAGTCACAAACTCAGTGATAGTGTGTCAAGGATACAAATATGATTGCAGACATTTAACTCTCAAGACATCTTGATAACTAATAAAAACCTAATTCTGAAGGGTCTCCAATTTGATGTACGATCAACCTGATGCAAGAAAAGTAGCCATCTGAAGCACAGGGAACCCAGTCAGTTGGTTGCTTGAGAAAGAAAGTGTTTTAATGCCTTTAGCAATTATGAAAAGGGTAGATTGCTACTCACCATAAACATAACATGTTAATTTGCAGACAGGCACACTGAGCTTTTGGCCAAGGCCATCTTCAGGAAAGAAAGGAACAAAACAGCGCGCGCACACGCACAAGCAGGCACACCTCATGCACACATGACTGCTATCTCCACCCAACTGTTGTGTGTATGCGTGCATGTGGGTGTTTTGACTTTATGGGAGCTCAAAGCCAAGGTTATCGGCAATCAGTGCCCAGACATATTGTAAAAGAAATGAATGTGGATCAAATCACTAAAATTGTTGCACACATTGGGATGGAACCTACAGAACGATACTCATGCACACACTGCCAACTCACTCACACAATCATGTTCTCACATGCCTTAAGACAATGGAGAAAGGGTGAAAGGTGCTATTCCAGCAATTAAAACACAAGTAAAATGACAGAGGAGCTTAAACAAGAGCATTGGCAAATGTGACTAGCTGACCACTTACCAAAAAAAACACTGGTGAGCCAGTCACCCTGGCAGCAAATTAAGATCATCTCCCTAAAATCTAGGGAAAAGTGTTGGACAATTCACAAAACTTCAAAACTCTTACCACATTCATTGGGAAGTCACTTAAAACAGAGTGTAGGTCTGCTGACAAATCTGCTGTTATCCTCTGGTCTGAAAATGACACAGGGATGCAGTTACCCATATGCCATAAGCACCACACACAGAGGCATCCTCTCACCAGAGCAAGCAAGAAGCCACGCATCATAGGGCTGTAGCCTACGTGAAAATAAGTAAGGCGGACCTTGTCCCATCGACGTGGTTTGAAGGAGGTATGCCACAACCGTGTTGTGTGCTTTACTAGACAGAGCTTATTGTCTGTCACTTCCAGCCACTCATCTTCCCATTGACACATGACTCTGTACACCAACAGTGAGGAGACAGCATGCAGGAGGACAGCACCCTGAACTAACTGAGGTTTGTGACTCACCTCTTCGGATGCTACATCTGCACCTTTCATTCCCTGCAATATCCATGTGCCCTGGCATCTACACACACACACACACACACACACACACACACACACCTGCAGAAACTGAAAAACCTGTCTTTGAAGCCCACTCCTCGAACTTTTGCAATGTAAGTTAGAACTTGCGAGCCACTGTTGCAACACTGGACGAGGAACAGAAAACAGCAAATCAGCCACAAATAAGGAGCATCGTTCAGGACTCTGTACCACACATGTAATACTTTTTATGGTTATGGCAATGACTGTAACCTTTACAACACTGCTCTGATGGACACCACTCTCCTGCACAAAATGATGTGACAATGCGTCAACAATGAAGAATCTAAAAAAACTGCTTACACAAAAAGACCATATGAAGACGGAGAGGTGGCCACTAAAGTCCCACTGATAGAGCTGCAAGAGAGTACTGAGTCTCCAAATGGTATTGTACACCTTACTGACGTTAAAGAAAATACCAAGACAATGATGCTTACATAAGAAAGCCTGCTGAAGAGCCGCCTCTAGCAAGGTTAGGTTGCCCTGAACCCACATTGAGAACAACTAAGAAGTTGCCTGGTCTCTAGCACCCAGACCAGATGACTGTCCAGCATCTTTCCTACACAGCTCGTTAAGGCAATAAGCCAGTAACTGCTGGGACACGTGCGGTCCTTTCCTGGTTTGAAGAGAGGGCTCAAAATTGTCTCTCTCCCTGAGCTGGGAAAGTGACCTACCTGCTACATAAAATTAAAACACTAGAGGAGGATTTTCTTTGATGCTGTAGGCAGATGTTGAAACATATAATACCAGATTTTGTTGTGATGAGATACAGTATTTTGAGTCTCAGACAGTTCCGATTCTAGCTCCCACATGGAGAAACAGGAGCTGTAGAAGCCAGATCTGTTGGATCTGAAGTCCCATTTGCCCCTCTCTGCAGTCACACTGTAGTGGCAAAATGTTGGATTTTGCCTGGCATTGGCAGTAGTTTTTGCAAAATGCTCTGCCATTGT
This sequence comes from Schistocerca piceifrons, assembly GCF_021461385.2. Lineage (NCBI taxonomy): Eukaryota > Metazoa > Arthropoda > Insecta > Orthoptera > Acrididae > Schistocerca > Schistocerca piceifrons. Next base: position 310,636,462 of record NC_060138.1, read on the forward strand.
CTGGGCGGTGTTTCCAAACGTTGTTTGAAGACACTCCTGTACAGTACAGGAGCATCTGACACTTTGAAATACGTTTCCCCCAAACACAAGAACACGGGTTGTCCTTGTACTAATAGTTTCAGTTCCTTCATGTGTGTCCTGAACCCATTAATGCTTCGCTGTAATATGGGAGCCATCTACCATAGGGGTTGCACTTTTAGTCTGTCTTTCTGCTGCAGAAGTGAGCTTGAGTGGAGGCTCATTCATGGGGCAAGATCTGTGCCCTACACCAAAATCGAGGTCCATCAGCTCTGTAGATCAGTCATGAGAGATGCCATACAGAGTGATGTCGACATTGTCAGACTGCTTGCTTTTCATCTCCATTGTAAGCTGATTTTTCATCTCAGATTTTGGGTTTTTGACTGGGGAGGTTTTGGGGCCGCAACTGCAGAGCCGGTAGTGGTTGCATTGGACAACCAGTCTGAACCTGTGGAGGAGCAGGGAGCTTTGCAATGTTGACAACCACAACCTTGTCTGTTGGTCTGGGAAGAAATACAGGCTTCGGAAGAACTGCAGCAGCACAAGTGCACTGACAAACACCGATGCTACTGCTAACACTAGCTACCTCAATTTGTGGAAGAGCGTCAGTCACCTGAGCTCCCTGTTTAAGAACAGATGCAAAGGAGGTAGCGAACTTTTGGGCCTGCATGTCCCTATAGATCCTTTTGGCCTCAGCACACCAGATATGCTTACAAGGGAACCTCCCCATTGCACCCCTCTCAGATTTAGTTATAAGTTGGCACAGTGGATAGGCCTTAAAAAACTGAACACAGATCAATTGAGAAAACAGGAAGAAGTTGTGTGGAGCTATGAAAAAAATAAGCAAAATATACAAACTGAGTAGTCCATGTGCAAGATACGCAACATCAAGGATAGTGTGAGCTCAGGAGCGTCATGGTCCTGTGGTTAGCGTGAGCAGCTGTGGAACGAGAGGACCTTGGTACAAGTCTTCTCTCGAGTGAAATGTTTAATTTTTTATTTTCAGACAATTATTATCTGTCCCTCCGTCGGTCCGATGCGACTGTGAAACTGTTGCTTTCATTTGTTGCAGCTTATGTGACAAACTCTTATGTTTTCATCACTTTTTTGGGAGTGATTATCACATCCACAAGAAAACCTAAATTGGGCAAGGTAGAAGAATCTTTTTACCCATTCGCTAAGTGCACAACTTAGGGGGGTCGACAACATATTCCTGTCATGTGACGCACTTGCCGTCACCAGTGTCGTATAGAATATATCAGATGTGTTTTCCTGTGGAGGAATCGGTTGACCTATGACCTTTCGATCAAATATTTTCGGTTCCCATTGGAGAGGCACGTCCTTTCGTCTACTAATCGCGCAGTTTTGCGGTGCGGTCAAAAAACACAGACACTAAACTTATTACAGTGAACAGAGATGTCAATGAACGAACGGCCAGATCATAACTTTGCGATAATAAAGAACGTAAACTTTTCACTCGAGGGAAGGCTTGAATGAAGGACCTCTTATTTTGCAGCTGCTCACGCTAACCACGGCGCAACTAAGCTCTCGCAATCCTTGACGTTGCCTATCTTGGACATGGACTACTCAGTTTGTATATTCTGCTTATTTTTTCCATAGTTCCACACAACTTCTTCCTGTTTTCTCGATTGATCTGTGTTCAGTTTTTCAAGGCCTATCCACTGTCCCAACTTATAACTAAATCTGAGGGGGGGTGCAATGGGGAGGTTCCCTTGTTAGTAGTTTAAACCTCCTGGGACTCCCTTGATTTGAACGTCCCAGTGATGCCCTCTAAAACTTTTTGTACGTAGAAAGATGAAACTTTCTCAAAATTGTGAGAGTGTCTCAATTGGATGGTGGTATGAGCTGGGAAATGCATGGTTCAACGTTGTGACTAAGTTGCCTTTGGTTAGAGGGATTAGTGGCAAAGAAGTGTTTCCATTGCAGGGATCGGGAGAGTAGGTCTCTGAAAAGTCCAACATTGTTTAATGTGAGTGCAGGGCTGAAGATGAGGCTTTTCATCACGGAATACCACCACATACTGGAACAACTGGACTGAACCACATCCTTTGTCAGTTTTGATTATCTATTATCATGCCCTGAAATGAGGCACATCCTACTCAAGATCCTTTCCAAATTTCCTAAAGTGTTATTCCGTTTCTCACTCAACCCCCACAATATCCTACTCCACCCTATGCCACTCCCAATACCAGCCTCTTGCCACAGCGAGCATACCCCTGTGGAAAACCCAGGGGCAAGACCTGCCCAATCTACCCATCTAGCATTTCCTATTCCAGTCCTGTCACAGGCTTACCCTACTCCATCAGAGGCCAGGCCACCTGTGAAAGCAGCCATGACATATACCAGCTACGCTGAAATTATTGCACAGCTTTTTATATTGGTACGACTACAACCAGCTGTCCACCAGTACGAATGGCCTTCGCCAAACTCAGACAAAGAGCAAGATGGACCACTTCGTGACACAACATGTAGCTGAATATAACATGCTTGATTTCAATGGCTTCTTCACAACCCAAACCATCTGGATCCTCCCCTCCACCAGCAGTTTTTCTGAACTGTGAGGATGGGAGTTATCCTTACAACCCATCCTCCACTCCCAAAATCATCCTGGCTTCAACCTACAATAACCTACTGTCCCCACATCCTCCACCCTATTATTTCTGCACATCTGTCGTGTAAAGTCCTCCCAATTCAAATCCTTTCATCTGCATTGTGTGCTGTTCTGTTCCAAAGCACCTACCAGTCTTTTACCCTTTCTGCTCCCCTCCACCCCACCCCCCTTGGCCTCCAATGCTGCAAAATGTAGCCTTGTCCTGCCACCTTCTAGTTCCTGCACTTTCCACCAAACAGTGCTCATCTTTCACCTCATCTGTATTTTGCTACCCCTTTCCCTTCCCTGCCCCACTCCACTGCTGCTTTCATTCAACCCAAAAGTTGCAGTCTGGTCAGAGCGGCCAGAGATAGTGATCACGTGTGTGTGAGGTGTGCCTGCTTGTGTGAATGTGTGTGTGTTTCCCTTTCTTTTCTGAAGAAGGCTTTGGCCAAAAGCTCACTGTGTAACAGTCTTTACGTCGTGCCTGTCTGGAACTCAAAGTTCACCTCTATAGTGGGGAACAATCTATCCTTTCCGTAATTGCTAATCTGGACTTTCCATTGTTTAACAGTGCATTTATGAAGTGATGTGGTGTGTTATCTTGTAAATGATTTTAGTTTCCTACTCACTGAAACAGTGACCAACATCTCACAACACAGCTGATACCTGACAATGATTTCATCAATGAAATTCATGAAGAAAGCCTGCATACACATACATTCCATGCAAGTCAAAAAGTGAAGCAAATAATGGAAGAGCAGAGAACAAAAAGAAAGGGAGGAGGAGGATATTGCTGTTTAACGTCCCGTCGACAACGAGGTCATTGGAGACGGAGCACAAGCTTGGATTAGGGAAGGATGGGGATGGAAGGCAGCCGTGCCCTTTCAAAGGAACCATCCCGGCATTTGCCTGGAGTGATCTAGGGAAATCACGGAAAACCTAAACCAGGATGGCCGGACGCAGGATTGAACCTTCGTCCTCCCGAATGCGCGTCCAGTGTGCTAACCATTGCGCCGTAAAAGAAAGGGATTACGGTAATTGGTGAAGCTTTAACCCAAATTTACACAAAATTACAAATAAACCCATATGTAAAATTTATTGAAAACAAATGATTTGAAACAAAGATAACAATCGAAAATAAATTCCCGGTAAGGTAAATAAAGAGATATCTATGAACAACTCTAAGGACATAATTTCCATGTAAACATTGTTCTTGTATAGAATACATGTGACATGTTTAGCACTGCGTGCCAAACCAGTACCACAACCTGAATCCCTACCTTTCTCTGTCAGTGTATTACTCACTGGGCAGTCCAAATGTACCTTCACCTCAAGTACAGGCTCAAAGCTATAGTACTTTCATCTTGGCAAATTTCCTAAGCCTGAGATTAAGTCAACTCTCTAACTGTTAAATCCATTTTTCTAGAGATGTTAAACCCACAGCGGTGTGCAAACGACCTTGGAATTTTAATGATACACGGAGAATAAATTACAGTAATTTTTGATTGACTTCATGCTGTCTACAATTGTTGATTTTTGTACTATGGTACTGTACAATATCAGCCTTCAGCCATTTTTATGTACCTAGATACACTCTGTTAACAAAACTGCGCAATATTTGCCACTGCAGATATTTTGATGATCAAATGACTTACAAATGTAGCTAGGTACTTGAAAATGGCTCAAGGCAGAAATTGCAAAATAGTCTGAGAATAAACTAGAAGTGGCAGGCAGCACATAGGTATTAACGAATTCATAGAAAACCATCAAACAGTGACAAGTTGGAGCATTAAGTTGACCCATCAGATGTGCTTAAATTTCATGTTTGTAGCACACTGCCCACAGAAGGAAAGGAGTCTCACCTCAGCACGATTTTCATAATGTGTCACTAATGTTCATCACAGTCTATACCATTCTAAACAGTAAATAAGCAACATCTCACTGCCATTGGATTTTCATTAACAACTCAGTCTACACTGAATTTCGAAAACCACTTTTAAAATGGGTTTGTGCTAACTGTGACCTTTCAATAAATATCTCTGACGATGGAGCCTTCATAATGTCATTGACAAAAGTAAAAGACTTCAAATCAAACAAACCAGAGGGCAATGAAATGAAAAAAAAGGATTGGGGACAGTGAAGCTGGATCATAGAAGGCTTAGGAAAGTCTAAGAGATGTGAGAAGATTGGTACAAGAATAAAAACAGGATAGGCAAGCAGTGCAGAAGTCACATTACAGTAATAGATGTTGACTAAAGATTAATCACATTAAGATCAGCTCCATACAAATACCAATCAATCTCTCATCATCATGTGTTCTAATGTATAAAATGATTAGTGTCTAAGTGCATATTTACTAAAGTATTCATACACAGAATGAAAATGTTATTAGTTGATCAGAAAGAATGGGAACACAAGTCACTGGAATATATGCATATTACATTTAACTCAATACAATGAAAGTTGAAATGGAAGAAGCCATTACAAATCAATTAATTGTATTCCTTTAAGTGTGCAATTAAGAAAAGTTAGTCAATCTAACATGGACAGAAATAAAGAGTTTTCTTTCATGGGGCAATAGAACAAAAATTTTAGTAAATTAAACTCTTATCAACAAAGTTAGTAAAGAGGGGAGTTGACACTTATGTAAATGAGCTAGAAAGAAATTTAAATCAAGCAACAAAAAACACTGTGCAACAGTTGAGAGGCTTGGGAGGAGTGGAGCTCAAATCCCAGTTTGTCTCTCCTTATGTAGGTCCTTGACAGCTGCCCAAATTACTTCACACAAATATAAACACATCAACCCTGCCCAAAGAGGATGTTATGTGGACTGAACAAGTTTGCATTTGAAGTAAGCATGGTTACTGATAGGTGACATCAGGTAGACAGGCGAAGGTTGTGAATAGGACAAGTGAGTAATGAGAAAAGAAGATGGGAGAATAGGTGTCAAGAGCTAATGTGTTTGGGGATGTAGTTGTGGCAAGAGTGGAGGAGTTGGCAATAAAAGTAGTCATGTAGGTGTACGAGATTCTATAGGGCAGTTTGCTTGGGGGATAGGTGGAGGGGAAGGGTGGTGATGGACTCAACAAATGTTCCTTTTTATTCCTCAATTTACAATGCACTCAGAATATTCTGCATTTACTCTTCATCTACTCTCTTCACAGCAACTAATGGCAGGATGATATTGTTTAATTAATTTTTCCAGTGCTGCTACTTCCAAATGATCAAAGTCAGCTGTGTAAATATTTTCCAAGTCCCCGGAAGTGCTCCTACACGCTATTCTGCGCGCTCGAGAAAAAAGTATTCCATAGCACAAAAATTTCTTTACATTACAACTGATACAGCCATGCTCAGCTTTGAAGCTCATTTTAACATGCTGTGCTACAGATGGGGGGAAAACTTAACTGCTGTAACAGCAAGCGAACAGAATTCTGCAGAGTGAGCAAGCGAAGATAATAGCCAGCACAAATCAAACAGATATAAAGGAAGTTTGCCTAAAAACGTTTTAGACTGAAGAAAACTCACTATTCTCTCATTAGCTCTGAAGAGAGATAGCTGCACTCGCGAGACCCTCTGCATAAAAAGAAACGGGTTTTTGTTTCGTGACACCTATTATTTTGTGCACAGACAGATTTTTCTATTTCAACGGCTCTCCAAAAAAACATCAGTGTATAATCAGGTGTACATTATCCTAAAATATGAATTATATTGTTTTTTTTTATTGTGCTTGGAATGTCTTGCAGCATAGTCCTGTTGTCATTCTCTAACAGGACATCTAATAATTTCGTGCCATTTCCGATCCAGGACGTTCAAACCGACATCATGACGAAATTTCAATAAATGTTGTTTCTTACAATTAAAACACTATGGTACCTGTCCTGTAATGCCGGTTATCAGCGCAACTTTTCGCTGACAAGCAGCTGCTGCTGAATCGCCAGAGTCCATGTCGCTCTCTTTCGTTTTTAAGCAACACTATCCAGCATTCGACGTGGATTTGTCATACCTTTGTCGCCTATCTATTATCTTGTTGCCACGAAGCATCACCCGCCCGCAAATCAGAGAAAACCACAAACATATATTTGTTTACGTATGTGTGATGCTTTGCTCCAGAAAGACGTACTACACACCCTCTACGCGAGAACTTACACGACACACTATCCCCACCACGTTGTCCCGCGACCAATGAGAATAAAAACTGGACGGCCATCCGAAAGCGCCGTTTCACCCGTGTGCTTATAAAAACAGCTGATTTTTGTTTACTGCTTTAAGTACTGCCGCTTCTTTGAAAATCTGCCTATTTGTGTGAGAAAAGTGTTTCCTCTGAAAATTATATTAATTGCAATAATTGTATTTGTTTGTGAAAATTATGTTCAGTGCTTTTTTCGTGTTACTGTTTTAAAAAGTGAAATTAGAAAACTATTCGTGAATGAACTGAAATGTGAAGCTTCTAGAAGAGTTTCGTTCTGAAATGTTTGGTGTAGTTGAACATTGGCGCTATTGTAAAAAAACAAGCCCTATTTCGTGAATGCTATCAAAGGGGCGCTAAATAAATTACCTGAAGTGCAATTATATACACAGAGTGTAAACGCATTTATGGAAAATTGGTATTTTTCGTAGCAATGTTTGATACAGTTTTCACACACTGCATATCTGTCGGTACCGGTTTGAAATACGCGATCGACGGTTTAACATCTGCGTGTGCTTGTAGTCTGAATAAGAGAAGTAGGCTTGTCTCAGCTTGATGTAATAATTTACTAACGAAACCCTGCGGTCGGAACAGACAATAATACACTGCAATCGATAACTCGTGCGAAGGCGTGAGAAAAGTTCAGTACGGTAAATTATTCCGTATCTAACACACTTGGATTCACGCTTTCGCTAGGGAGTAGAACGTGGAACAGAAATCAACAATCAAAGAGTAAATCACAGAACAAATGTCGCTTGTGTATAGCGTCTCTGGCGTCCAGCGGGAAAGTTTCGCGGCACCGTACTTTCAGACACTCGCGTGTGTCATGGCGCTGGACGATGACAGAAGACGCCACATATCTGTTGTGCTTTGATGCATTGATATGTTTGGTAAAAAATTATTCTTGTATAAAATATAAGCTTTAGTCACGTAAACTGGACCTTTTATAAATGCACTCCTTTTCCCTTGTGATTTTCTTGCTGATTCCAGGAAGATAATAGGGAACGTTAATCAAAGAAAGTGGAGTCTGTCTAAAATGATGAAAGCTACTGATGTAGTTACAAAACAGGTGAGTTAGAAGAAAGCCAGTGGACAGTTTAACGTTCCGAAACAACTCATAATTGTATCCAGCAAGAAGTACAGTGCACCTGATGAAGCAACAAAAACAAAAGTTAGACCGAGACGTTTGGCTGAAGATTTTGAAGAAGACTGGTTTAGTGTTGGCTTGCTATGGAAGCTTCTTCCTTTATGTTTAATCGCAATGACTTGTGAAGAAGATCTATAAACTATCAGAGAGAAATAACACTGAACAAACAGCCATTCAAAGACGAAAATGTAGGCTAGTTCTTACATGGTACAAAACCAAACTACCAGAATAAATCCAACAAGAACATCCTATAACAGGGCTCTTGGATTCAAACAAAAACAAAGAAATCTGGAAGTTACCTACTTTGAAACTAGATTATGTTTTATCCGATTTAATACCTTCTAATTTTGTTTGGTGTTATTTTGATTAGTTGTACATGGGATCCGATTTTGGGAGCTACTTTTTGAACTATCTAAGTGTAAAGTTTTTTCTTAATAATTTTTCGTTTATTTCCTACTACTAAACTGTAAATGGCACACAACATAATAAATATTACATGCTTTTAAAGCACAATCTTTTACTATTTTCTATTTTTTGAATAAAGAACGAAATGAGAATCCGCTTTTAGGCACTTTCCTTAGCAAATGTCACTGCTGCTCGTTCATCAACAACAATTTAAGCTTGCTGCCTACGAAAATTAATAAAAAAAAGCAGGATACTTACAACTAGCTTTGAAACTGCGATCTTCGACACTGTAAACTGACGCTTCTAACCACACGACCAGATGGAACTATGGACATGGTGGATTAAAGGTTTTTTTTCGTACTAGGATCTCCAGATGTCTTTGTCGATGTGTCGTTAGTTGATATTTAATTATAAGAAATCCTACCAAGGGTAACATATTTGTTATAAATCTTCAGTGCGCCAAAGAGTAAGAAAACAAGCTCTAACTTTTCATTGGCCACTTCGTTACAACTGGGACAACATGGTGGGGATAGTGTTGTTTCTGTTCTCGCCGTCACTAGTGCTTAGTAGCGCAACTTTTGTCGCGCCACAAAAAGTTCAACTTGGTTGTGCTTTGTTTTTTTATACCACCACTGCTCCCTGGCGGCAGTGTTGCGAAACGTGAGCATTCTGTTATTGTTATCCTGCAGTAACTGCTGCTGTACTGCATTCGATTCCATTGTGTTTTTATTTTATTCCTGAAAAAAAAATAAAAACAATGGTCGGCAGGTACATTTTCGCAGCTTCTAGAACTACAAGAACAGCAACTATGATTTTCTGCAGCAGTGTATGTGTGTGTGTGTGTGTGTGTGTGTGTGTGTGTGTGTATGTGTGTCTTGCTTGCCAATGATATTTACATGTCAGCTGTTGTCAATTTGCCACTGCAGACAGCACTTTCGTCTCTGAGAGTTATTTCTTTTATAAATGTGTTTGTTTTCACTGATTTATTCCTGTGCAAAATCTATTTTCGTATCCAACATTAGGGTTTCGTCTTCCTTCCATTTAACTGTTGCCACAGCTCTAAGGCCATAATGGTGGACCACGACGTCATTACAGCAGGCCACAATCTGTGGCGCTACAGTAGATGTGTGTGTGAACCTGGCTTCAGTTCTGCGATATTTCGACACTGTGCCATGTAAAATCGAACCCATAGGAAGCGAGAACGCTCCCTGCGTCACAAGTAGAAAGCAAGGTACCATACTGTATTTGTCATGTTCAGCAGAAACCCGTATTTGGTGGTTTTTATGTTGAACGTGAAACCCTAGGAATAAATGTCTCGAGAACGAATCGCTATTGAATGATTGAGGGGGAGGTTATGAGAAATCGCTGTTCGTGCGATTTGTTGTAACAAAATGATGGGAAACTTCAAATTGGTTGTTATAACTCTCATGTTATGGAGGAAAGCTGTTTCAAGGCAACGACCCATTGAAGGACGTTTCATGAAAACGTGTCATTCTTGCTAGGATTTGTTAGAATTAAATATCAATAACATTTCGGTGATTAAAGCTTTTACAACACTGTAATACAAATTCGAGGAGGGATGAAGACGGACGTTTAGCATAGCGCAGTTGTTTGAAGTATTACCACCTGAAGCTGAGGTGTGGGTGGCATTTTTCTTTCACTTTCGCGTTTTCTATAATTTTGTGGGAGTTTCCTACGAACTTAATAGAATTAATTTCTCTAATTCTTCATGTTATGTAAATGCAAGAGTGCTCTCTGCCAGGGATGAGTTTGTTCGATTTGGTGAACATTTTTAAGCTGATTTCCATCCTGGGTGGAAATGTATCTCATTTTTTATCTTATTACATGTCCAGGATGTTGAAGTTTTTTATTTATGTATGTCACAGACAGAACAACATGACTAGTATTAGAAATTCTATGCGATTCCATTTTCGTGAACAAACTGTATGGTTTGTGAACCAAATAAAGCCGACATCCGCCTCTGGATAGCCCTGAGTGTGCAAAATAACGTTAACAAGCTCGTGGCATGTGCCGACAGTGTTGCGTGACGTGATGTGGGTTATCTCGCCTGCATGCACGCCTATGTTTTCTCGTGTCGTGTGCCGATGTCTTTAGGGTATATTTATGCTCCAGCCACGCTGCTGGCACCTCGCTGCTCACAGCTGGCGCATTCCTGTTTGCATGGAGTCTTGTTGCGTTCTTGCTGAGCCTCGCTGCTGGTACATCAATATTCGCTAGTCGCCCAGCACCGTGAAATAAACCTGGTGTAAACAAACATAGACGTGATGATTCATCAGTAGCCATATCATACGTACACTGGTGTTGTTACACTCTTGGTAATAGGTCATACTTATATATTAGATATATTATTACTAAGTTACATCAAATGAAACTTTAAGATTTCAAGCGTATTAGTAGCCATCAACGTTTTTCTTAATCAAGTTTTAGCTATGTAATTTTTATTTCAAAACGTGTGAACAGTCACAGCCCCTGCAGTGTTGCACCTTGATTGTCACACTGTTAATGAACAGTATGAAAATGACTGAGGCTGCTTCCTGTTCTGTAGTGAAACACGCGTGTGGAACACTGTTAAAAATGCTGAGAAATAGATTGTTCTCATTGTTATTCACAAATTCACAGAGATAGTCGGCTTTGAAGTTTTCGAAGACGTGTGGTAGAAGCAGTTGAGGCATAAATACACATTGGACGTATAGCGGAATCGGTAGCGCAATAGATTGTATGTTGTATGGCAGTTCGTGGTTCGTTGGTTCAAATATCGTCTGTATCATTGTTATTTCTCCTTCAATTTGAAATATCTACATCTCGCAATTGTAAAACTGATGATCATTTTTTATAAATAATGCACGACCTCTAATTAAATACTGCACACGAAATTCCTGTTTTTATTCCACCTATAAATTCTTAATTATCGATATTTTATGAAAGACTTTTAATAAAAGTTGGTTAAATTAAGGATAAATAACAGTTTAATTTTTAAGGCAAAGATGAAAAACCAAAAGCTCTTTTATTTGGATTATGTCCATCGTTTTATACCACAGATGTTCATAAGTGTTGTAGAAACGTGGAAAACAATCATTTTCACAGCACCAAGCACATTGTAGAAATGCTACATTTTTACTTTTGCCACTGTACCAATACAATATGAACCCAAGAGAACCGATATGGAGCCAAGTTAAGGGGTATGGATCGAGAAATAACAAGATTGTTAAGCTGCCCGACATACTAGAACTAACGCACTCTGGTTTTTCATGGGTCAGTGTCGATGTCTGGCGGGATATGGAACGGCTCGTCATAAAAGAAGAGGAGAAAATGCGGCCCCTTGTTTGTTTCGTGGATTCTGTTGTTGATAGGCTCATTATCAATGTAGCAGGTGTATTTTCAAAACTGTATTTCTCCGATTCGGAGAAGGAAGGAGCTAAGAGATTATCAGAAAACTGACTAATTAACACCTTCAGAGACTACAGTATTCAACAGTATGGTGAAATCCCTGCAGTATTCTTTTGCAGCACACTCAGAAAAATTACTCTGTGTTTAAGTTAGAAATTTTCATCAGTCTTGTTTCTAATTAGAACACCATGTCAGGTGAGAACAAGAGCATTTTATGCTTGCCGTCTGGTCACCTAAGAAGCTGGAAGCAGTGCTGGAGGTATGCCGAATATTATTTCATTCTCTTTAAAAATTAAATGACATTTGAAGCTATATTGTTTGTTTGCTCATCTCTTTTTATACCTGAACTGCAACTGCTCAAATCATTACAGGTTAGTTGGACTGCTGGCTGGGCGCGCTATCCCATGTTTAATGCTCCAGTAAAGCTGTTGTCTAGCATCATCACTCAGTCTATGTGCACATAACACAGCATAAAACATATATGTATGACTGTTTTTGACTATACTGGTCACAGATTGGCTTCCACTCCACGTGAAACAAAATCCAATGAGATTGAAGCAGATGTGGAAGAATACATGCCATAGTGTTTAGATTATGTTTATTCTTATGATGTACAGATTATGAGCTTTGGAGTAAAAATTAATTCACAATGGGCATTATGGAACATCAAAGCATTCCACGGCGCATTCTGAACTTGACATTCAAACACAAAACTTCAAGACATTATTAACGTCAACGTCAAGGACTCTGAGAAAGGAAGTTTTGACATTGACTTTGGTGGGGAAAAAGTGGTGCCATCTGCAAACATTGAGAGAAACCATACACTTTCATCGATCACTTGCAGTATAGTGGTGGATAGCATGATTTTCTGCATTATTTATCCTTATTTTATTGTTTGCTGTCTTTTTGTGGCACATTGTGATAGCTGCAGAAGGACAGGTATATTTTTCCTAGGAGTGTTGTTCTACAGAAGATGCTAAATATATGAAAGCAAGAACTGCTCTAGGTTTTGCATTATCTGGAAAAAGAAAATCTCTACATTGTCCATACATAGAAATGTAAATAGAAGAAACAATTAGACTAAATAAACTTCTTTAACAGTGAAAAATTCGACTCTATAAAAAGAGAAAATAAGTTTTTTTGTTTTATTAGGTACTAGTAAAAAAAATACAATATTTGGATGACATTATACTAATTGTTTCATTTCCCAGCAGAGTTGAAAATTTACCATACATCCTTTCAAGAACATCTATGATGAATTTGGATTTGGTCATTAAAAATTTCTACTGCAATACTTAGCTAATTAATTATGATACTACAGTCTGATATTTTGTATTACAGATGGTATATCAGGATTCTAATCAATGTTACTGACATAACTCTGTTTGCTGATGACACAAATGTTGCAGTACTATACTTGAAATCAGCCATGTGTTAACAACAGCCCCAAGTATAGTTTCCAAAGACATACAAAACTGGGTTAAAATGAAAATCTTTCAAAAACTAATTATATTTATTACACAAAAGTCACATAATGACTGCAGCCTCAGAATTCAAAGTAGGTGGTTAGGAATGGTAACTGTCATCAAATTTTTAGATGTGCTTATCGTCGAAAATTTGGACCAATAAGTCTGCATCTTTCATTTCACTACAATCTAAACACCCTTTCTATTACTTTACATGTAATTTGCACCATATATATAGTAGACAGTGTAGCAGAATTGTCTACTTCCTATACATCCATCTTCTATCACCTATGGCCTCAACTTTTGGGATCATAAGAAAAACCTGAAAACTAACTATGCTATAAAAACGAGTATCAGAATAAATACTAATGGTTCAAAGCTAACACCCTTAAAATAATTATTTCAAAAGTTAAATATTCTACCCTTTCCATACTTCTATATTCAAAAAAGTATAATTAAGAAAGAAAGGTACATTGACAGTTTCAAAACCATCCAAATTATCATTCTCACAACACTAGAATGTGCAATGTCATTCATAAAGCGTAAACAAGGCTTTAGTATAAACCAAAATGGGTACAAAATTGCAAAACAATTGAAATTAGCAGAGTTCAGATTTCATAAGTAGCAGCTTTATACTGCAAATGAGTATATGTAGTAAACGTCTGGCAAATAACTAGATTCATTTATTGTATGCAAACTGTGCCTTTCATTAAGTGCTTACTTTAATATGATTGAATATCTTTCAGAAATGTGTCATAGCTCAGAATTTATTTCTGTGTAAATGTCACCTATATGTATTATATATAACACAATTTTCTGTGATTTTAAAATTTTGTATGTGGCTGGAGCAACAAACATAGGATGAAATGTTCATGTCTAAATAATAAACTGATTGGATGTTTATTATTCCTACAAGAAGATTTCTGTAATTCATTGCATTTGTATGTGCAAATTTCACTGTTATTATGTGCAGTATACTACCCATCCATGTATTTTTATGCTAGTATTTTCAGACAAAATCCACGCACTATATATTTTTCCTGGTAATATACATCTATATCCACACACATATTTCGCAAGTCACCATATAGTGTATGACTGAGGGTACCCAGTAGCGCAAATGCTGATTTACTTTCCTCTTCCAGTAGCCAATAGAGTGAGGGAAAAACGACTGTCTATCTGACTCCATATAAGCCCTAATTTCTCTTATCTTTGTGTTTCTTAGATGAAATGTAAGTTAACAGTAGGAGAAACGTTCTGCAGTTAACTTCAGATACCGTTTCTCTCATTTTTCTCAATAGTATTTCGTGAAAAGAACGTCATCTTTCCCTCAGAGGTTCCCTTTTGAGATAAGAAAAACATCTTCATAATACTGGCATGCTGATCGAACCTACTGGTAACAAATCTGAAGTCCACCTCTGAATTGCTCCAATGTCTTCTTTCTATCTGACCTTTTGGGGTCCCTAACACTTGATACGTACTCAAGAATGGGTCACACTAGTGTTCTATACATGGTCTCCTTTATAGATGAACTACACTTTACTAACCCCCCCCCCCCAAAAAAATGATGTAGACCATTTGCCTTCCCTACTACCATCCTTTCTAGCCCACTCTATTTCGCCTCACTTTGGAACATTAGGCCTAGACATTTAATCGATGTGACTGTGTCAGGCAGCAGACTACTAATGCTGTATTCGAGCATTATGGGATCGTTTTTCCTACTCACCTGCATTAACGTACATTTTTCTACATTTAGACCAAGCTACAATTCATCACACTAACTAGAAATCCTGTCTAAGTCATCTTGTCTCTTCCTACAGCCACTCAACAATGACATCTTCCCCTATACCACAGAATGGTAGTCATATAAACTACATGATTCGTGAGGTCAAGCACTGTATAAATTGTGTATTATATGGAGAAAACAGTCCATGAGTGTGATTTGCCAACTGTTAAATTATAAATTATTTATTGCAAATGCCTACTCAGTAGATATAATAAGATTCAAAAATGTTGGAATAGTAGTAAGTCTGCAGTTGATATTTACGCGTCAGATGTTGATTAGTTTGCCATAGCAAAGAACTTATTTCGTATATAAATGTGTTTGTGTGTATTTATTTATCCCTGAGTGAAATATTTTTTTCCAATCCAACATTGGGTTTCTTCCTCCTTGTCTGTATCTCTTGATGCAGCTCTAATGGTATGACCCTGCACAATACCATTAAAGCCAGGTTCACATACACAACAAAATTGTTGCCACAGCTAGTGGCATACTGCAGTTGCAATGTGTTTGCATATGTGAACTCCCAGTTCTTAATGGTACAACTTAAGAGACACAGCTTTTGTCAGTCAACAAAAAGTTCAACTTGGTTGTACTGTGTACTGTCATTTTCCTTCCACCACTGTTCCCTGGTGGCGGGATTTCGAAACATGAGCATTTGTGGCATTTATCTTGGAGTAATTGCTGCTGTGCTCTATTATGTTTACTGAGTTTTCATGTTATTACTGAAAAACCTGGAAAAAATGGTCGACAGATACACTTTTGCAGCTTCTCAAATCACCTGATGCTAATTTAAAATGTAGCCTATTTCATAATACCTTTGTGAGTATATTTGAAACCAGTGTCTCTAAGAAAATAGTGAAATGTAATTGTAAGAAACCAACTAAAAAGTCATGGTTTACTAAAGGGATAAAAAAAAATTGTAAACAGAAAAGGGAAACGTTCCTTATAGCTAGATGGAGCAATTATCCCCAAACAGTTAACCATTATAAAAACTATTGCACACTATTAAGAAAAGTTATTAAAAAGTACAGAAATATGTGCATTATTTAATTAATTATTTAGAGTCTATTCCACATTACTTATGAAGGTTTCATTCGTTTCAGAGTATTTCTCGAACAAAAAAAGAAGAAAAACGTAACTGAGGTCCAATTTCTATGTAGTTTAGACGTAGGTTTACATAAAAATTTAAGATGTTTACGTAAGTATTAAGTGTAGAATCTAGGTCGGTTTTGTTACGCATATATTTAGTAGTGTCATGCTTGGAGAATTAAAGGTTTTATTTAAGTACTATCTTTTATTTCTTTTTAAAATGCATGAAGTCCACATCGCGCATATGTGATCTTAGGTTTAATTTTTCCGGTATACAGGTTTTGAGTTTTAACGTTACTTTAAGAGTATTACGTTACTATATTAATAGTTTACACATATATTAGTGTTCCATGTATCCTTAGTGACTCTTGTAATCTGTAGTTAATAGAATATTAGTGTCATAATTTAGATAACTTTTGTAAAAATATCGTGAACAACGATGAATGAGAAATGTTTGAGGTGGCACAGAAAATAGTTCTGGCGTTCTATGCAGCTTTTGTGACAGAATGTTACATTAGGGTGAATGTAGTGGCATGGGAATTGGGGAACTAAATGAATCTCTTCCACAGTTTTGCAGAGTATTTTCAATGGATAGGAAAATAGCTGAACAGGAAGGGGAGATTAAGGCCTGTAAGGCTGAATTGGGTAGTGCTTGGAAGCAACTGATGCGGTTAAGGGGAGAGAAGGTTGGAGATAGGTGGGATGTAGTAGCAAGGAACAGGAGCCACAGACAGAGAACAGCATCTGACACTTTCATTAACGGTACACACAATAGATTTGCCTTACTGCCTGAGTTAACTAAGGAAGAGGCTCCGGTAGATGTAAGTGAAGTTAACACTCAAGAGACTTTCACCTGGAAACAAACTGATTCAAAAAAAGTAGAAAGTAGGAGGAAAGTTCCATTGTTCGGTAATAGCCCTGGAAGAAGTGTTTGCCAGATCTTGCAGGAAAAATTAGGCGACAGGCAGCAGGTCACAAGTTTTTTCAAGCCCAGTGCTTGTTTTAGCCAAGTGATAGAGGATGGAGGATCATTGTGCAAAGGTTTTTCAAAGCAGGATCATGTTGTGATGGTGGATGGAGTGGGAAACTGTATTAATAGGGATCAGGGTTAGAATACTGAGAGTGATGTGGTAAACATAGCATCTACAACGAACCATACAAATGTTGGCTTGGTTCCTGTTTTTTTTGCGGTATGATATTACTATTGGTGGTTGGAACTTCACAAATCATGGCCTGCACCTCAGAAGGAAAGGAAAGGGTAAATTGGCTGGGATGATAGCAAAATCTTTAAAAGTGGCGACACTGAAATTCATGGGAGTACCTCTTTCTTATGCTAATGATTCAATATCGAATGAAATTAAGCTTAATGAGAAACTCAGACAGGCAGGTACTAGAGATGTTCAAGTATCACAAGATTCCGATAAAAGTGCAATGAAAAATGATGTCTGTATGTCACAAGCTTCCGATAAAAATACAGTGAGAAATAATATTCGTATATTGCATCAGAATATCAGCGAATTAACAGACAAAGTAGATGAGCTTCTTGTTTGTTTAGAATATTTAGAAACTGAGGATGAAACAGAGGCACTATGCCTATCTGAACATCATATAGTCACAGACATGGAAAGGGGAAATGTAGGTGGATAGAAGCTACCAGCACATGTAAGTAGAGACACTATGGAGAGAGGAATAGTTGCCATGTATGTTCACATTTATCATAGTGTAATAAATTTAGAAACTAAAAATTTTGTGCAGAGCAATGTACACAAGCGTGTGAGCTTAAGTTAAATAATTGTTCTTTTATAATTGTAGCTGTGTGTAGATCTCCTTTCGGAAATTTATAGCTATTTTTGATAAACCTGTGTTCTTTGTTGTGCTATCTGTCAGAGAGAGGCAAGCAAATTAATTTTGTGGGGATTTCAAAGTAGATTTTCTGAAAGAAACCGATAGAAAGCTTGACCTTGAAGTATTATTTGATGCCAATTACTAATTTTCCTGCATGGGTGGTACAGGAAATCAGCACACTGATAGATAATGATTTTGTAGACCAAGATAAATTTAATAAAATATAAACTTTTCCTGTTAAGAATGGCTATCTGATCGTGATGTATAGATAATTACAGTATATGATATAGCTCCACATACTAACACAAAACAGTCCTCCAAAATAGTGTGTATAATTAACGATTTAACAACTGCAAATCTTGGGGAAAGCTTGCAACAGTTAGACTGGGACGAGGTGTACAGAGAACCTGATGCTAATTTAAAATTTAACCTATTTCATGATACCTTTGTGGGTAAATTTGGAAACAGTTTCGCTAAGAAATAGTGAATCATATTTGTAAGAAACCATATAAAAAGCCATGGCTTACAAAAGGGATAAAAATATCTTGAAAATAGAAAAGGTAAATGTATCTTATAGCTAGGAGGAGGAATGATCCAGAAACAAACATTATTGAAATTACTGCACTGTTGCAAGAAAATCGAGAAGTGTGTGCATTATGGCTGAGATTAGCACCTCTGACAGTAGAATTAAAAAAAAGATTGGAATGTTATTAAAACGGAATCGGGGTCACTGAGAGTACAGGAAGATTGTGTTTCTATCAAACTCAATGAAAAGTTTGCTAACAAAAAGTCAGAAGTAGAAAATATTTCAATAATCATTTTTATTTGTTGTAGAGAAAATAGGATCCAGCTATTCATTACAAAATGCTGAGCTGTATATGGAAGAGGCAATAGGTATGCAATTTGATAAAATTGAAATTAAACCCACCTCTCCTACTGAAGTTAGGAAAATAATAAATTCACTCAAAAGTAAAGCTCACATGCAATTGATTGCATTTTCAACACAGTTCTAGAAGCTTGTTCCCAACATATAAGTAGGATTCGCAGCCACATATGTAGTAGCTCACTGAAATAGAGCATTTTTCCAGGTAGATCTAAATATGCTATTGTTAAACCATTGCATAAAAAGTGGATAGGTGTGATGCTAAAGATTGCTGCCCAATCTCACTTGTGACAGCTTTAACCAAAATTCTTGAAAAAGTAATGTATTCAAGAGTAGCTTCACATGTTTGTAAAATTGAAATGCTAACAACATGTCAGTTTGGTTTTCAGAAACGCTTTTCAACACAAAATGCTATATGTGCTTTCACTGATCAAATAATAAATGCTCTAATTAACTGAACATCATCCATTGGGATATTTTGTGATCAGTCAAAGGCTTTTGATTGTGTGAATCACGAAATTCTTCCAGATAAGCTTAAGTATTGTGGTATGAGTAGGACAGTGCACAAGTGGTTTAAATCATATTCAACCGGAAGAATGCAGGAAGTTGAAATTAACAGTACAGATAGTCTGCAAAAATCAGCAGAGTTCTCTAATTGAAGGTGTATCAAGAATGGTGTTCCACAGGGTTCAGTCTTGGGTCCCTTATTGTTCTTAATACACTCCTGGAAATGGAAAAAAGAACACATTGACACCGGTGTGTCAGACCCACCATACGTGCTCCGGACACTGCGAGAGGGCTGTACAAGCAATGATCACACGCACGGCACAGCGGACACACCAGGAACCGCGGTGTTGACCGTCGATTGGCGCTAGCTGCGCAGCATTTGTGCACCGCCGCCGTCAGTGTCAGCCAGTTTGCCGTGGTATACGGAGCTCCATCGCAGTCTTTAACACTGGTAGCATGCCGCGACAGCGTGGACGTGAACCGTATGTGCAGTTGACGGACTTTGAGCGAGGGCGTATAGTGGGCATGCGGGAGGCCGGGTGGACGTACCGCCGAATTGCTCAACACGTGGGGCGTGAGGTCTCCACAGTACATCGATGTTGTCGCCAGTGGTCGGCGGAAGGTGCACGTGCCCGTCGACCTGGGACCGGACCGCAGCGACGCACGGATGCACGCCAAGACCGTAGGATCCTACGCAGTGCCGTAGGGGACCGCACCGCCACTTCCCAGCAAATTAGGGACACTGTTGCTCCTGGGGTATCGGCGAGGACCATTCGCAACCGTCTCCATGAAGCTGGACTACGGTCCCGCACACCGTTAGGCCGTCTTCCGCTCACGCCCCAACATCGTGCAGCCCGCCTCCAGTGGTGTCGCGACAGGCGTGAATGGAGGGACGAATGGAGACGTGTCGTCTTCAGCGATGAGAGTCGCTTCTGCCTTGGTGCCAATGATGGTCGTATGCGTGTTTGGCGCCGTGCAGGTGAGCGCCACAATCAGGACTGCATACGACCGAGGCACACAGGGCCAACACCCGGCATCATGGTGAGGGGAGCGATCTCCTACACTGGCCGTACACCACTGGTGATCGTCGAGGGGACACTGAATAGTGCACGGTACATCCAAACCGTCATCGAACCCATCGTTCTACCATTCCTAGACCGGCAAGGGAACTTGCTGTTCCAACAGGACAATGCACGTCCGCATGTATCCCGTGCCACCCAACGTGCTCTAGAAGGTGTAAGTCAACTACCCTGGCCAGCAAGATCTCCGGATCTGTCCCCCATTGAGCATGTTTGGGACTGGATGAAGCGTCGTCTCACGCGGTCTGCACGTCCAGCACGAACGCTGGTCCAACTGAGGCGCCAGGTGGAAATGGCATGGCAAGCCGTTCCACAGGAATACATCCAGCATCTCTACGATCGTCTCCATGGGAGAATAGCAGCCTGCATTGCTGCGAAAGGTGGATATACACTGTACTAGTGCCGACATTGTGCATGCTCTGTTGCCTGTGTCTATGTGCCTGTGGTTGTGTCAGTGTGATCATGTGATGTATCTGACCCCAGGAATGTGTCAATAAAGTTTCCCCTTCCTGGGACAATGAATTCACGGTGTTCGTATTTCAATTTCCAGGAGTGTATATATTAATAAATTGCTGCTCTATGTTGATGAAGATGCAAGGCTAGCTATTTTTGCTGATGATATAAGTGTAGCAATCATAAAAAATGTGTAATGAAAACTTATGTTAAACTGATATTTTCCACCACATTACAAAATGTCTTATTCATGAACTATGGAACAAGTACTAATGTAATACAATGTAATGTAGAAGAACAACAACCTATGTTTAATTTTCAGCAGCAGTGAGTGGGCACACTTTTGTACGAATGTGTGTGTGTGTGTGTGTGTGTGTGTGTGTGTGTGTGTGTGTGTGTGTTGACACAAATAAATGACCCATCTCATAATCTTTAACGATTTTTGGATGAATAAATAAATATACTTAACATATGTAACAAAAAAAGTAAATTGTATAAACTTCATGATCTGTGAGACCAAGCATCTTATAAACTGTGGATTGTATGCAAAAAAATAGCTCCCAAGTTTGGTGTGGTAACTGTTAAACTAAAAGTTAGATATCTGAAGTGCCTATATCAGCTAATAGAATAAGATTCTAAAATCTTGGAAGCGTCTCATGAAGATACTTATATGCCAGCTGTTGGTTAGTTTCCACTCCAGACAGCATTTTCGTCTCCTAGCGTCATTTCTTTTATAAATCAGTTTGTGGCCTCTGATTTTTCCCTGTGCCAAATCTATTTTTGGATCCAAAATTTGTCTTTCTAGTATTTAACTTTTTTCACAGCTCCGATACCATAACCTACACTGTACCATCCATTCCCACTGAAATGATTTCAATTGACACAATATTGAAAGCAGTGTAACTATGTAGAATTTGTGGTGTTCTGTGTGAGCAGTAGCTTGCGAAGCTATTACACAAGAGCCACTAGCCGTGGCGCCACATACGTTGTGAGTGTGAACCCAGCTTAATATCCGCTCATATGATTCCAATTGCTGCCATATTGGAAACTGTGAAACCACATAGAATTTTTAGCATCCTGTATGAATGGTAGTGGGGTGCCATTAAGGAAAGATACAAGCTGTGGCATCACATTAGTTATGTGTGTGAACCACTGAGCACAATACTAAACTGGAGAGACTACTATATGAAGAAAAGCTATGACACTTGAGGTCACAGTCGCCATGTTAAACCGGGACAATGTGTCACATGTTCTGCTAAACAGAAAAAATACAGTTATCATTTATGTACACTATATAACGTTGTGTGTGATTAGTTTATAGCTCACTGTTAACTATTGCCTTATACCGTCTAACCATTCCCTGCAAGTGCAATTTCACAGTTATTCTGCTGTGTTCACATACGTATTTTCTATGCTGCCCCTAAAGCTGCTGACAAATTATGATTCTCAAAAATCTTACCTCTGTGCAAAAGATTTTTGCGTTTTATTTCCAGAATGGGGGAACTGTATTCAAAATGACCAAAACATTGACATGAAAAAGTTCTTATTATAGTTACCCCATCACATATGTGGAGAACTTTCACACAATAACACACATGATTGAAAGTGTAACGATAAAAGATCTGTACACAACATTAGAAAAAAACTGCTAAACCATTGCTTTGTTGCTAATTTCAGCTGCTGACAGGGGAAATACCTTTAATGTTAACAGGAATCGTTTAACAGACTATGTTAACAATTAACAGGCAAGAATTTTGGGGAAGGCATGAGGTGGTCAACATCAAATTTTAATTTTAATTTATTGTTTTTCTTCATACTATATATATCCACATGTCATACACTGGCAAAAGTAATTAGCTTCCCCAACCTTTGCCTCATGCCAGAATAGTTACCTTGTGCAGCAGCTGTTGGTTTTTTTGTGCATGCCTTTAATCTAATCTGAAGGTGTGCAGTAGCAATATATTGTATTAACTGTGACTCAAACATGTCTTCACAGTCTTTGGCAGCCTAGAATACGTGCTTTGCCACATACATTGGTTGTTCACCAAAGAAACAACGAATAGAATTAATAAGTCTGTCACAAGAATGGTTTAAGTTTAAGGTAAATCTTACTAGAGCAGAAGCATTTTTCTGTATGTTGCACTATTTCAAACACTGCTACAGATGGATGAAGCAAACCACTTCTGTCAACCTTCTTAGTAAAGGCAGCTGGATTTGCCGCAGGTGTCTTACAGTAAGTGTGATCAGTTGGTTACATGCAAGGTATAGTAATAAGTTCCTTGCACTCAGCAAATCTAAAAATGTTAGATGTTCTTGTGAGAGTTTGTATGTTAAAAAATACTTTTGACATTCAGTATCCCAAAACACAAACTCTCGTGAGAGGTTTCTAACACCATGTATCCACATCAAAAATCCCAGCACAAATGTTTTTCATGAATGTACTAATGCAGACACACCATCAACCCTTAATGTTTTAAGAAATTTTTCTGTGTGACAAAGAAATTCCGTCCAATAATTTACATTTTCAGCTCGCAATGGTTGTCTAAAGCCCTTAGCTTGAACATTCCTAGAGTTACACATCAAAAAGTTTGTCAATAATTCTCATAAATTCTACTGTGGCAAAAGCCTCCTGAAAATCTAGGTGCTGGGAACTCTCTAGAAATTAAATGGCATCAGCAACACTGGAACTTATTGTCTGGGCTCCTAAAGAGATGTTCCTTTCCTTATTGTAGAAATTCACATGTGAACCAGAGAATAAATTGGAAATTTTTAAAGTTTCACACTCTTGTAAATAATGCAAAGTCTCACTTCACATCCGGCTTAACAGTCAATAATTTTCTTTTCAGCTAAGGTATTACTAAATAATTTCAGCACATGACATGGATCAAGAATTGTGTGGACATTAGGGAAATTGTGTGGATGCTTGAAGTAAGGGTCAAAATTATCCAGATTCAATGAGCACTGAAGACTTTTCAGTGTGTGAATGTTGACAAACTCTCACAATTTCAGTCATTATCTCTGATGATAGTTTATGCACAAAGAAATATGCAATTAGTCACTTAAAACTTTCAGTGCATGACACTATCTGAAAAAGTAAAGCTTCAGTAGCCTGTTCTTCTCAATCTGTATTCACAATGTTGCCAAGATCAACATAGCCTGCAAACACTTTTTTGTACTTGTTCCACGCAAGCTGTTTCCTAATTGACATACTATCAAAAATAATGCACACTCTTTAGGATATTGTTTGTCATGGGTATATTGTTTTAGATAGCGAATAACCGATCGCATTCTTACAGCTTGTTCATTTTCTAAATAGCCACACATAAATTCTAATCTATGCTCTAATGACCGATTAGGAGGAAAAGAATGAGAAATTTGATGAAGCGAATCTCGTGGACATATATTATTACTAGAATTCTTGAATGTTTTAAATTTACGCGTTGTGATGTAGAGCTTCTAGTCGAAGTCATCGTGTCACAGTATCGCAAATCACTCATTGTTACATTGTATTGGTGGCTCCATTTCAAAGCTCAGTGCACCATGCTCACTCTTTTCAAGATCTCGGAAATACCATGAATTATTACTGTGTGACTTTTCAGTATTTCTAAATCCCTCTTCCCGTGTTGGAACACGAGTATCTTCTGAAATATGTAATTCTTGTGTCACCTGTGCCAAACTGGTCTCGTAATTCCCGTATTTCTGCTTTGTGTTGCATATTAATTTGTTTTTAACTCTATTTAAATTTCCTAATGTCTCGTACTCCTCTTGTATCATGCAAATCATCATCTACCTTTATTGATAAATTTGTTCACTGATCCGAAAGTTCGGTTACTTTTTCCGATAATGTACTGATTTCCTCCACGTGTTTTTCTGAACCAAGATTTAGAGTGTCCATTTGTGCTGTAATCGTATCTACTGTGTCCTTTAAGTTTTCCTGATTTTTTAACAAGTTGTGCGACCATATCAGTAGATGCAACAGAGTCAACTTTAGCCTGCAATGTATC
Source organism: Schistocerca piceifrons (assembly GCF_021461385.2). Classification (NCBI taxonomy): domain Eukaryota; kingdom Metazoa; phylum Arthropoda; class Insecta; order Orthoptera; family Acrididae; genus Schistocerca; species Schistocerca piceifrons. Next base: position 310,661,349 of record NC_060138.1, read on the forward strand.
GTGATTTTCGTGTACAATGATCTGCAGTTCTTTCGTTGCTTCTTCATTGTTCTGTAACGTGTCGTCATGTTGCGATAAAATAGGCTGAAAATGCTCACAAATTTGTGTTTTTACATCTTCTGAAATGTTTTGATATTTCGATTCGATTCTGTATATCTCTGCAGTTGAACATTCACATGTTTGTTCAAGTGTTTGTTTAATTTCGTCAATTATGTCTAACTTTTGAAGTTGTTGCTGGGTTTGTTTCTCTGTTTCATCAAATTTTTTAATTAATTGCAATACCAATGCATTAGTGACTGAAACATGTTTCCTTGTGTTCTTCATCAGCGCGTTTGCACCGGCAATATTAGTATTTTGAAAAGCATAGAGTGTGTCTTGACTTAAATGAGAAAAGTGTATTGATGCAAAAACCTGAATCTACAGTATTTGCAAGATTTTATTCTGTTATTTCGCATTCCTGATGCGAACTGTTACCGACCGATCTATCGTCAATAGTTCTCTGTTCACTGATTGTTTTAACTTCTGCCCCATTAGTTACTGTCTGGTCCACGTTTCTATCCACTGATATCAAATTATCGTCTTGAACATTTGTCAGTTCGTTACTAGGTGGTGCTAACAAGTTACACTTGTTGTTGCTGTCATTTCTCAATTTGATTTATAGCATAGTGTTACGCTTTTCACTCGCCATGATTATCACACTATTTTGCACAATCTCACACAAAAACCATTTGAAAAGCAAAAATAATAAGAAACACTAAAATAGCACTGAAAATAATAAATATCTAATTAGTTGCAAAAGAGACTGCAAGATACTTAGTGCAAATTCACATGAACGCCACAGCCATTTTGCTGATGAGAATAAAGTACAAAAATAAGAAACTACAACTACAAAGGAAATTCTGTACGTACAATTACATGCTAGCCGTAAACAATAACTACTTTCTAATTATTCAGACTACAAGGAAATCAGAAGATTTCAGTGAAGCATCCTTGGCTGAGGATCAGCAGGTGAAACTTAGTCTTTAATTATTTTTATCATTCAAACACTGACCTACAGAATTTTCTTTGACAAAGACAAGTCAAATTTAACCTATTCATTTATTGCATACAATATAAAGAGCAATGTAATCTGATTGCTATACAGTGACAACATGTCTCCCAATAATTAACGCAAATGTGTGTCCTTGAATTCCAAGAAATCCTAACAATAATAAAAATTCAAAACATTTGAAATTAAAGAAATATGAGTATTCCTCCAACTCATTTCAGTCACGAATCCCAATAGTGGAAACCCCATTTCTTTGTCAGTTACCTCACAGAAAATCTTCATAGCATAAACTAAAGCAATTACAGTAAGCAGCAACTATAGCCAGGTAAATAAAAAGATTCTAAGTACTATAGACTCTAACTACTAGGAGGCATATTGTTAGCAAAAGAAAGATTTTTATGAAGAACAAACAATGCATTTAGAAACTTTTACCTTATTCCTGTGACATCCAGATCCAAAAATTATATAGCTGCCAATAATTCCACTGCCCAGACATTACCAATCAAGCATATGTCATCATACATATCATCTCACTTTACAATGCATGTCCTACTAACACAGAGGCTCCACTAAGGGAAAAACATGTCCATACTCTTCTCTATCCACTCGCTAACTGCTAGTCTCTCCAACCACAGAATCTCTTGCCAAGGGCACAGAGCTTTGTCAGCGATATTAACATTGTCTATAGTGCTGCCAAGATACAAACAGGCTGCTTACATCTTGAAGGAAATTACCCAACTTCCGATTCTCCCAGGAAAAATACCAAACAACAATGCTCTTTAAGCAAATCAAACTACTCTGATTAAGACACTGTCAAGTCTACCCATACAGATAACAGATTGGACTCCATGGGGAACTGGTGTGCTGAACGACTGTTTGATTTGAAATGCAAGGCAGGTATTTACAGCAATCTGTCACACAGGAATCTGGCTTTATTGCAGAAATAGATTTCAGCTATCATAGAGTTAACAATAATGCATTTAGAATGTATCATATTAATTATTATGCAATTTCTTTAGCATGCTAATTTGCTTTAAATTCTAGTGGTTATATTTTTTTTAGCCTGACATGCATTTTTATCACTCATTTATGTACATTTATACTTACAATACCTAATGCTTATAATAATTCTACACAATGTAGACTGCAAGTAATGAATTGACTCGCAAGGCTTTTAAAATGTTTTTAAATTCAAGTAATGCACATGTACATCGCTTACATAAGAAAATGACTGACATAACCTATATTAATATTTCACCATAAAAACGTAATTATGTTGATTTTAACGAAAGTAGAAACTATTACAACACGCAATAGAGGTGCAAATGACTATACAGTCCTGTGACTTACAGTCTGGCAACAGTATACTAATAACTATCTGTCAGTATACCTGACCAGAGCTATAAATAAATATTCAGCGTCACAAGATACCACTTGCAGTATTCACAATAAACATTTTTTGTAGTGTTGTGTGAAAAAATGAAGCGATATAATAGAGATGACTAGGAAAAACCAGCAATTGAATATGGGAGGTATTATGTGGTGATTTAATTGCCAGTCTCTCTAAAATGTTCGTATTCTGTATTCTTTTTTTAAGAAATAATATAAGCAATCTACTATAAATGCTGCAAGCAGTATGCTGTGATGGCAAATATTTATTTTTTATAGACCTCCAAAGTAAAGACTTGTGTGTTCTCCCATATTCAATTGCCAGTTTCTCCTAATAAGGTCATTAATCTGCCTTCAGTTTTGCACACAACATTAAGGAAAGCTACAACTGGCTTGTGGCAATGGCTGATATTTTTGTAGTTACTATTCTCTTAAATTGGTCCCTAGATTATCAATAATAATGGGAAATAATGTTAACTCAGACAGTGAATCGATATTGTACGATATTAGTGTAATATTTCAGACTTGAAAACATGGTGGACATGAACACCAGCTGTTCTTTGGCTCTTGGGCTGTCTTTGCGCTCACATAAAGAAAATACGAAGTGTAGATGGAAGAAGTAGTGGTAAAGAAGAGAGGAATATTGGCACATGAAAATTACTAAGTGATTTGAGATAAGCCAAATGATTATCAAAAATACCTGAGGAGTGGCCCTAGTTCGTTTGATGTACTTTAGTGAATGGTTACATTTATAATTATGATTATATCTCTGTAAGTTTTTCATTTATTTAGATCCAACATTTTTTAAAAAGTTGCAAAAATTTCATGGCATTAAACTGTCAGTGTGTTGGCTCCAGTAGCTCATCAGCAACAGCTTCACATTTTGATGCACTCACATTTCTTTAAAGTTCTCCCTTATAATTCGCCCACAATAGATTTAAATTCTTTCCTAATGGAAGGTTACGTGCTTCCAAGTACATTTCTCTTCATTTGGACAACAACTTATTGTAATTCTCTCTTTTCTTTTGTGAGTACTAAACTCGTTTCATTTAAAACACTGTACAGCTGATAAACCACAATTTAGTTATAACAACTCTCAAATGAACAAGAAGGCTGCTGATTTCGAAGCCATTTCCATTTCACAACAAACCAAATCGCGCAAAATAAATAGTTTAGCAAAAGACACTGAACTAAAAAGATAAACATATGTACAGTATTGGCCAGAGACTATACAATCTAAGCAATTTGTCCCATTTTCTAGTTTCATTAGATCCAGCAACATATTGCACAGTCTTCAACCTAATCTACAGACGGTCAATAACACTGTGCACTACAAAATATTGCGTAATTTTATTGACTATCTAGGGTCTACTTAACGTACAACATATCTTTTGGACCCTGTGTCTGAGATGAATTTCTCTTTAAATTAGTTGCTATTGAGGCCTTATTATAATAATTTGAAAACTTAAGAAGGTATATTTCGTTGTGTTGGCAGTTTCAAGTGTAAACTGTGCACACCAAACACGTACAGTAGCTGGATCCGCCTGTGCTCGATTTCTCCGGGAATAATGAACTCCACTGATGTCACTCTCACTGTCACTGTTGTCATTTAGTGAAATTGTAATCTCCTCCACTGAATTTTCCAAAAGAGTTTCTATCTGCCATATCCTTTTCATGATGTCCTGCGTATGTTTCATGGCTTTCTACCAGTCTTCAGTGGTGACATTCCTGACAGCTTTACTTGTAAGTGCTTCAACTACAGCGATGGTAAAATTATTATTACTCCTGGCAATGTAACACTTTAATTTGACCCATATTAACACCACTGGGTTGAAGTGATGGCAGTAAGGTGATAGCCTACCGACTGTTTGCCAATATTTTTTTTCCAGTTCGTCGATTTCGTACAGGGGATCTGTGGCTCATGGAGAGATGTTTTTTCCATGAGCTCCACCTTTTAAATGTCATCAATCACAACGCCATTATGACACTGAGCCAATGAATCATTTCCTCTTTTCGGTTTGACATGGTAGGTGCCTTATCAACAACAACTGAATGGTAAGGAGCATTATCTACTGCAATTGTTGACTTTTTCCAAGATTTGATATTCGTGAATCTTCGAACCACTTTGTAAATGTAACGCAGTTCATTTCTTCGTGATAATCTCCTGTTTTCTTTGAGACTGTTTGGGAGAAAACCCTGGAGGTGCCTGCGTGAAGAAGAATAAGTTTGACACCCTTGTCAGAAGGCATTTTCATTGTTGCTTTAGCTGTGTCCTCTGTCCAGCCCTGCTAGACATCGTGACCACAACATTTCGTCAAGTCACACCACTTCATAGATATTTATGTTATGGATGACCCTCAAAAATTGGCATTGTCATACAGCTATATCCTTTCTCTCCATCAACAGCTTAAGGTCACAGAAATGTCCATAGTGAAAGCCAAGGTTGTGTAAAACTGTGGACAAGGATGTGTGGCTCATTTGAAAAAATCCTGATTCTTTGAGTGTGACCAACAACTTCCTGAACGTCTGATGTTCCTGTGGTAGTAATCATAAACGTGACGACAAATCGCATCCTCTGCAAACGAATCGATATCGGCAATCCGCTTATCCATATGACGTTTTTTCCTTGGTGTGTTCAGTTTCGATGTTCTTGAGCTTCCCTTTCTTTGTTGACCATTTCCTTTCCCATCTTCACAACAGTGTTTTTGTTTATACTCAAAGCTGCAGTAGTTCTGTCAAACACCTTGTTAACGGATAGCAGCCGGTCATCATTAAGTTTTTCATTCTCAAGGTAGGCACATAACACGCAAACAATTTCTCTTGACTGCCCTCATATGGCAACCCCATGGCAAAAAGAACGACGTCGAACTTTTGCATTTACAGCTTTTGACGAACTTCCCACTGACGCCGTTGAGTACCAAGTAGCAATAACAATGAATAACAGTAACAACTGCAACAACTTAAAAATGAACACACAGAAAGTCACAGTGCACAAGGATCACACAGGACAGGAAGCTGGCTGCTACTGAAGGCCACAGCAAGCAGGAAGTGTTGTGTGGGGTGAAGGTTTGGCAACTTCAAGAATTTGATGCAAACTGCAGGTAGTGTAGTATTGGCGCAAAGTGGCCAGGGCTTGCTGTGTGGGTTCTCTCGCCCACTCCCCCCCCCCCCCACCAACACCACCACCATTTCTGTCCTCTCTGTCAATCCTGAAGTAATTTTGGGCAGATTATAGGTGGATGCACTAACCACTACACCACACTGGTACATCAGCTTAGCACAACTGCAGTGACAACCCTAGCAAGCCTCCTCAGTCCAAACTCATACAACGAATAAAATGAATATGAACTAATAGTGCTGAAATTAGAAGTTCTCACAATTCACATGTTAGACAATCCACATCCAGTTAGTAGTAATCGCTCATTACTGGTAATACAAGGTCTATGGGCAGATATGTGAAATGGCATGACATAATATTACAATATGTTGAGACGTTAAATCAACAGATTGAGAGTGTCAGTCAACAAACTGCTCAAAATAGTCAGCAAATGAACACTTAGTTTAAAAATCAAGATGAGCAGTTTGATCAAACCAATTGGCAATTTGCTCCAATCAATAAACAATTTACAGATATTCGCTCCTTTCAAGTAGATAGTGAATAACCTTCCACACTGACCCACAGGTTTCACACCAACCGAACTTATGTCTCGTGAGAAGGATTAGTTAAACTATAACCCTCGACACCACTTGGCGATGAATCATTAGAGGGAAAGATTTGCCAAACTGTAATAATGTTGATTGTCAAAGCAATTAAGAAAAATCATTTGACACTCAGTTAAAACGCACCTGCACTTACAATAAAGGAGATGAAGTTTTATTATGAAGCTACCCTAAATCAACTAAATTAGAACAATTAAACTGTAATGTGCAATTGTTATACTCAGGTCCATTTTTAATTATAGATATCCTACATCCTGGTTGCTTTTTATTAGAGCAGCCCTACTCAGGTAAGTTATATGGCCTATTCCCACATAAAGATCTTCGAAATTATGTATGATAAAACAATTACTCAGTTATGATGGATATAAATCGAACAAAAGATAAAGACATTGGTAACAGAGTTATGACTGTTAACAAGTTTCAGTCATGTCCATAAAATAAAGTCTCCAATTCTTTTCACATGTAAAACATGTTTTCTGGCAATGAATTATACACAGATGGAACGCCTGGACTTGCTGCTATTTTTCAACGTAATTTCTGTTGAAATCGATGCACATTTGCATGAACTGTGGGATTTTTTTCGTATAGAAGGGAAGGGAAATAAGCAGTAGTGCTGCACCCAAAAATATTTAAATTATTGTATTGTATATAGTAGTTTTGAGACCATATAAATAGCGACAGGGTAATGCCTTTCATATGGAAACTAGCCACTTATGGAAGTTCACACAGTGAATCCTAAGTGCAAACATGTTTAGTATTAAAACTATACCTTAGAGGAATATTTTTCTTTTCGCAAAACCGACTGTAATGTTTCTGAATCACATCACCATAGCTACGTTGATATTTGCAGAGCTGTATGTGTATAGCATACGATTTTATTAGTTTTAGTTACAATGTCTTGTACTGTGTAAAGATTCTTTACATCTTACTTTGTTTTCCCCTTGAAGTGTAAGTACAGTACCTATATGTTTTAATCCTATTGCGGATTGGAAACAATTGGTCGAGATATCGCCTCCATTTCACATAGCATACCATTTGTATAATTATCCACCACTGAAAAGAATATATAACTTACAGTTAAATGAGCAGGAAAGCTACGAGCCATCTACAACCACTTACCACATTACATACAGCTAAAGAAACTAATTATTTACACAGTGAGCTACTTAACTATATACTATATACAAGAAGGAAGAGTATGCATGGCATTACCTAAGGAACTATTTATATGTGAAAGTATATAGAGTTAATGAAAGAACTACAGCTAAGGTTATTATATGCAAAAACTGCAGGGTCTCAAGGGAATGATGCTGAGACAAAGAAGGTGAATTTAGCGGAAATAACTACAAAAACATAATTACTGCAGGCTACATTAATATCTCTCCAAGAAGAATACATTGAAATACATGTTTATAGAACGATATTTTTGTACCCATTCGTAAAATTCAGTCATATGAATAGATCACCAACTTCTCCTTCTGAAATTAAGAAAAATATACATTTTCTCAAAAAGAAAAGCTCATCCAGTTTTTATGGTGTTTCCTATAGAGTACTTAATATTTATTCCCATATTTTAAGTGTGGTCTTATCTGAAATATGTAATGAATCACTGACTCAAGGCATTTTCGCGGAGAGACTGAAATACGGCTTTCTTAAACTGCTCTTTATGAAAGGTGATAGGAGAGATGTCAATAACTACGAACCTGTTTGACTACTGATATCTTCTTCCAAATCACAGTTTGGGTTTCAGAAGTTTTGCTCTACTGATAATGCCATTTACATGATCACTCACCGAATTTTACAGGCATTAAATAAAAATAGCATCAACTAGTATTTTCTGCAACCTATCTAGGGCATTCATCCAGTATTCTCCTGGATAAATTGAAGTTTTATGGGACTGATAGTATATGCAACCAACAGTAATGTCATATCCAATCAAAACAATGCAGAAAATTTTACTTATTAATCCAACCAATACAATCCCAAGACGTAATTCTGACTGGGAAGAAATCACATATGGCATTCCCAAGACTCAGTCTTACATCCACTTTGTTCCTCATATGTGTAAACGATTTCCCATTTCATATACAACAAGCAGAACTAGTTCTTTTTGCAGACGACAGTAGTATTGTTATCAATCCAAACACACATATAGAAACAGAAGCAATTGTGCACAGTATTCTTAAAAGTATCATGACCGGTTTCCTGTGAAAGGTTTAACCCTCAATTTTGAAAAGACACAACATATTCAGTTCTGCACATCTAGGGGTACTACACCAATGTTAAGTGTAAACATGATGAAACAACAAATTAGGTGGGGACTTCAATGATTTTAGTCCATACTGATGAGAGTTTAAACTGGACAAAGCAAATTTTGGAGCATCTAAAACAACTTAGTTCAGCCACATTTGTACTTAGAATCATTGCAGATCTTGGGAAGAGACAAATCGGTTGACGTATGTTGTACATTTGTATTCAATAATTTCATGTGGAATAATGTTCTGGGTAACACATCAATAAGAAAGAAAGTTTTCATTGCCCACAAATGTGCCATAAAAATAACACACGGTGCTCACCCATGACCATTTGTAGACATCTGTTTAAGGTATTGAGTATTCTGACTACTGCTTCACAGTATATTTATTCCCTTGAGAAGTTTATTTGTAAATAATCCACTGCAGTCCAAAAGGAACAATGATCTACATAACTACAACACCAGAAGGAAAAATGATATTAATTACTTCACATTAAAATTGTCTTTAGCACAATAGTGGATGTACAATGCTGCAACAAAAAGTTTGACCCCTTACCCAGTCATATACAATGTCTGACAGACAGCAAAGTGAACTTTGAAAACAAATTGAAAAAGTTTCTCCTTCACATCTACTTCTACTCCACAGAAAACTTCTCTTATTGTAATGAGTAAAAGGTAGTGGGTAGGAATTACTAACATGTGTGTGTATATTGAAAAAAATTAAACTAAATTAAAAACTTGTAAATGTTCAGTATGTACCCATATTTTCAAATTAATTTGTGATGTGAATGTAAAAATTATTCGTTCCACGACATTACACTTTATTACACAAAATGATCTATTGAGCACGAAACTAACTAACCAATGTAATGCAAGAAACAACGTAGGCACTGAATTACATACTGCGTATAGGATCACATCCCACTTACTTGGCTAATAAAGTATAGATATTACATGAACGTGTATTACATAACAGTAAGAGACAATCTCACACTGTGGACATGTGCATTTGTGCACATTTATTGAAAAATAAGCTAAGTATTTCCTGCAAGTGTAATCAACTAAGTTGTTACACTGGTGTAACAGTAATACAAAGTGGATGTTATTGTCTTTGTATTCATTCAGCTACATGATCAAGTACATTTTACGATGACTGAAAATATGTGTGTATACATATGTGGGGTGAATCATGTAAGACTTAACACCACTTTTATTTTGTGAACAGTTACACATATCGAAACGCAGGTTTCGGAAAACGCAGAAGTGTCGAAAGGCAAGCATTTTTTTGTTTGGTTAATGATTTTAGAGCTGGTATCAACAGAGATATTGAAGTAAGTAGGTATTTTTTAAGGGGAACCATATAATTTTTGCAACTGCATTCGATACCTCTTGAGAAGACCACTACAGTGATATAGCATTTGTTAATGTTGGCATTGAAACCTGTCATAAAAAATCGAGAAATGTCCTAGAATATGAGAGTACATTGGCTGGGATCGGCATTCGCGGTGCAAACACTGCCAAGTAGTGCTCTAGTGCTCAGCTGCATCAGAATGTCAACACATCTGTCTGTTTCGTTATCTGCACTGTAGGCCATCTATTTCTGCTTCAACATTCGTTGCATGCAGACATGTACACCAATGAGAAGAAGATGGATATAATACTTTTATGTGGGGAATGTAAATGAAATGATGTAAAACCAGTACAGCGATATAGGGCTGTCTTTCCGGATTTACTATGTCCAATGCGCCAGGAAATTGCACTAATTATTCAGAAGCTAGTGCGGACAGGATGATTGAACGTCAAAAAGAGGACAAGAAAGAAGACTGCAACTGAAAGAAAGAAGACTGCAACTGACAGAGAACACGAAGAAACTGTTCTGGCTGTGATGCTAATGAATCTACAAAGTGGTACGAAGCATATTGTCAAGGAAGGTGGAATCAGCCAGGCGAGTGTCATTCGCATCCTGTATCAACAGAGTTTCCATCCCCAACACCTGTCGCTACACCTGGCACTGGACGATCGTGATTTCGAACGACGTTCAAAATTTTGTTAGGTTTATCTTCAGCAACTGAGAGACGATCCTTCGTTTTTCCAACGTGTGCTCTTTACCGACCAAGCAATGTTTAATAACCACACTAACGTAAGTTTGCATAACATGCACAAGTGGGGAGCTGAAAATCCCCACTAGCTTCATCAACAGCGGTGGAGCATAAACGTATGGTGCAGAATTCTAGGAAATTTCGTTGTGCGTACTTATTTCATCTCAAGCGTTCTAACTGGACATTCGTACACACACTTTCTGACGAACATTCTGCCAGTTCTCCTAGAAGACGTGTCATAGGATTTTCGACAGGGTATGCAGCTGCAACACGACGCTTGTCCAGTTCACTTGTCTCATGTTGCAACGCAAATACGAAATGAGAACTTTTCTGGACGTTGGATACGACACAATTCTGTTGTCAAATGGCCTGCGAGGTCCCCCAATTAGACTCCATTTGATTTCTTTCTTTGTGGAGCACTGAAAGATGCACTCTAATACGAAGTCCCAACTACTCCAGTGATATATGTCGTCGAATCCCCAGTGTATGCTGTACCATAGCATCCACATTTGTTCATAATTCTTTCGAAAGGCATTGCAAATGTGCCTTTCAGTCCATGGTCACAATTTGAACACATGCTTCAATAAAGGATAAAGTTATCTGTTTGGAAGACAAAATTTATGTTATGTGATCTGGGTGGTTACGAAATCATTGTTAGTAAATTGTTTATTTCATTTATGTGGGTACAAAATTGCATTGCAATGTCAAATAAGTCGACACCATGTATTGCACGTAGCTGCTAACATTGCCATTACGTGTTTACCTTCAGCATTGTTGGCATTCTTCATTAAGAAGAATATTTATTTTGCAGTGTACAGGTGGTCACCAAAGTATTTTTAATAAAATGTTTAATTCATAAAATGTATCCCATATGATATAGTTTCGGGCAGTGTAGGTAGAAACAATTATCCGACAGCATTTATTTTACCTGTAAGAAGTACACAGCCACATATAAGGAAAGATAGATCAAATATTCCTTCTACATTCAGGTATTTGCCTTTGCGCATGTTAGATCTCTCTATTTTTGAAGAACGACCAATTGATTTCTCTGTTTCAGTGCACATAAATCTGGGAGTTTTTACAAAGTGAAATAGTTTTCCTAAGCTGATTGTGATTCGCTAGATTCTAGCCTGTGTCGTATTTCCATATACATTCGTAGGTGATCCTGCATCTAAGTTTAAGTTGGTTCAGGGGGAAATAGAGCTTTGTTCTCACAGTGTAGTCGTATCTTATAGTATACAACTATGCAGCATATTCGGAGATGCTTGCTTAGCAGTGTTTGCACCATTTCTGGCCACCATTATATCACATTCTAGGACATTTCTCGATTGTTTTATGACAGGTTTCAACATAAACAGTAACAAACGCTATATCACTAACTGTCTTCTTAAGAGCTATAGAATGCAGTTATAAAAGTATAAGGATCCAAGCATTTCGATGTGTGTAATCGTTCACGAAATAAAAGGGGTGTTATATCTTACATGACACACCCTTTGTATACAAAGTTGATGTCTTTTGTGACTCCACACAGAAATAAAATTATACACCTTGAAATAGCAAATTCTATGAGCTAGTGCAGGCAATGAATGTTGTGTTGGGAAAGTGATAGCAGTTTTCAAATTCCTACATACTAAAACAGTACATATAGGAAGTGCTACCATTGCATGTAACGATATATCAATACTTTTACTTGAGGTGAGTAAGCTGCAGATAAGCCAATAATAATTATTCTTCATACAAGAAATATGAAGACAGCTGATTTTGGTCAAGAGTCAACTGTCCAACCGCATATTTTTTGTAAATATGAATTAGTAGATAATATGCTCTAAAAGTACTAGGAAATAGAAATTTTTTTAGCATGTAGATTCACACTGTTGCAAGAACATGAAGGATGTGAATATTCATTTGATGAGCTCTACTTCAAGTGGTTCCCTTTCTTCTTTTATGAGTAGCTTGAAATACTTAGAATTTCTGACTTATGTTGCTAAAACTGAACTTCAACCTAACTATTGAGTAGTAATAGTGATAGTAGTAGTAGTAGCAGCAGTGGTAGATTTTTATTTCAAGTAAACTGCAGTGTAGGCCTATGGATCAGTCCAGATTGGATCATTCAATTGATTTGGCAGCCTAAGTTGATGCGCTGCATCATATCACATTTGTGGGAACCCAATAAGGAAAAAGAGAATCCAACTTCAAAATACTGGCATAACATTCGTGAGATACATGTGATTAACTTAGAATTTTAAAGGACACAATAAATGTGTTAAAATGAGTGTATATAAGAAATAAGCATTTAGTAAGACGTTAATTTCTGCATATAAGGAGCTATAGATGGACTATTTTATTAATGTGAAATCTGCTGTTCATAGTGATCATAGACATACAATGTGTGAATGAGTGTACAGTACTCTATCACTAAAATGGAATAGAAACCTAATAGCACAAGCGCAAATGTGTAAAGCTGACACATGAGCTGAGTGAACAAGGATTTTAACCATTGTATAATAAAATGTCATCTGGTAAGAGTGAAGCTGCAAGCACATCAAGTGTGAAAAGTTTCTATGTAACATATGTCACTGTGGGGCCCCTATATTGTTTTGGTCTCTTCAGTCTCCTAATTCATTGTCAGGTCGTCATAGTTCCATTGGGGATATCACTGACAGCACCAGACATGCTATGCAGTAAACTACATCTGTTAAGCTGCTTTGACTGGTGGTAACCTAATAAGTGCCCTGTCAATACAGAGTAGCCTACCATTATTATGTCATAATAAATTGTTGGACTATGGAAACACCGCTCATGGGAGTTTCAAAAACTCAACTGGAAAGAAACTGCTTCGAAAAAGGAAAAAAAAATTTTAAAGACACTGTGGACATTTCGGTGGTTAACTTTTCTTGTAATGATTTCTGTAACAAAATTGTTTATCTTCTAGTGGTAGTTGTAATATATAATATGTGTATATATATATATTACAGCTTCCATATGCAAATAAAAACAGTAAATAATTGGCTGACCGAGGAAGCCCAACAAATAAAGGCTATGCCATTTGTGCAGCATAAAGGAAGGCATCCCGCAAATCATGAGGTGATCATGTACTACACGTTGTATGCATATAACATAATACTGCACAAGAAAAGCCCTTTTCTTTTAGAAGTCGCTATTGGTGCATGCCCTGCCTTTAGTGAATGGTAGGGAGACATTGTATCGTCCACAGACTCGCTTGTGAATTGACTCTTGCAGACTGCATAATTAACTCTACGATAAAAATTAAAGTGGACCCCAGATGATCAGTAACACTGTACAATAATTTTGTCCAATATTTTTTGAGTTTCTTCCCTCACTGCTCTATAATACTAGGCAGTAATATTGCTGTTTGGACTGTCGATGATAAAGACACTGCTGCTGTGATTATTACTCTATTTTATTGGAAGCAGAAAAAAGTGGATAAAAATGGGGTTAAAGAGAGTTAAAGATCACTCACAAAAACGTCCTGATGGAACTGAGATTGGAAATAAAAAACGATTATCATTACACTTTGTGTTTGATGTTCAAACATTTGATACATCACTGGAAATAGTTACCAACACATTTAGGCATCCCCTTTTTTAGGTATTTTCCCCAATCTCCCTCCCTTTTCGCATCTGATGTATGGTGTTAATATTTGTTTCAAAATTCTTATATAAGTCTAGAACCTGTCACTTAGCCAAATGTGGCACTGCATGGCTGACATCGTTAAGACAACAATATGGCTTCAGCGATTGCTGTATAATCGTTTGTTTGTTGGTATTAGTACAGTACTGAAGTAATGTTCATGTAACAAATACTGACTGAATACCCATCAGTTCTTTAGGAGATAATGTTTTTGTATCAAAACTAACCAATTCTTTTACGTGAAAAATTCCGTTTTAGTGTCCTTCAGCTCCCCCTCACCCCTAGTTCAATTTCCATGGATACTAAGATCCCCATGATCAAAAAGCAAAATACTATAATGAGAGACATATTTCCACCAAGTTAGCGTTTACCTACACACTTTGGGAATGGCCATTCTTTCAAAGCCCTTAAATTTACAGGTGGAAAGTCAAGTTAGTGTATTTGATAAACAGTTATAGAAATGTGTCATGAAATAATACAATTATTTGTGAGTAGGTAATGTGTGAACATTTACGTGGTCCCACAGGCGTTAGCTGGTATAGATACTGGGGAAAATATCAGACAATGTCTGAAGGCCAATACCGTGAGTATGTGGAAGTTGTGGGGAGTACAGGCTGACACCATTTCTCTAATAAAGGCGTTTTTTAAATTTTACAACTTTATTAACTTGATTTTAAAAATAGTAAGTGAACATTCGTTATCATGAACAGCAAGATCTTCAGTATAGTTTCTTAATGGAACTTCATGAAGCATTATTTAATCAACAGTCTCTTTAATAATAACAGATCAAAAACCAGATCTCAAGAGTCAATTTACAGCGTTTAAAAATCAAAATCCTTTTGAAGCAAACGAAAAAAATACGAATTTCATAATGCAAGGTTAAATAAAAGATTCTAATGCCACATGGCAATACCAAAATTTTCCTAGATATGATCTGTTCAAAATGGCTCTGAGCACTGTAGGACTTAACTTCTGAGGTCATCAGTCCCCTAGAACTTAGAACTACTTAAACCTAACTAACCTCAGGACATCACTAACATCCATGATATCTTCTGTAATCTCTAAATCAATGAAATATTGATCACAAAATGTTAATTATAATAACAACTTAAATGCAATAAAATCTGATTATTATCAACATACACTCAAACCCTGTAGCCTCTACAGTCTGCACCATATCAGATAATAATTTCCTTCCTTTTAAACACTTTACACCATAAGCCTCCGTGCATGTGATGCATAAGACACCCAGATAACTGTGACAAATAATTAAGTATAGATGTTATAATTAACCAGGTATGTAGATCTTTTCCTTTCAATATAAATTTAAAAAATCAACTATTAAGCTCCATGGTTACATCCATTACATAAAATAATATACAATACATGTCCTTTGATTTCGTCATGGTCATGCACTTGTGAGCTAACATCCCAAAGACGTTCAGGCTCACATGCTGTTCCTCTTCGCCGAAATGTCTTGGCTCAATCTCTTTTATGGGTTGAACTGCACATGTCGCATTACACGCCCTATATTAGACACTTGTGACTCTGTGGTTAAATTGTCTGGCTGACGCAAGTTTGCGAAATACAAAGTTAACATAACATATAATAACGGTAATAATAATATCAGGAACTAAATTAACGACCCATAAATGATGTAGACCACACAGCTGCGATTTGGTTCGAATTATGTTTATTCAGAAAGCAAACTAATAGCGAAAGTGGTCGTATTTACAGTTACTGTTACACTCGAGCGCATATCCATTTGACAGAGTTCGATCATTCACAATCTCATCGCGAAATACAAGTTATTTACGCGAAATGTTAGAGTTCACATCAAACGCACAGCTGCTCACCACTCAGAAGCTAAGTCCCACAATACCACACAACGCGAAATTTTTTAATTCGTTTCACTTCCTAGCTGCCTAAAGACTGACTGTCCGCTTTTGCGTCTCAGACCGAACTGTACCTTTTGGTGTCTCCAGCCGAACTGTCACTTTCGCATCTGCACCAGTACTCCCCCTCTTCTCGTCCCCGGCCGCATTTCCCGCACAACGAACTTCCTCATTCCACTGACTAGGGCAGTTCCCTTTAGTGAAGCCGTCCATTTGATTGGCTACAGCTTATTCTACACTATTTTACATTTTAGCATATTTAAATAATCAAAGCTTGACCACTTTCACATTCAAAATAAAGTAAAAATAATACCCACTGTTAAATTCTTTTACATAAAACCAGTACAATTTCCTTCTTAACTTTGAATGTCACCAGTGTGCTTTCTGATAAATAAATAAAGAATAAAAGTAACTATTATGCACTTAACTTTATGACAAGTATTATATTACCTAATGATTCAATAAGGTGTCCTGCTGTCAGCGTTTAATGTGTTTTGTGTGGAGCAAATGATGACTTGATGCTTAACTAAAAATACTGATAATTTAAATTGCTACATATTTTAAACAAATAAAGTCACAGATTTGATATTTACAACGTTTATCATTTTACTCATGCTCATCTATATGAAATATCGATCGTTAAGATCGACCAAAGCGTTCAGACTTTAGCATTCAGGTATTTGTTACAAAAATTGTTAATTTTGCTTTAACAGTAAATCCTAAACTATTATATACCGGGTGATCAAAAAGTAAGTATAAATTTGAAAACTTAATAAACCATGGAATAATGTAGATAGAGAGGTAAAAACTGACACAAATGCTTGGAATGACATGGGGATTTATTAGAACCAAAAAAAAAGTATTCCTAGTCGCGTGAAAGCTCTCTTGCGCGCGTCGTTTGGTGATAATCATGTGCTCAGCCACCACTTTCGTCATGCTTGGCCTCCCAAGTCCCCAGACCTCAGTCCGTGTGATTGTTGGCTGTGGGGTTACCTGAAGTCTCAAGTATATCGTGATCGACCGACATCTCTAGGGATGCTGAAAGACAACATCCGCTGCCAATGCCTCACCATAACGCCAGACATGCTTTACAGTGCTGTTCACAACATTATTCCTCGACTACAGCTATTGTTGAGGAATGATGGTGGATATATTGAGCATTTCCTGTAAAGAACATTATCTTTGCTTTGTATTACTTTATTATGCTAATTATAGTTATTCAGATCAGATGAAGCGCCATCTGTCGAACATTTTTTGCACTTTTGTATTTTTTTGGTTCTAATAAAACCCCATGTCATTCCAAGCATGTGTGTCAATTTGTCAATCTCAGCGTCCATGTTTCTGTCCCATATAGTGCCACACTCCAGGCAAAACGTTTGCCACGCCTTTTCCTTAGGCCTTTCTCTGATTTGCCAAATAATAGTCTCCTCTTGCTGTTGAATGCCTCTTTTGCTATGGCAATTTGACTTTTCACCTCCTGGTAACATCTCAAGTCTTCAGTTATTGTGCTTCCAAGATATTTAAATGCACTTACTTAGCTAATGGTAGCCTGTACTATTTTAATAGTGGACAATCTGTGTCATGCACTGATGACCATACTCTATGTTTTTGCTGTATTTATGTGGATCCCATATTCCACACAAGCTTCATTCAGATCTTTCAGCATGTTATTTACTGTCCACTCACTTTCTGCCACTAATACCACGTCATCAGCAAATCTTATACATTCTGCTCTCTTTCCACCAATACATATTCCTCTTTTCCCATCTAAGCCTTTCGTAATAATCCCATCAAGGTATGCATTAAACAACAGTGGGAAAAGGCAAAAACTTTGTCTAACTTCTCGTCCAATACTGCTTCCGCCTGGTATTTCATTTCCGATCCTTATCTTACTTTCTGGTGTAAATATAGACTGTGTATCAGCCATCTCTCTTTCCAATCTACTCCTTTCCTTTTCAAAATATCCATCATCTTGTTCCACTGAACTTTGTCAAAAGCCTTTTCTAAAGCTATAAAAACAGCAAAGATATTTCCCCTATAGTACTTAACAGACCAGTAGCATCTCTTGTTCCTTTTCCCCTGCTAACTCCGAACTGCTCCTCTGCAAACCCTCTGTCCAGGTTGCCATATAGCCTTCTATTCAACACTCTCAGCAATACTTTAGCTGCGCAAGAAATTAGACTGATGGTCCTACCTCTTCAAATTTTTGTGTTTCTTTCTTTCTATATTGGTACCATAACTGCTGCAAGGAAGTCCTCAGGCCATACCCCTTTGTCATATATCTCATTACAGAGGTAGGCTATTTCTTTTCTTGCCTTGTTTCCCAGACTCTTCAACAGTTTTCTGGCAAATCATCAATTCCATTCTATTTCTGCTTCCAATGTGGTGAATCCCTTTCCATCTTCCAACATATATTGACCCTCTTCAACCTTAATTTCGCTTTGTATTTCATCCCCCTTATACAGACATTCAATATATTCTTACCATCTGTTCAAAACGTCCTGTGATTCTTCTGCTCGAGTACTGTCCGCCATTTCTATTTCCATATTACTCCTCTTTCTTTCACGTTCAAAAACTATCTCACTGTCCAGTCTATACATCATTTCATACAATCTTTCTTTCTCCATTTTCTCTATTTCATCGCATTTCTGTTTCGTCCATTTTTGCCTTGCTTCTTCAGTTTCTCTTCTTAATTCATTATTCAGTTTCCTGTACCTCTTTTTGCCTTCTTCAGTTTCTAAATTTTTCACTTTCTCTGCTCTTCCATCTTTTTCAACATATTTTCTGTTATCCATTCTTCCCTGGTACTTTGGAATACTCTAATTCCTACAACTTCTTTGACAGAGTCCATGAGTCCTTCCCTCATTTTTATCCATTTGACATTAACACTTTCATCAATGCTACCTCTTTCCCATTTTTCCATAAATCTGTTTTCCAGATCTGATGCCTTTCCTATCCCTTAGAGTCTTTCTATGTTAAGTCTTTCATTTTCTTTACCTATCCAGACTTTTTTCAACTTCACTTGTATTTCTCCCACTACTAGGTTGTGGTCTGAAATTACATACCCTCCTGGATAAGTTTTGGCATTCTTCAAACAGTCCCTAAACCTTTTTTGTATCAGGATGTTGTCCAGCTGATATCTTTCCCTATTCAAATTTGATATCCATGTGTAATGCCTCCTTTTGTGGTGTTCTAATAAAGTGTTACCCACTGCTAATGAATTTTCTTTACAGAAACTAATTCATCTCTTCCTTCACCCACCACTGCACTCCAGTCTCCCATGATGATAATGCAGGCATCTATTTTCATTCACGATGAGTTCTTGTATTTTATCATAAAATTCTTCCACTTCCTCATCTCTATGATGGCTGGTTGGCATACATATCTGTATTAACATAAAATCTTTTGAACTACCCTTCAGCCATATCATCATCAGTCTTCCATCAGTACATTGTACTTTCATTACCTTATTTTTCAGCTTTTGGCCTATCAATATTCCTACTCTGTTTTCACCACTCTTGATTTCCATTGAGTAAAAGAGATTATAATCTCCACCTTCTATCTCCCCATTCTCTTCCCATCTCATTTGACACAAACCAAAGGCATCTAATCTGTTCCTTTTCGTCCCCTGTTTTTCATTCTCTAGCTTTCGTACTTGCAGTAGTGTCCCACATTCCATGTTCCAATCTTTCCTTCCTCCATTGTCCCTTTCTTCCTTTCAAATGTGTCTACTCTCAATGTGTTCCGCTCCCAGAGATCCAAATGAGGGAAGTTTTAACTCCGGAATCTTTCACATGGAGAAACATACCATGTACTGCTTGGGAATGTAATGTGATAGTTTCCCGTTACTGACCACTTAGGTAGAAGGTGGCCCAGCCTAAAATCAGCCACTCACTATGAGACGCTGTCTGTAGCCGCCCCTTTGGGGTACAGTCGCTATTTGTACTCTTTTTGTACCCAAAGAGAAAAGGTGCCTCTTCCGCTAGTTTCACCCTTCCGAAAGACTCTTTCTCTGCTGTCGCTGCTGTTGAGGTCTTGTACATATAACAAGAAATGACAGGGAAAGGACATGTTGAGGACATGTTTTGGATAGGAAAGGGGGAGTGATAGGCCACTGTGGGACAAACTTTATCGGGCTCCTCCCCTTTGGCCTGTCCAACCTGAGTGACCCATCTGCTAGCTAAGCTGCCACCAGCAGAGCCCTCTGGATCTACAGCATGCAAACCTCTTTGTGCACGGACAGTGTAACCCTGAGGCGGTCTCATACATCAAACATCTATTTTTACATCTCCATCTACATGTGTACTCTGAAAACTAAAGTGAAGTGCATAGCAGAGCGTGCATACCTTACATTAAGGTATGCACCATGGGAGAAAGGACTTCTGAAATGTCACTGTGCAAGCTGTTATTAGATTCATCTTACCTTTGCCATTACTGATAGAGCTGTAGGAAGCTGTCGTATATTCCTACATTCCTCATTTAATACTGGCACTTGAAACGTTATAAGTATTGTATTAAGAGAGAGTTTGTGTGTAACTTTTCAGTGTCTTACCAATGCAGCCAACATACATAGACAGTAATGTTGTGAGAACTATAAGTAACGATTTTTAAGCAGGAACTTATTCCAGCTGTTTTTGGACATGGGGCTATTTGGAATGAGAGGCATACAGATCATCATAACTACTTCACGATGGATAATATTAGATGTAATAATTTTTTATAATTAGTGCCCCTATTTGACTTAATTTGTCGTCTTTTTTTCGTTAGAATATCGGCCCAAAAATCTAAAAGTGGCAGATGTGGTGTATGAAGCAGATATGGATAAAAACTGACGAATTACTACTGCAGAGTGAGTAGGCCCACGAATCGCTCTTCAACAGATTTTATGCTAATAATTTTAGGTCTAATCTTCAGATCTTAAAATATTCTTAGTCCATAATATTTAAAATGTACTGGAAAATGTGTTACAGCATGTGTAACTAGCTGAAAAAATGTTCTAGGTATTTTTGAGCTGTTGTTAGAACCCGTGAAACTATCTGCCATGTGGACGATCTACATTGAAAGGCTGCATTCATAACATTTCTTCTTTCTCGTTTTCAGTAATCAAACTGTGGGCGTCAATGAAACTATATTACTGTCGTCAGATGAGGCATAGGAAATACACTGCAAGTAATCCACCCAACTAGCGATGTGAGCAACTGCAGGATTAAGGTTCCTAGCAGGAAAGAGAGACACTGTGTGACCAGCAAGTAGTGATGTGCTAGCAGTGAGGCTGTGGGTAAGTGCAACAAAACTCCCTGCTAGCAGCAAGATGTGATGCGCCAGCTATGAGCAGTGAGGTACCATTAATGTGGCTGCAGTATAAATGTATCCTAAAGCCATCACCAAACGAGACGAGAAAGTTAACGTTGGCATGCATGCAGACATACAACGACATCGGCACACTCGACGAAACTTGTTAATGTGTTTCTACGCTCTTAGCACTATCCAGCGCCAAATGTCAGTTTCATTTGGCTCTCAAAACCATGCAGTTAGTTCAACGAAAACGGATGTTCATAGAATTCCTAATGCTTGTCATGTTGTTCTGTCTGTGATATACATAAATAAAAAATTCCAACATACCTGAACGTGTAATAAGACAAAAATGTAACATACATGGCCACTCAGGAAGGACATCAGCTTAAAAAAGTTTATCAAATCGAACAAACTCACCCCTGACAGAGTGCGCGCTTACATTTCCATAACATCAAGAATTAAAGAAATTAATTCTATTAATTTCATAGGAAAGTCCCACAACCTTATAGAAAAGGCAAAAATAGAAAAAAGGCGCGAACCTAATAGTCACCCACACTTTGGTTTCAGATGGTAGCACTTCAACCAACTATGCTATGCTAAACGTCAGCCTCAAACCTCCTCGCATTTAGCCGGTCGGCTTGGCCGAGCGGTTCTCTGCGCTACAGACTGGAACCGCGCGACCGCTACGGCCGCAGGTTCGAATCCTACCTCGGGCATGGATGTGTGTGATGTCCTTAGGTTAGTTAGGTTTAAGTAGTTCTAAGTTCTAGGGGACTGATGACCTTAGAAGTTAAGTCCCATAGTGCTCAGAGCCTCACATTTTGTGTTCAATGTTGTAAAGGCGAAATGTTGTTGATATTTAATTATAACGAATCCCTGAAAAATGACACGTTTTCATGAACTCTCCATCAATGGGTGGTTGCCTTAAAACGGGATTTCTCCCATAACATGAGAGCTATAACGCGAAAATAACTACATACGGAAATTCTTCAACCACCTATACGACGTTTGCCGTCATTTTATTACAACAAATCGTACGAATAACGATTTCCCATGACCCCCTCAATCAATCAATTAGTCTACAGAGATCTGTTTTAGTGACAGTCAATGTGCTGGCGCTTACATCCAAACTTCCCAGATGTCACACACACACATCAGTACCAAATGTTGTATGTTGACAGAGTATCAAGAAAACACCGATTTATTTTGTGCTCGTGCAGTAGAACATCTGTAAACGGCAATTAAAAGTGACGCCAGAACTACAAAGCACAGGAAAAGCATGTTTGTGTGCAATTGATATGCAGATCTAGTGTAGATGAGTTGGTAGAGCGCCATGTTGTCTACAAAAGGTCATGTGTTAAAACCCCACTGATGACAATATTTTTTCAACTGTTTATGCATGAAACTGTTATGTAGGAGAACATTTTCTGACATGTAAAAGGACTTTTCGGAGTTTGTAGCAATGTTCTTCTGGCAGTCTGCTTTCGCTTCGTTAGTTTAAAGTAGCAAACCTACAGAGTTTGTTTTTTATAGACAGGTGTGGTGTTCTGTTGCACATGTCCAACAGAACACCACACCCATCTATACAAATGTATTCTATAAGGTTTGCTACCTTCAACTTGAGAAGTGAAAGGAGACTGCCAATAGAACATTGATACAAACTCGGAACAGCCCTTTTTCATGTCAGAAAATGTTCTCCTACATAACAGTTTCATGCATACACAGTTAAAAAGAAATTGTTGTCAGCAGGGTTTGAACACATCACCTTTCGTACAACCATCTCACATTGTACCAACTCCCCAAGCGAGGTTTTCGAAACAATTACTCACCGATATGCCTTTCCTGTACTCTGTAGTCCTGATGGTATTTTTAATTAGCATTTACGTATTTTCTACTGGATGACAACACACAGCACGAACTAAATCGGTGTTTTGGTTAATATTCCAGCAACATACGAGGGTCACTCCAAAAGAAATGCACACTATTTTTTTTAAATCCCTCTTTTATTCTACATGTTTGAAAGTTTTACAGTGTGTAGATACACCCTTTAGGAACAATATTGTCATTTCTCCACATAATTTCCATCCCCCTTAACTGCCTTACGCCATCTTGGAACCAGCGCCTGTATGCCCACAAGGTAAAATTCTGGACCAACCTGTTGGAGCCATTGTTTGGCAGCATGCACAAGGGAGTCTTCATCTTCAAACCTTGTACCACGAAGAGAGTCTTTCAGTCACATGGAACCAGGTCAGGTCTGTAAGGCGGGTGTTTCAGTGTTGTCCATCCGAGTTTTGTGATCGCTTCCATGGTTTTTTGACTGACATTTGAATGTTTTTTTTCTTGGGTGAACTTGCATGATGCCATTCCATTGATTGCCTCTTCGTCTCTGGTGAAAAATGATGGAGCCATGTTTCATCACCTGCCACAATTCTTCCAAGAAATTCATCTCCACCATTCTCGTACTGTTTCGAAAGTTCGCTGCATAACGTTTTTCTTGTTTCTCTGGGAGCCACTGTCAACATCCTGGGAACCCACCTGGCATAAACCTTTTTTAATGCCAACACTTTCAGTATTCTGCAAACACTTCCTTCCCCTGTCACAGTGTAGCGCGACAATTCGTTCACAGTGATGCGTCTGGCAGCAGTCACCAATTCGTTAACTCTCTGCATATTGTCTGGAGTGTGTGCAGTACGAGGCCTGCTGCTGTGAGGACAATCCTCAATATTGCCGTGCCCACTTTCATCACGTAACCTGCTTGCCCACCGACTAACTGTACTGCGATCAACAGCAGCATCTCCATTCACCTTTTTCAAATTCTTGTGGATGTTTCACACTGTCTCGTTTTCACAGCGCAGGAATTCTATGACAGCACATTGCTTGTGACGAACGTCAAATGTAGCAGTCACCTTGAAGACATGCTGTGACGGCGCCACTCACGGGAACAGGTTGAAATAAATTTGAAAACAAGCGGGAAGGATGTATCTACACACTGTACAACTTAAAACATGCAGAATGAAAACTGTATTTTTACAAAAATAGTGTGCATTTCTTTTGGAGTGACCCACGTACAACGTTTGGTACCGATCTGAGTGTCTGACATCTGGAGGTTTGGGTGTTAGAGACAGTTTGTATTCATAGTATTTAACATATAACATAAACCCGCCGAATACGGGCTTCTACTGAACATGACAAAAACAGTATGGCGCCTTGCTTTCTGCTTATTACACAAAGAGCGTTCTCGCTTTCTATGGGTTCTACTTTACGTGGCATGTTGCGAAATATTGAAAAACTTAAGCCACCTTCACACATACACATCGAATGTTGTGCCACGGCTTGTGGCTTGCTGTAATGGCATCAGGAGCTACCTTCACACAAGACGCCATTGATTCTACAAAGCTGCACAGCTTTCAGTATGGCATCGGTTGAGATCATATGGGAGAATATGAATAATATTTTCCAGGTTATGGCCTTAGAGATGTGCCAAGAGTTAAATACAAGGAAGACGAGACCCAAATGCTGGACCCAAAAATAGATTTCGCAAAGGAATAAATCAAGAGAAACGAACACATTTAAAAAAGAAAGAAAACTCAGAGACGAAAATGCTGTCTGCAATGGCAAACTAACCAACAGCTGGCATGTAAATATCATCAGCAGACATGCCACTCTTCCAAGATTTTAGAATCTGATTATATTCGTTGATATAGGCATTTTCAATAAATAATTTTCAGTTTAACAGCTGCCACATCACACTATGGAGCTTTTTCCTGCATATAATCAACAATTTATACAATTCTTGGTCTCACAATTTATGCACTTTTTACAACTCGCTTCTTTGATTACATATATTACGTTTACTTATTTATTCCTTCTTGGGATGATACTCCACACACACACACACACACACACACACACCTGCTGCTATTCTCCTAGTTCTAGAGGCAGTGTACTTACTGGCCATTGTTTTCATTTTTTTCAGAAATGAAATAAAATCGCACTGAAATTAAATGTTGTACAGCAGTAATTACTGCGTGATAACCACGAAAGAATGCTCGTGTTTCACAATATTTCCGCCAGGGAACTGTGGTGATAGGGAAGGGCACAACAAAGTACAACCAAGCTGAACTTTTTTTGGCGTGACAACACTTGCATCTCTTAAGTTGCACCATTAAACGTGGGAATTTTAATATGCAACTCCAATGTTATTGCAGTATGCCACTATCTGTGGTGACACTTTTGCGCATGCTAACCCACTTTAATATGTCGAAATCGTGTTCTTGTTTGTGTTGATTCGTGCATGAAACACGTCAGGAGGCAGGGAATAGCGTAGTTGTTGGTGAGAACAGAAACACCACTATTCACAACACATCTTCCCAGTTCTAACCAAGTGACCAATGAAAAGTAGAACCAGAAGACCAATTGGCAAGCGCTATGTTTCCCTTACATGCAGGTGGTATTTGTTTTCTTACAAAAATTGTTTTGGGCGCACTGAAGTTTTATCACAACCGTGTTACCCTTGGTAGGATTTCTTATAATTAAATATCAACTAACAACAGAGTCATCAGGAGATCTAAATATGAAAAAAACTTTACTCCAGTGTTTCCATCGTTACGTTTGGTCATGTGATTAGAAGTATCAGGTTACCATGTCGAAGGTAACAGTTTCAAAGCTTGTTGTAACTAAACTGTTTCTTCTTTTTTTATCTTCGAGTATGTGATGGATTCTGAGACCAGCAGTGATAGTTATATTCTTACTTATTATAAATATTTGACGGTTTTTCTCGATTATGTCGCTATTTCTGTGGGTGTGGTTACACAACAAGCTTAAGTTGCTGTGAGCCAACAAGCAGCATTGACATTTGAGGGGGAAAGTGCATAGAAGCGGACTCCTATTTCATTTTTTATTTAAAAAATAGAAAATAATAAAAAATTGTGCATTAAAAGAGCGCAATATTTAACTGTAATGTTATGTGATATTTACATTTTGTGTTTCACATGATGAAATCTCTACTCAACGAGAAATAGTGGGAAGTGACTCCAGAAAACTCTTAGAGCGCCACATCAATGTTAGAAAACCCATGCCATGTGCCGATGGCTTTTGACTGGTGGTGAGGGATGCACATGTAAAGGGTACTGCACAAAAGTGTTGATGGGATGAGGTAGGTACTGACGGTTTGTGCAACATATTGATGAAGAGTGCAGAGCTTTAAAAATACTGTGCAGCATACTATACCATGTAAGAGTCGTATAGTGCAAAGCATGACAGTTTCTGCTGAGATTGACAGAAAGTCAGTTCAACACAAACAAAATTCTAAAAAGAGTTGAGAAAAGTATATAACAAAAGATCAGGAAGTGGCCTGGAAGATGTACATAAAAGAAGCTTGTGGTGCTTTGAGAAATGAAATAGCTGATTGATCAGGAAATGCCAGATATGTCTTTGTCCACAGTAAAGGAAACTGAAAATCACTGTGTCATGACATTAACCAGGAATGTTTATTCTGCTTGTATCTGTTCCAAGTCGAACACCCGTGGTCTAGGGGTGCCAGCACAGTACCTCAGTGTGTTCGTTCAGAGAGCTGAGTGGTCTCTGTACTAAAAAAACTGAGTGAAAGGATCCACAAAGAACTTCCAATGTACGTCATGTGTCGTCTGCCACAATGAACACTAACGAACAAAATGCAAAAAAAGGATGGGTAGGGTCTTTGATTAACAATGAAAACGTCTTCGGTCCCAGGTTCGAATCCTGCCACTGCTTAAATTTTGATTAATAATGAGCATTGGCGGCCCAAGACTTCCGGCGTAAGAAGTCACCCCTCATTCTGCCAAAGGTTTTGTCAAAGAGAGTGGAGGAGCAGACAGAGGTTCAGGGCAATTTCTTGTCCTTGGGGTGGGAAACTGCCCCTAGAGGCAGGAGAATCAGTATTGATCAACAGCTTGAGGATGCAGAAAGCAATGGAAACCACTGCATTAAAGACATGTAACGTATATCCAAAGGACTTGTCACCTGTAATTGAAGAAGTGTCATGATGATCTCTCCATTGGCAAAACATTCTGGAATAGTCCGCATTCAGATCTCCAGGAGGGGACTGCCAAGGGGAAGGTTACCATGAGAAAAAGATTGAATAATCAAATAATCAACGGAAGGGTAACATTGTACGAGCCGGGACGTCGAATGCCAGAAGCTTGAATGAAGTAGGGAAACTATAAAATCTGAAAAGGGAACTGCAAAGGCTCAGTCTAGATATAGTAGGAGTCAGTGAAGTAAAGTGGAAAGAAGACAAGTATTTCTGGTCAGATGAGTGCAGGGTAATATCAACAGCAGCAGAAAATGGTATAACGGGAGTATGATTTGTTATGAATAGTAAGGTAGGGCATAGAGTGTGTTACCATGAACAGTTCAGCGAAAGGGTTGTTCTTATCAGAATCGACAGCATACCAACACCGACGAAGATACTTCAGGTATACATGCCGACGTCACAAGCTGAAGATGATGAGATAGAGAGAGTGTATGGGAATACTGAAAGGGTAATACAGTACATAAAATGGATACGAAAATCTCATAGTCATGGGAGACTGGAATGCAGTTGTAGGGGAAGGAGTAGAAGAGAAGGTTACAAGAGAATATGGGCTCGGTCAAAGCAATGACAGAGGAGAAAAACTAATTGAGTTCTGAAACAAGTTTCAGCTAGTAACAGCGAATAGTCTGTTCAAAAATCACAAGAGGAGGAGCTATACTTGGAGAAGGCTGGGTGATATGGGAAGATTTCAGTTAGATTACATCATGGTCAGACAGAGATTCCGAAATCAGGTACTGGATTGTAAGGTGTACCCAGGAGAAGATATAGACTCAAATCACAGTATCATAGCGATGAAGAGAAGGCTGAAGTTTAAGACACTAGTCAGGACGAATCAATACACAAATACGTAGGATACAGAAGTACTAAGGAATGATGAGATACGGTTGAAATTCTCTAAGGCTATAGATACGGCGATATATAATAGTCCAGTAGGAAGTACAGTTGAAGAGGAATGGACGTCTCTAAAAAGAGCAGTCACAGAAGCTGGAAAGAAAAATATAGGTACAAAGAAGATAACTGCGAAGAAACCTTGGGTGACAGAAGAAATACTACAGCTGATCGATGAAAGAAGGAAGTATAAAACTGTTCCGGGAAACTCAGGAATGGAGAAATACAAGTCACTGAGGAATGAAGTAAGTAGGAAGTGCAGGGAAGCTAAGACGAAATGGCTGCAGGAAAAATGTCAAGACATCGAAAAAGAAATGATTGTCGGAAGAACAGTCTCAGCTTACAGGAAAGTCAAAACAACCTTTGGTGACACTAAAAGCAAGAGTGATAGCATTAAGAGTGCAATGGGAATTCCACTGTTAAATGCAGAGGAGAGGGCGGATTGGTGGAAAGAATACATTGAAAGCCTCTTTGAGGCGGAAGATTTGTCTGATGTGGTAGAAGAAGAAACAAGAGTCGATTTGGAAGAGACAGAGGATCCAGCATTTGAATTAGAATTTAAAAGAGCTTTGGAGAACTTAAGATTAAATAAGACAGAAAGGATAGATAACATTCCATCAGAATTTCTAAAATCATTGGGGGAAGTGGCAACAAAACGACTATTCACATTGGTGTGTAGAATGTATAAGTCTGGTGACATACCATCTGACTTTTGGAAAACCATCATCCACACAATTCCGAAGACAGCATGAGCTGACAAGTGCGAGAATTATCGCACAATCAGCTTAATAGCTCATGCATCCAATTTGCTTACAAGAATAACATACAGAATAATGGAAAAAAAATGAGGATGCGCTAGATGACGATTAGTTTGGCTTTAGGAAAGGCAGAGGCACGAGAGAGGCAATTCTGACACTGTGGTTAATAATGGAAGCAAGACTCAAGAAAAATCAAGACTCGTTCATAGGATTTGACGACCTGGAAAAAGCATTCGACAGTGTAAAATGGTGCAAAATATAGGTACAAAGAAGGTAACTGCGAAGAAACCATGGGTAACAAAAGAAATACTACAGCTGATAGATGAAAGAAGGAAGTACAAAAATGTTCTGGGAAAGCAGGGGTAAGCTATAGGAAGCGATGGGTCATATACAGTATGTACAACAGACAAGAAGGGATAATAAGAGTGGATGACCAAGAACGAAGTGCTCAGATTAAAAAGGGTGTACTGTTCAATCTGTACATCGAAGAAGCAATGACGGAAAGAAAAGAAAGGTTCAGGAGTGGAATTAAAATTCAAGGTGCAAGGATATCAGTGATACAATTCGCTGATGACATTGCTGCCTTGAGTGAAAGTGAAGTAGAATTACATGATCTGCTGAATGGAATGAACAGTTTAATGAGTACAGAGTATGGATTGATAGTAAATCGAAGAAGGATGAAGGTAATGAGAAGTAGTAGAAACGAGAACAGCGAGAAACTTAACACTAGGATTGATGGTTACGAAGTAGATGAAGTTAAGGAATTCTGCTACCTAGGCAGTAAAATAACCAATGACGGACCGAGCAAGGAGGACACCAAAAGCAAACTAGCAATGGCAAAAAGGGCATTCCTTGCCAAGAGAAGTCTACTCTTATCAAATATCGGCCTCAATTTGATGAAGAAATTTCTAGGAATGTACATGTTAAGTACAGCATTGTATGCTAGTGTAACATGGAGTGTGGGAAAACTGGAACAGAAGAGAATCAAAGCGTTTGAGATGTGGTGCTACAGACGATTGAAAATTAGGTGGACTGATAAGGTAAGGAATGAGGTGGTTCTGCACAGAATCTTAGAGGAAAGGAACATGTGGAAAACACTGATAAGGAGAAGGGCCAGGATGATAGGACATCTGTTAAAACATGAGGGATGACTTCCACGGTACTGGAGAGAGCTGAAGAGGGGAAAAACTGTAGAGGAAGACAAGGATTGGAATACATCCAGCAAATACACTCCTGGAAATTGAAATAAGAACACCGTGAATTCATTGTCCCAGGAAGGGGAAACTTTATTGACACATTCCTGGGGTCAGATACATCACATGATCACACTGACAGAACCACAGGCACATAGACACAGGCAACAGAGCATGCACAATGTCGGCACTAGTACAGTGTATATCCACCTTTCGCAGCAATGCAGGCTGCTATTCTCCCATGGAGACGATCGTAGAGATGCTGGATGTAGACCTGTGGAACGGCTTGCCATGCCATTTCCACCTGGCGACTCAGTTGGACCAGCGTTCGTGCTGGACGTGCAGACCGCGTGAGACGACGCTTCATCCAGTCCCAAACATGCTCAATGGGGGACAGATCCGGAGATCTTGCTGGTCAGGGTAGTTGACTTACACCTTCTAGAGCACGTTGGGTGGCACGGGATACATATGGACGTGCATTGTCCTGTTGGAACAGCAAGTTCCCTTGCCGGTCTAGGAATGGTAGAACGATGTGTTCGATGACGGTTTGGATGTACCGTGCACTATTCAGTGCCCCTCGACGATCACCAGTGGTGTACGGCCAGTGTAGGAGATCGCTCCCCACACCATGATGCCGGGTGTTGGCCCTGTGTGCCTCGGTCGTATGCAGTCCTGATTGTGGCGCTCACCTGCACGGCGCCAAACACGCATACGACCATCATTGGCACCAAGGCAGAAGCGACTCTCATCGCTGAAGACGACACGTCTCCATTCGTCCCTCCATTCACGCCTATCGCGACACCACTGGAGGCGGGCTGCACGATGTTGGGGCGTGAGCGGAAGACGGCCTAACGGTGTGCGGGACCGTAGCCCAGCTTCATGGAGACGGTTGCGAATGGTCCTCGCCGATACCCCAGGAGCAACAGTGTCCCTAGTTTGCTGGGAAGTGGCGGTGCGGTCCCCTACGGCACTGCGTAGGATCCTACGGTCTTGGCGTGCATCCGTGCGTCGCTGCGGTCCGGTCCCAGGTCGACGGGCACGTGCACCTTCCGCCGACCACTGGCGACAACATCGATGTACTCTGGAGACCTCACGCCCCACGTGTTTAGCAATTCGGCGGTACGTCCACCCGGCCTCCCGCATGCCCACTGTACGCCCTCGCTCAAAGTCCGTCAACTGCACATACGGTTCACATCCACGCTGTCGCGGCATGCTACCAGTGTTAAAGACTGCGATGGAGCTCCGTATGCCACGGCAAACTGGCTGACACTGACGGCGGCGGTGCACAAATGCTGCGCAGCTAGCGCTATTCGACGGCCAACACCGCGGTTCCTGGTGTGTCCGCTGTGCCGTGCGTGTGATCATTGCTTGTACAGCCCTCTCGCAGTGTCCAGAGCAAGTATGGTGGGTCTGACACACCGGTGTCAATGTGTTCTTTTTTCCATTTCCAGGAGTGTAATTGAGGACGTAGGTTGCAAGTGCTACCTCAAGATGGTGGTGGGCCACATCAAACCAGTCAGAAGACTGATGAAATCCCATACTGCATGACAGAGCATAGGAAATGATGCAAGAGACCCGCACCACCGTACTAAGCAAGGTCCTAGTGGAGGTGGTTTGCCATTGCCTTTCTCCGACCATAATGGGGATGAATAATGATGATGAAGACGACACAACAACACCCAGTCATCGCGAGGCAGATGAAAATCCATGACCCCACCGGGAATCGAACCTGGGACCCTGTGGTCAGGAAACGAGAACGCTACTTCGAGACCACGAGCTGCAGACAGTCAGAAGACTGATGAAAAAAGAAAAGAAAAGAAAAGCTGTTCCAAGAAGCGACACATAAGGTCAGGTCAGCCATCCAGTGTGCATAAATGTTCATCTCTTGCAACAGTTTCACATCACAGACATAAGGCAATGAAATATTTCAGCTACTGGTTAGTAAATAATAATTTGTTTTATTTCGTTTGGAACAGTTGCTATGGCAAAGAAATTTCATTACCTCCACGAGAAATACATAGAAAGCAGAACCTGTACTCAACAAATTACACATTTCACTTGTTTGATTTGTAATCAGTTGTTGTAATTATCGAATCTATGCTGCCTTGAATGAGATGCTGCTCCACCTATATGTTCGCTGGAAGCTTTCCAGACATTTTTCGCACATTATGCTTGTGTTTTGTAAGGCAGTCAAGCAACACAATTGCAGAGCACGTGAGTTCTACATCCTCGAGCGTCGACATTTTTCGATGAAGGTAGAGTTCTGACGCTTTCGAGATAGAAATATGGCATACTATTACTGTGTTCTTGCCCTTGCACTTCTTCCTCAGGAGGCCTTGCACCTACACAACAGAGATACCAGATTAACTTCAAACCAATCATAATTATTAGCACATGCATCCTTATCCAGATCGTTGTATTCCTTGTACTTTACTTTCAGCAAACGTGAGTGACTCCTAAATTTAAGAATGAACTGACACATACTAACTATTTTAGAGTTCGGTGTGCACATACAGATAAAGCTTGGTTCACACACACACAACAAAAGTCTCGCCACAGCTGGTGGAGTACTGCAGTTGCATTGCAGCTACATTTGGGAAGTCACAGTTTTTAGTGGTGCAACTTAAGAGGCACAAGCTTTTGTTATGACTCAAGAAGTTCAGCTTGGCTGTACTTTGTTGCGCACTTTGCTACCACCACTGCTGTCTGGCGGCAGCAATTCGAAACACGAGCATTCTGTCGCAGTTATCGTGAAGTAATTGCTACTGTACTGCATTCGATTTCAGTGTTTTTTTAAAGTTATTTCTGAAAAAAAGTGAAAACAATGTTCGGCGTGTACACTTTCGCAGCTTTTAGAACTACAATAACAGCAAACTGTGTTTGATTTTCTGCAGCAGTGTGTGTTGTGAGTGTGCGTGTCTGGGGGGGGGGGGGGGGAGGTGGGTGCTCACAATATTTGCAAACCAACGACATAACTCACTGTCTTAAAAGATTTTTGAGTGAATAAAGAAACTTAAGATATGTAATCAGAAAAGCGAATTCTGTAAAATTTGTAATTTGTGAGACTAAGCATCATATGAACTGTGCATTATATACAGGAAATAGCTCCAGACTGTGATGTGGCAGCTGTTAAACTATAGATTAGTTATTCAGTATGCCTGTATCAACGAATACAATAAGATTCTAAAATGTTGGGAGAGTGACTATCCTGCCAATGATATTTACATGCCAACTGTTGGTTAGTTTGCCATTTCAGACAGCATTTTCTCCTCCTAGTGTTATTTCTTTTATAAATGTATTTATCACTGTGCAATATCTATTTTTGGATGCAACATTTGGGTTTCGTCTTCCTTTATTTAAGAAGTCAGAACACTTACGCCAGTTGCACACACGCAACAAAAATGTTACTACAGCTAGTGGCATACTATTGTTGCATTGTAGTTGCATGTATGAACTCCCAGTTTTTAGTGGCGCAATTTAAGAGAAGCAACTTTTGTTACCACACATAAAGTTAGGCTTGCTTGTACTTTTCTTTGTTACGCCATTTTCCTATCATAACAGCTCCCTTGTGGCAGTATTTCTAAACAAGAGCATTCCATCGCAGTTATCGTGATGCAACTGCTGCTTTACACCATTCGATTTCAGTGTCGGTTTTATTTTATTTCTAAAAAAGTGAAAACAGTGGTCGGCAGCTACATTTTTGCAGCTTCTACACAGGCTCATCCAAGAATTGCGCCCGGCGGACGCAGCACGCAAGGCAGTGTAGCTCAGCATCCCGTCCGCGACCGTGTGTTGCTAGTGTCGGCAAAGGAGCAAGAGAGACTGCTGCAGAGTGAGTGAGTCCGCAACAGCACTGCTCTGCATTGGACTGTCCTTCGGTCAGATCTAGTGTGAACAAAATAACAGAGGAAGTGCACCTCTGTAAAAGAGGTCGTTGAGTGGTAAAAAAAGCAAACCATTTACTTTTTAGGCAACAACTAGTGTTCGTTTGGCAGAATTACTACACAAAGCTTTAGAAAACAATATCCAAAACAAGAATCGAAGAACAACTTAGTAGTTTTCTGACCCACAAGTTGATTCTATTAGTACTGCACATGCACACTCGTCATATGCACAATAGGCGTTCTCTGAAAAATATATCGTTTCTTAAATGAGCTATAGATAAATATTCTGTTTTAGAGATAAATTTATGTAAGGGATATAGAGTCTCATTCTTACTGTTAGCAGTTACAAGTAAATATTTTTTGTTATACTTCATGCTACAGCTTTTTG
Organism: Schistocerca piceifrons; assembly: GCF_021461385.2. NCBI lineage: Eukaryota > Metazoa > Arthropoda > Insecta > Orthoptera > Acrididae > Schistocerca > Schistocerca piceifrons. Next base: position 310,695,884 of record NC_060138.1, read on the forward strand.
TATCCCTTTTCGGAGTTTAGAAGTCGGATCCTCAGCTTGCTGTTTTGTACATAATAATTTTAACTGACCAACGTTGAAAACTTATTAAAAAATAGAATTAAGGTTATAAAGCTCTTTAATTCTTACAGTCAACATTGTTAAAGAAGACAAGTAACATTTTACACTTTTTCCTTTTTCGTGGAAACGATTTTGTCTAGGTCTGGTACATTATTCCGTGAGCCTGATAACCTCAAAGAATCAGCCAAATTTTTATTGCCAAGTAATGAACGGTTGTTGGTTTTAGCAAGCTTTAAAAGAGAGAAAAAGCGCTCACAAATATACATGGAACCAAACATTGAGAGAACTTCAGCCATGTGCTTATGCAAAAGAGGACATTTCTCTCATGGAAGACAGCTGTAAAAGTCATCCAAAGTTTTACACATAAGCAAGCGGTTCTCCAGGCGGACATCACACTGCAGGTCAATCAGCTCTAGTTGAAGCACTTGTGAGACGTCCGCTGCCCGAAGGGAAAACGGGCGAAGAAATATATCTAATGCCATATGAAGCTCACTTATCTCCAAAAATCTGTTTTCAAACTGTTCTTGTAATTTGCAAATGATTTGAACATAATCTGAAAAATCCGCATCTTCTTTAATGCTGTCTAGTGCAGGAAACTGTCCACAATTCTTCTCACGCAACTGTTTTTCCAACAAAACAAGTTTTCTTTGAAATGCTTGAATTGTCTGCACTAAATCAACAACAGAGTGATTTTCGCCTTGGAGTGAAATATTCAAAGTATTTAAATGACCAGTAAAGTCACTCAAAAAAGCCAAAATCGCCATCCATTTAGGATCACAGAGTAATTCTTCTGGACGTCCTTTCATTTCCAAAAAGGTGCTTATTCCGCCCGTCAAGGAGAAAAACTGATGAAGCACCTTTCCTCTGCTCAGCCATATTACTTCAGAGTAGTAGGGGATGTACGGGTATTCTGCTTCGATATCAGCCAGAAATTCTTTAAATTGGCGATGTGTGAGTACATGCGAGTGAAGATAATTAACCATTTGAAAAACTGTGTCCATAACATTTTTTTATGTTGACAATCTTCACACAAACTGCCTCCTGGTGTATCAGACAATGGACTGCCGTGAATAAGGAACAGCTGACTTCAGTCATTTCTGACCTGACGTAACCCAGGAATCCAGTGCGTATCGCTCGTAGCTCAGGAGCTCCATCCATTGTTGTGCTGGTCAGGCGTTCCCATTTTAAAACAATTGACTTTAACACTTTTCCACGGCTAGAAAAATATCCAAACCCGTGGTTGTGTCTTTTAATGGTATAAGGTCGAGAAATTCTTTGGTGACACGCAGATTGTCGTCGACACCTCGAATGAATATGACGAGCTGAGATATGGCCACAACGTCAGCGGACTCATCAAGACCGATAGGAAATGAAATTAAGTTTGCAGCTCTCTACATTGATTCCTGCTCCATACCTGAGGCCATATCTTTGACTCAGTGAGCAACAGTTTGATGTGAAAGAGCTATTTTTTCAAATTTTTCCTTGAGGTCTGCTGGACAAATACAAGTCGCCGAGTCGACCAGGCATTCCTTGATGAGATTCCCAGCCACAAAGGGTTTGCCTGCTTTCGCAACTCTCAGCTAACATTTGTAACTTGCGCGCAAACTTTGCCCACCTGTTTCCTGCTCCTAACACAGCAAAAAAAGAACATACAATTAATTTTGTACAATCCTCTTTTTAAAACACTTTTATCACTTCAACAGTTAATTGTTCCATTCATTGAAACTCAAATAAAACACTAACACGCGTACAGCAGCATGGCGAGGCTTGGCCGGCGGTCCGCATGGCCATCTAAGCGACACTGCGGCAACATACGAATTCGCCGGGGGCGCTAGCCTCAGGAGCTCGCGGGCGCTAGCGCCCCAGGGGCATAGTTTGGACGAGCAACAGCAAACTGTGTTTGATTTTCTACAGCGGTGTGTGTGTGTGTGTGTGTGTGTGTGTGTGTGTGTGTGTGTGTGTGTCCGCGCCCACACAATATTTGCAAACCAATGACATATTCCACAGTCTTAAAAGATTTTTGGATGAATAAAGAAACTTAATATATTTAACTAAAAAAGCGAGTCATAAAAACTTCATAATTTGTGAGATGAAGCATTGTATAAACTGTGGATTATACGCCAGAAAAAGTTCCAGAGTGTGATGTGGCAGCTATTAAACTAAAGCCCATTTTACAGGGGACCTACAACATGAACAAGAAAGTCGTCATCTACTGCAGTGCTCCACACTACAGATGGTCTAACTAGGAAAAAGCGTTTACACAGTGCTTGCCTATCTAGACGTCTGCTCTATATGTGTACTGTTTTTGTTGTCAACTTCCAGCAACAAAACAGATGGCTTAAATTTACTTTCCGTGACTATTAAGTATTTTATGTCCTTTTGTAATGATTACTATATTTAATTACATTTTAAGACGGACACTGTGCCGCTGTATTTAGTTGTTTAGGTGCAGTTTATGTGAAACTAAGTCACTTACATGTGTAAACGACCTCATTGTAAAAGCTGGACAAACCAATAGAAATATTGCTTTTGTGTTGCCAATATTATTTTACTATATTAACTCACGTTTTTCCTTTCGTGAGAAGACACATTAAGGATCATGTGTGAGTCAACAAGAACATATTTTTAAGAGCAGTTCCAGATAGATCCAGATCACTGATTTACATCCAGTTCCTCATACAAGCGTCTTATTGTTTAAATTCCAAAGAATGCTAATAACGGATGTTCCATTCGTTAACTGTTTATGAGATGAACGAACCACAACATCTCATTGAGCAGGAGATACAATTCAAAATTAACTTCGCTCTGTTTGTCAGTTGCGCTACCCCCGCAGTTGTCTGTGCATGCGTGAAGCACTTTCATACATGTGAGAACAGAATCCATCCTATTCCATCTAAAGCCCGTTTTACATTAGGTGTTCGACTCTCACAATAAAGACTTTGTCTATGGCAGTGCTCCCTGCAGTAGAATGTCCGACTACAAAAAAGCGTTTATATGGCATCTGCCTGTCATGTCGTCTGCTTTACATGTTTGCTGTGTTTGTTGACAGCTTCCTGAACGTGAATCGACGGCTTTGGTTCTCTTTGGAGATTTTCGGTAATTTATGTCTTTTCCCAAGGGCATTGGCCTACATTTATTTGTACTTTAGATGGTCAATATAATGCTGCATTTAATTGTTTTCACACGGGTTACATAAAACTGTAAGTCGCTCAAATGTGTAAACACCCTCGTTGTAAAAGACGTTTAAATACTTTCAGACGACAAGGCTCAGAAGGACGGAAAGAAAAAAATCGGAAGAAATACGCGGCAAAAATAGAAGCTGCTGGGTTCAGCCATGGCTTCAAAGCAGGGGCCAGGAAAAGGACTGTTATTCCTTATCAATGTAAGAGTTGAGGCTGGAGGATCCACTACAGTTTAAAAATGTGTGAGAATGGATGCTGCTTGTTTCGAAAAGCTGTCATCCTTCACTGAGCCCAATATTCGCCTGAGAGAAGCAATTTTACCAAGCAGAAAGCACGACTTTAATTTTGTGTGTATATTCTTTCATTGTTTGTTCAATTATAATAGCTGAAAATTGTCATATTTTATTCCTTTGGAGATTAACAGTTACATAGCGATTTCTGGCGACTGACGAACCTTACAAAAGCTTGTCGTTTGCACCGTGTTTCGTTTCAAGTCTGCCAAAACCGATAACAGATGTACCGTGTGAAATACGTAACTCTTGGAGGGATAAGTATTTGAAAGTACTTGTTTCCTGTATTACTGAATAGCAAAAGAAGTGAGAACTTTCACTTCTCTTCTACACTCCTGGAAATTGAAATAAGAACACCGTGAATTCATTGTCCCAGGAAGGGGAAACTTTATTGACACATTCCTGGGGTCAGATACATCACATGATCACACTGACAGAACCACAGGCACATAGACACAGGCAACAGAGCATGCACAATGTCGGCACTAGTACAGTGTATATCCACCTTTCGCAGCAATGCAGGCTGCTATTCTCCCATGGAGACGATCGTAGAGATGCTGGATGTAGTCCTGTGGAACGGCTTGCCATGCCATTTCCACCTGGCGCCTCAGTTGGACCAGCGTTCGTGCTGGACGTGCAGACCGCGTGAGACGACGCTTCATCCAGTCCCAAACATGCTCAATGGGGGACAGATCCGGAGATCTTGCTGGCCAGGGTAGTTGACTTACACCTTCTAGAGCACGTTGGGTGGCACGGGATACATGCGGACGTGCATTGTCCTGTTGGAACAGCAAGTTCCCTTGCCGGTCTAGGAATGGTAGAACGATGTGTTCGATGACGGTTTGGATGTACCGTGCACTATTCAGTGTCCCCTCGACGATCACCAGTGGTGTACGGCCAGTGTAGGAGATCGCTCCCCACACCATGATGCCGGGTGTTGGCCCTGTGTGCCTCGGTCGTATGCAGTCCTGATTGTGGCGCTCACCTGCACGGCGCCAAACACGCATACGACCATCATTGGCACCAAGGCAGAAGCGACTCTCATCGCTGAAGACGACACGTCTCCATTCGTCCCTCCATTCACGCCTGTCGCGACACCACTGGAGGCGGGCTGCACGATGTTGGGGCGTGAGCGGAAGACGGCCTAACGGTGTGCGGGACCGTAGCCCAGCTTCATGGAGACGGTTGCGAATGGTCCTCGCCGATACCCCAGGAGCAACAGTGTCCGTAATTTGCTGGGAAGTGGCGGTGCGGTCCCCTACGGCATTGCGTAGGATCCTACGGTCTTGGCGTGCATCCGTGCGTCGCTGCGGTCCGGTCCCAGGTCGACGGGCACGTGCACCTTCTGCCGACCACTGGCGACAACATCCATGTACTGTGGAGACCTCACGCCCCACGTGTTTAGCAATTCGGCGGTAGGTCCACCCGGCCTTCCGCATGCCCACTATACGCCCTCGCTCAAAGTCCGTCAACTGCACATACGGTTCACGTCCACGCTGTTGTGGCATGCTACCAGTGTTAAAGACTGCGATGGAGCTTCGTATGCCACGGCAAACTGGCTGACACTGACGGCGGCGGTGCACAAATGCTGCGCAGCTAGCGCCATTCGACGGCCAACACCGCGGTTCCTGGTGTGTCCGCTGTGCCGTGCGTGTGATCATTGCTTGTACAGCCCTCTCGCAGTGTCCGGAGCAAGTATGGTAGGTCTGACACACCGGTGTCAATGTGTTCTTTTTTCCATTTCCAGGAGTGTACTTTCTTATGGGCTCCAACAACTGAACAGGAATAATGGCTTAGAACAACAGCAGATTTTGATAAATTCTATAACCGAGATAAAGCTTCAAATAATACTTACCGAAAATTGCAGATATTTCATGAGTTAACTTTTGTGAGATGAACAACCTGCTGTATTACGTTTCGCTCAGCAGGAGCAAGGTACGTAATTCACAAAGCACTTTGCCCCATTTGTCAGCTGTGCTCCACACTCTGTCGTCTGCGCATGCGTGAAGCACCTACATATGCGTGAGAATAGGATCCATCCTGTTCCGCCTCTAGCATTCGTAGGCATGAACGTGCATTGGGTTATCTTCCAAGCTCGTACATCCTGTGCAAGGAACATAGAATAAGAAAGGTATGCCAGATTGGCTTAGTGCGTTCTCATCGGTCAGCGACTTGCTACGTCACCCGGCAGCAGCCTCCGTTTGTAGAGTATGGGAGATTGCAAAATAATTGTTTTCACGTCTCTTCTCTTCTCATATAACTTAAAGTTTCGAGCTCACAGGGTTGAACACACTTCATGTTAATATTATATACAAGGTTTTCGAAAGAAGTGCGTTAAATATTAGTAACAATGGTGATATATCACCACACAAAACTAGTGGCCAATGTTCGCATCCACATTCATGCTCGTGTTTTAGGCATCTGACTACAGTAAATGTTTTACAATTGGGTACTGCCTATTTTACACTTTTTTTGTAAATAAAAGATAATAATCTCCAACCTTACCTTACAAAGCTGATGCAGAAGCTACATCGAAGATGCTGAAGGCGACGCAGACCAGAGACGATTCTTCCTTGCCAAATTCCGTTTCATTGGATCAATTTTGGCACTTTTGTTTAAATGCCTAATCCATATAAAAGTTCTTGTTCTGACATATAATTGAAGTATTTTGCTATTAAGTTCGGGAAATTTCGCACGTATATGATCTGCTTAGGTTGCCATCACTCTGCTACAATGAAAAATATTTGATCCATGAAAAGCAGCAAATATAATTTCTAACTCACGTATTTTAGTAAACCAGTCAGTAGAGGGAGAAAAAAGGCTCCCTTTTGAAATAATAGTAATCCAGTCTTGCTTCAGACTGAATTCTGTATCAACAACACACTGCTCTGCTGTATTTCCCAAAGAACTGTCAACGTTTTTCCTCTTGAATACTATGTATCCTGCTAGATATTTTAAAGCATCATCATTCACATCTTCACAGGTACACACTGAACCACTGAGCTCGAAATCTAAGAGCAAGTTTTCGTCATCTGTAGCGATGTCAAATGATTTATCAGTTACTCTGATACATAAATCACTCGAGAGAAAACGTCCAAAATCTCCCTCAGTTTCAACAGCAGGTGTCGAGTAGTTTTCAGAAGCAGAATTCTCATTTCTGTCATCTGAAGTCGAAGCACCAGAAGACAAAGGTATTTACTTGCACTTCCCATGAGTATCAATAAGCGAATTCAGTTTTTCACCTCGAAAGGTGTGGGATTGTTGTAGAAAACACGAAGCCCACGAATTGTGAAAAAGAAATTTTCAAGACACTCTTCATTAAGTCTGGCTGTCAATATATAAGTAGCTCCGGAATTTTTCATATCATTCTAAAGTCCAAAAAGTGAATTTATTGATATAATGAATCCGTTCTGAAACGGGAGAAGACTGTTTCTTTTTCCTACTTGCATATTAGAACACATTTCAAGAAATCTTTTTAGAGAGTTTTCCTGACTTCTGATATTAAACCTCTAACCACTTCTAAGGGGAGCTTTCTCATCTTGAGGGTATCTCGAGTTCAGCACATTGAAAACATCGTTCACCAGCTCAATGAAGCTCCCTTCGCGATCTTTATGCAGAACATGCCTCACAGCTTGTGCAGTGCGCCTTGAAAATAGCTGTGCAGCCCTTCAGACATTCTGACGGTCACGTTCACTAACGTTAAGATGAACCTCCGATATGTGATAATTGTTAGAAAGATCGCCTTTCTGATGTCGAAGAAGATCATCTATAAATATTTTTGTAATCACAGTACCGCCAGGAAAAGTGATTCTGTCATCAAGAAAATGATGTCTTAATAATTGAAGCCAATGTGGAATATGAAAAAAAACAGACTTTTCTGCTATGATCAACAGGGTTTGAAAAAAATGTCTTGGATGTAGACACACCACATTGCTTCCACACATTCCAAAACTGGTTTCAAAATACCTGGTTGGCACTTGAACTGTTTCGTCCATGTCTGGAGTGCTGACCTGCTGGGAAAAGGATAATTCTTCCTTCTCAGATACGCATATGCTTTAGGAGACAAAGCTCTCAATGTAAGAGCATTTGCAATGTCCTCTGAGCACCACTTTACTTGCTTCCTCTTCTTTAACAGACAGCGAATTTGTCCTTGTGTGAAACACTGAGAAAGTGTACTTCTCACATCCGAGCATACACATTTATGCTTATTAGTGTGAGGCACATTACGTTTTATAGATGCAGCTTGCTTTATAATTTCTTTCATGGACTTAATTATTTGTTCCAGTCGAACATTTTTAATCTCCGAACTAACCAATTCTCTCTTCAGTTCTTGAATTTCCTGGTCTTTAAGTGAAATTAGTGGATCAGTAAAAATGTCTGTGTTGCTGGATTTGTCCAGCTTACTTTTCTTCAGACATAAAGTTATCAACATTGAGAGAGTTATTTATTTATTTATTTATTTTTGTTTTACTGTTCTAGTGTCACAGGGACGTTCTCTCTCTGTTAGAATGCTACCCGTAACATTCGGGGTACTAGGACCTGGAACTTGGAATATATTTCCGTGCCAGTTCGGTATTTTTTGAGACGGAACACCATAGCAATTTCCGTGTAGGTAGACCTAACAATTCATTCTGCAAATCTCGTTTGTAATCGCTTTCACAAAAGTGTTCAGAATATATTCTTGCATTATTAACATTAACTTTATCCTCTCGTTTATAACGAGCAATCCACTTACGCTGTAGTTCAACATTTTTTGGAAAAGATGGTAAATTATGCCTTCAGTCTTACGTCCGCTATTACTACATTCAGCAACTGCACAATACGACGTATTTGTAGACATAATTCCAAAAACGAAGTTACACGACACACGAAACAAACTCCTTTCCAACTGAACACTCGGCAGGACAAGAAATACACACAAACGACACAGTTGTAAAGAAACTGCAGTAGCTGCCAGATGACGTCACTACTCGAGATTCATCATGACGGAGAAAAGAGTGGGAGGCCGCATTTGGCCATTTACACTCCCGTGGTCCCGCGTAGAACGGGCTTAACAGCGATCGTACGCGTTAAATTTGTGCAAGTGGCCCTGTCTACACGGCAGAGGCTGGCGGAACCGCTGAATCAAGGGGAAACTTGCAAGCTCAAACATCCCGTGTAGAACGGGCTTAAAAATTAGTTATTCAAAATGCCTGTTCAACGTATATAATAATATTCTGAAATCCTGGTTGGTTGGAAGAATGGCGTATCTGCCGATTATATTTACATGCTTGCTGTTGGTTAGTTTACCATTGCAGACACCATTTTCGTCTCCTGATGTCATTCCTTTTATAAATGTATTTGTTTCCATGATTTATCCCTGTGCAAAATCTATTTTCGGATCCAACACCTGAGTTTCGTTTTCCTTATATTTAACTCTTGTCACAGTTCTAAGGCCGTGACCTGCACTATAACATTCATACCAGCCCATATGATTTCAAATTAAAGCTGTGAAACTATGTAGAGTTTGTGACGCCCTGTCTGAACGGTAGCTCACGATGCCAGTACAGCAAGCCACAATCTGTGGCAGGAGAGACGTAAACGTGTTTATCTTCAGTAACGAAAGACACTGATTTTGCCACCTGTAACTGACAGATTTGAAACTGAATTACTGAAAGATTGTGGCGCTATCAAGATAATGACGTTAGAGTAAGATGGATATGGGAAATACTTCTGAACCGCGTTCCATTCTTTCTGGGGTAAAAATACATATGTTATTTTATTTGCTGTTACGTATAACGCTACAGTTCCCCGACAAAACGCTCATAGCTAATGTACGTCGAAGTAGTGTAAATGTGAGAAGCCTACACTGGTAACCATATAAATGGTCACAGTTACTTGTACAACCTGTAGACAATATCCGAATTGTCTTCTCTTTGTGGCGGAGGTTTACAGCCTTTTCCGCCTTCACTAAGACCATATGTTTCTCGGTCGCCCTGAATCTCTCCCAGCTGGTTATTTATGATTGGTCACTTGTTTAACTAACCTGCCTCTCCCATTCTGTTCACATGTTTGTATTTTATGCATCCTCGCTCTGTTTTTTTCATTTATAAAGTGATATATGAAGTTGTTCTTGTTCTGTATGTTTTGTTTATGATCTATGAGGGCACGTCCTACAGCTTTCACCAAAAAACTTATCTCAGGCGACTCTATACCTTTTTTCGTCTTTATTTAATGTCCAAAATAAGTTTCCATATGTTAGAATAGGAGTTAATTTTGTCTCCTACCATGTCTTGCCATCTAGTGTTCTGTGTATTGCAGCATATAGCATTAGAAAGTCATGTAATTTAGTCGTGACATCATTTGCATATTCATAGCTAATATTAACAGTTTGCATATTAATTGTAACTGGTGATTGGCTGTTGTGTACTCTCCTCGTACTTTGTTGTAATTAGTTGAATACAGTACCTGGAAATCGTTAATAAATGAAGATGGTACACCTCAACATGAAAGACCCTTTTCTGACAAAATAGACAGTTATGGATTTTCCAGGAGCGTTGTCTATAATACGCTGGCTGACAAGTTCTGGACATCTAACTGCCGTATCACTTTTCTCCAATAAAAAATGCTTTACGTTTAAATGTTTTGTGCAGTGACGGAATTCAGGATTCTGTGTGGGTCTCACTGTTCCTCTATTATCAACCTTGAGGACAGGAACTACTGTCAGCTTTCACCATCCTTAAGTCTGCACAGTTAAATTATTGCCTTAACAATGCCTTTTGCAGTGACTTACTTTGGTTCAGAGGCAGCAGGAGATTCATTACCTGTCTTTGGCTGAGCTGGGAGGTAGGTCCGCTATAAGTGTAATAAAGGATATCGGATGTTGATCTTTTATGTTGCATCCTCCAAAGTATCCATCACTGTGGGAATTTAATATGTCATTGCATGAATCTTAACAATAATTCACATGTGCATACAGTATACTGGAATACTCATTTTAGCCTCACTACATCTTCTTTTAATGGTGAGTCAAGTCTTCAAAACAAAAATATCTCACTATAATTCAAATCAGGTCTTGCTCCAAGCATCAGGCTAAAGAAAATCACACTTTCCTGCGTTCCTTGTTTTTGCTTGTGACGTATCTCCTTCCTTTGCAGTAGGTTGAAACAGATTTTCACTCTTGAAAATTGAAATGCTCCAGAATCTTCCTTTTATAAGCTTGGTGATTTATCTTGACTGCACCATCATCAGATCAGTCCAAGGAAATACAGTATGATGCCAGACTCGTTGCAATCATGAATTCAGCTTTCAACTCCGCAGTGTAATTTCTGGCATCCTGCTGATCTTTGCCATAACTAAATGACTGCCTGTCTCTCTGCCATCAGTGGACCCTTCTGGTTGTTGCATATACACTGAGGTGACGAATGCTTTGGCTGCCTTTACACCACATGGACTGTCAAATTTTAGAAAGTCAGCGCGTTATAGAAATGTTTTGTACCCAAGATTGCATTCAGAACTGTTTTTTCGATTGTTATCTTCAGATCTAATTTCTTTGGTTGTACATGTTATTCCATTGTGTGTTCATTAATCTTGGGATGTTTTGCCAGGGTTTCGACTATGTCTCATCATGCCCTGGAGTGAGGAATATCCTCCCCGCTCCATCATCAATGGTATTTCACTGCATACCCAACCTACGCAATTCCTTGTTTGTACCTTCACCGTCCCTGTTCCCAGTTCCTTGTCTTATGACTCACATCCTTACAAATAGACCTAGATGTGAGACCTGGGTAATGTGGTATGAGTAATGAGCACACAATAGAACATGATATAGAACCAAAAAAGTTTCTAAAGATCTGGAGATGACAGTCTTACCTGTCAAATCCGGTACTAAACACCAGTTTTGAACTTGATCTGGGCTATAAAAGATTTCTTTAAAGTCCGTAAATTAATCTGAGCTGTTTGACTGGATGTCGTGTAGCTCTGTTGTCAACCCACCATGTTGTATGTGCTTCAACTAAATAGACCTCTTCACAGACTGTTTTCAGAACAGTTTTAGCACCTTCATGACTATCATTGCTTCAGTTAAGACTTCTTATTGTTTCCTCTGTTTACAGTCCTTTTCTCATAGCCCTTTGTTTTACAATAATTGCAAATGTTGCTTTTCCTTGATTAACCCATAACAAGTTTGTTTTTGCCATCTTGTTTTTGCTTCATTGTGGTTACCATTAGCACTTCTTCTGACATTTCTGTCACTGTTGGAATTCTTCATAAAATTCCTCTCAAACATACATAACTGGACTGTTAATTCATTGAATGTTCTCTTTTCATTCTTTGTTAGTAACATCCAAATTGACGGAAACATTTTGAACTCTCTTGTCAAAATATGCAAACTAACATCGGAAAAAATATTTACAGTTTATCTGGAAGTCCATTGTTCAACTCATGAAACAAACTTTTTAGTTTTTCTATATGAATTGAAACATCTTCACCTTGTGTGCAGCCAAAAGAGAGAAAGTTTGTACAAGTTACAAACAAATTATCTTTGGATGTGGCTTCAAACTGCAGCTTTAAGGCATCCTGTGTATTACTAGCTGTTTGTTTATGGCCTTTTGATACATGTGATCGCTAATTCCATTTGTTACTATACACTTTGCAAAACTAAATCAAACAATAGAAAGTTCAGGCTGGAATAAGAACAGTAAGTCCCTCTGCAAATATGCCAAGGGTCTTACTGAGGCCTTCACAGGTTGAAATTACCATCCCAGTCATGCCCAGAAACAGATCTCCCATGCCTTGCCTCACCAGTCATCCATTATTCCCCACATACTCACCGTCCAGCCACAAAGATGCACTTATTTTGTGACATTCTCCACCAGAATTTCGACTCTCTCTCAACCTACGCTGAAATGAATGTCCTCCTCATCCCACCCACAGTGGTATTATGCTGCCTACCCAATCTATACAATATACTTGTTCATCCCTACTCTCCCTCTGCTTCCACCCCTTGCCTCATAGCTCATGCCTCACCCAGATGCAGGACCCTTCCTATACATCCACCCACTACCACGTACTCCAGTCCTGTCACTGACATCTTCTTCCCATCAAGAGCAGGGCCACCTGTGATAGCAGCCTTACGGACTACCAACTTAGCTACAACCATTGTGCTGCATTCTACATGGACATGACAACTAGCAAGCTGTCTGTCCCCATGAATGGCCTTTGCCAGATGGTAGCCAAGAGAGAGCTGGAACACCCAGTTGCTGAATGACCATCCAACATGACGTGCTTCATTTTAATGACTGGTTTTACAGCCTGTGCCATCTGCGTTCTTCCCACCAACACCAGCTTTCCTGAACTGTGCGGGTGAGAACTCTCCGTACAACATATCCTTCGTTCCTGTAACACCCCCCCCCCCCCCCCGCCCCCTTAATCCACGTTTCTCCCTGTCCTCCATCTGCTATACCCTCCTCTGCTCTCACTCCAGTACTACATATGTCTTCTATCCCAGCAACCCACCTACATAGTCCTTTCCTCTTCTTTATCTCCCATCTCCCTCCCCCCCTTTTTTCCCTCCACCCCTCCCGATCCCAGATAGCCTCCTGATCTGTTCCTAGCAGTGCTACCCTGTCCCTGCCACATCCCTGTGTTCTCCCACAGGCAGCACATCATTGTCCTCCTCCCCACCCCAAGCATTTTCCTTAGCCCCACAACTCACCTCAGCTAGATGGCTGCTTGGATTATATTAAATTAGATTAGACTCAGTTTTCGTTCCATAGACTCAAAAATGAGATGATTCTTGTTAGTGTGGAACATGTCACACACAGTCTATCACAGTGCCAGGTGACAATGGCCTTCTATGTGTCAGTCGTATGAACATGTATGGTTTTCCTACTTCTGAAGAAAGACTTCGTCCAAGAGGTGAAGTATTTCTAGTATTCTCTTTATTGTGTCTTTGTGTGACTCAATGACTTTGGACAACCATTTACC